>NC_052357.1:83970969-84335048 GCF_009727055.1 Benincasa hispida
AAATAAAAAAAATACCATGTGTAAAAAACTACCCGTTAGACACAAACATAAAATAATATTAAATTTATTTTCCTTTTAAATTTTTTAATTTCATTTTTTTTATTTTAAATCAATCCAAAAATCAAAAGTCCATCATATGTTAATCTCTTAATGATCCACCATTCAACCAATATGCTACCACATGTTTATATGCAAATGGTCTGGTTATGCCACGTTATCCACCACGGTATTTTCTCTATAGATTTGTTTCGGTCATATCGTCTTCATTTTAGCTCCGATTTGAGTGATTCAAGAGGTGTTGGAATCGCTGTTTCGAGCTCTATGCTATGGATATATTAAAACACTGAGATTTTCAGTAATTAAAAATTGAGTTTGTTATCATCAAAATATTGATTAATTAATTAATTAATTTGAGATTAAGGACCAAAAAGCCAACAGAGAGGATGTGGCACCACATTGTTCAAGACCTAGAATCAGCCCTTAAGGGAGCAATTTATCTACTTACCCCTGCTTCGGGGAAGGAGTGAATTCCATTTTGTGTAGCTGAGTTCCCAGCACTTTAATCAGACGAATCTCCAAAATGGTAGGCTTGTTGAGTCGGCGATCTAACCGCTCTCACCCATGCAAATCAAAGGATCGCCCTCATAGGCAGGAGTTCACAACTCACTCAGGATTAAGGTCATTTTACCTATGGTCATCCTAGTGAAATGAAAGTCTCAATTATGAACAGCGCTATATAATGAGATTAAACATTTCGTGGTCCGATCTTATACAAACTCCTTTGTATGGAATATCTCTGCTCGCATGTCTAATACATGAATGATCAGGATCAGATCATTTGTAGTACTTTACAACATTTGTAACACCTACAAAGCAGGCCATACTCGTAATGTCACCAGGATAAGGTATCCAGCCTTATTCATATACTATAGGCTATTTAGGTTATCACTTAAACATGATCTACCTATATGTCTCCATATACATGTTTAAGTTACAATGATAACCACGGATGTTAGTTTATTGGTTTATAGTTAATGCAACTAAAATATCATATATTTCATAGACAGAAGTGAATAAATATCATATATTATTAATCACTTAAATATTTGTTCATACAAGGTTTATAAACTATAGGACCCTACGAGATTTAGGGCATCAACCCTAACATCTTGCCCACCCCAAACTTGTTGAAATTCTACCGTCATGGTTGCTTGAGAAGCTATTGATGGTAAATTTAATGATTGTCTCCTACAACCAATTTAGACATAGTGTTAGTAATTATGGTCAATTGAGCCTGAATAACACTTAACTCATCAATTCCATACACCATGTTGGTTTTGGTGGTGGAATCACACTTAGCCAATTATAACTCGTAGTGACCATGTCCTCCAAGATAGCATAAGCCTCAATAGCAGTTTTTCCAAAGATCGATTTCCCAACTCTAGTGTCTAGAATGGATTTAGTGTTACCATCCAATCCATTGTAGAAGAATTGAATTTGCAACCAGTTGGATATCCATGATGTGGGCATCTCCTCAATAAATTATTGTATCTCTCCCAACATTCATAAAGTTGTTCATCGGGTTGTTGAGGAAAAGCTACAATATCATACCTCAATTTGGAAGATTTGGTGGGCAAAAAGTACTTGTTCAAAAAGACTTGAGCTAGTTCATCCCATGTTCCAATACTCTCCGATAGAATTGATTCAAGTCAATCCTTAGCTGAATCCTGCAAAAAGAAAGGAAATAATTTCAGTCTTATGGTATCATTATAAACTCTATTAATTTTTACCGTCTCACAAATTTCAAGGAATAGTATTAGATGCTTGTGAGGATCTTCAATAGGTTGTCTTTTAAAAGTAATGTCCTTCGCCATTTGAATCAATCCTGGTTTGAACTCAAAATTGTTTGCATTTATAGGTGCATTCACAATCCCGAGCTAAGCAATGGGAAAGAATGGTTGGAAATAATCCCTAATAGCCTTCTCTGCTTCTTCAGCCATCACTTCTTCCACTTCTTGCTTGACTCCAAGGTTTCTCCTAAACGTACGTTCAATCTCAAGATCAAGAGGCAAAGGAGGTGTGTCTCTATCACGGGGCATGCACAAAAGAACTCTCTGGAATGCTTCTCCTTTGGTACAAATTTCCAGTCTTCTCTCTGTTAGCACGTCAAAAAGTTGAACGGTCCCACAATCGATCTTTACTCTCTACCCTTGGACAAGAACTCTCTCTTTTTGGTCTCAAAGTTAGGTTTGAATGTCTACCAATTAGGTCAGAATTCGCACTTGTGTGTTTAGAGTTGTCAAATTAATTAGAGGTTTGAAAAGTTGGCACAAAATCCTTGACAAAATTATCAGATTTTTCAAATAAGGAAAGCTAGCGTTGCAACGCTAATCTTTCTTGCCGAAGTGTTGCAATGTTGCATCCTTTAATGCAGCTACTGCCGTCTGTCATTAATCACCACTTCACGTCATAGCGTCATAAGCTATACCCAGTGTTTTAATGCTCCTCTGCCTTTTGGAACATAACATTTTCCCCTATTTTCTTCACTCTCTTTGATCCATTTCTCAATTTTAACTCCTTTAAGCCTAATTTAGTCCCCTTTGGCTTATTTTGAGTATAATTAACTTCTCGATCATAAATCCTGGAAATCACTAGCAAACACATCAGATTTGATAAAAACACATTAAAAACAATCCTAAATCTAAAGCAAACAACGCACATTTTGTGTGCATTTTAGCTAGGCCTACGTGTTGTATTCTAATATTTTCTATTTGGAACAAAAGGATAATAAATATAAGGTTCAAAATAATTTAAAACCTGTGAATCTTGATTAAGATTAATAGAAAGTATAATAAAAAAATTTTAAAAAAATCTCAATTAGGATCATTAATATAATATGATATTTTAAATTTCAAAACAAGATTTGAAATTATTTGATGTACAAGATTCAAAAATTCAAAACAACTATCAAATCACTTCAAGATTTCTGGGCTTTACTGTCAGGTTAAAACTGACATTAAAAGGTTTTAATGTCGATTGACAACCGACATTGAAGATCGTGTTATAAAAGGTCTTTAATATCGGTTGTCTTTAATGTTGGTTTTAAACCGACATTGAAGATGGTGTACAATGTCAGTTTAAAACCGAAATTAAAGACAGCCGACATTAAAGCTTTTTAATGTCAGTTTTAAACCGACATTAAAGCCAAGAATTATTGTCCATTTTTAAACTATTGTCTGTTTTTTTTTTAAATGACATTGTCCAATCCATTTTTAATATCGGTCAAAAAGATAAAACCGACATTATAATAATTTATCCACAAACAAGAATTGTTTTTATATATTAAGATCTCAACAAACACAAAAATTTAAATCTAAGTCTTGTTCACAAAGTACGAATAATAGTTAGCTCCCAAAGAGAATAACAAAGTTTATACTTGCAAAGCAGTAGTTGGCTGCTTACGTATCAAAAAATCCCAAAACAAAATCTTAATTGCTTTTGTATATACAACTTAACTTTCAACAAATACAAAAAATTAACTAAAGATTGAGAGAGCTGGTTGTCTACTTTGGAGTGTCATTACTATCTCAAAAAATCTGCAAAGAAGCCATTGTACAAACTTAAGTATATAAAATCAAGAATAATTTTAAAATAAATGAATCGTACTAAAAGAAATTACATGAAGTATGGAAACTACATTTATACAAACTTTCCAAAAGGAATGAATGCAAAACTTGCTATTCTTTTTTCTATTCTATGGATGAGTTTGTTATGCCCTCTATCCAGAACCTCTATGTACTTGTGCGAGCGATGTCATATGAGAGTGCATAAACAAACAAGTATAAGTTGCCTTAATATAAGCAATTTATAAATAACGAAAGAAATGAACTCAACCCATAAACAACTACCATAGCTGCACAATAGTCATTGTAATGATCCCAAATTTCAATGCTAAACTAAGGAACATTACCATATTTTAACCTACAACTAACTTTATAACTCTTATGTTTTAGGAAAATTTCAGTAACATGACATCACTACCACAACAATACAAAAAATTTTTACTTTAACACCTGTTCAAAGAAATGCACTTCCAACAATATTCAAACAACGATCTTCTCTCAACATAACAAATAACATAAACAACAATGATTTACAAAAACTCGGATCTGATTACTCACTTGACTTCAAATCTCAAAAGTTGTCACATGGGCATTCGATTTTATACCTCCAGATTCATGGACTCAGTTCCTATCAATGAAATGAAAATCCAAAAAACAAAAACTCAGCAAAGTTCAAAATTCCATCAATCCAAACACATATCACAATAAACCATAAAATCTACAGAAAGAAGTGATTTCAAAAGCCAACAAACACAAGTAGTTAGCATAAGAAAAGAGAACTCTTAGCAACTATCTATCAAATAAGAAAGTAGAACTCTAAAGATTAATTTTGAGATATATTTCGAGACGCGTGTCCTTAGAGTTAGACTCTTTCTATAAATACTTCAAGAAAAGCAGTTTTTACTATTCTACAAATCATGTCAAACTCAATCTAAATTTGTTAAGTTTAATAAGTCCACAACCATCTATCAAATAAAGCTTTACGATACAAAACACAAAACGAATGGCACACTTAACAAGAAAAAAACAAGCTAACAATGAACAAAATGCCTAATAGATGGAAACATATTACAAATCATCCACCATTTGAATCGCATAAAGATGATATGCAAAGATCTTTTTAGGAAAATATTGAACAGATCTCAGACTAATGCTTAAAGTTACAACAGCTCAATAAGTACAAAAAGAAAAAGTGAATAGATAAAGTTTGGAATCAAAGAAAGATGACAAGCTATGGGATTTTGGGTACTTGCCTCAGTGATAGACTAGCTGATGACCAATGAGGTAACAAGCATATGCCTCCTCACTTACCATAATCAAGCACTAGTCAGTTTATATCAATTAAAATCACAATATAAACATTATTTTATAGTTAATTGAAATGGGAAAAAAAAATAAAAAGGATTCGACCTCAGAAAAACTCCATAAGATGCCCCAAGTCACATACAATCTTAAACCTATCTTTTATAATCAACACCAAAACTTCAAGCAACAAAAATGCACACTAAACAGATACAAGACTTCAATCAAATGAAACCACAAAAAACGTCTCCAACTAAAAGATGCTATCGAGGGTCAATCCTAGATTATCCAAACAAGATTCCAAGAACGAATTAGATTCAAATTGACGAAGAAACACAATAAATGGTTAAACAAGAGATAACAAAAGATTTGATAATGATAATGAAGAATTAACCTAACCTACAATGCATGAATAACCCACAAACTACCATAGTGCAACCGGATTTATTTAGACAAATAATGCATAAATATAAACTACCAAAGGATGTATAAGAAGTTCCACTACCATAAACCATTCAATGGAAGTCATAAACAACTAAGTTATGACTATCATAACTGCAGGATAGTCATAGCATTCCAACATTGAATCTAATCCAAAACTTTAGAACAAATAGACTTTTAAGATAAGCATCTTATAAATATTACCTTGTACTTGTTATTAATGTTATTATGAAGTCCTTTTTGTGTTGGGTGCACTTTCTCCACTTGTCAACCTTCTTAAAGCATGTCCAATACAATCTTCCTATCTTCCTTTAAATCCCCAAGAATCAAAATTTAGCCTTACACATCAAACTTGAACTTAACAAAATGAAAATCTTTACTCAAAATTATTTCATTAATGAAATACAACGAAATCAACTTACCCTGAGACAAGTCAAACAGACATTCAAGAGCACCTTTAAGAACTGTTCTCTAGCCAACTATGTCAGTCCAACGCCATTAATGTTGTGTTAAAAAATGACATTGATTCAGTCTTCTCTCTCTACATGTATATCAATCTCACTGTAGAAAAAAGCTCAATAGCATTCAAACAAAAACTAAGGTAAAACCCCATTTTCATGGTCAAGCCATTAAATATCATTTTTCATGCAAAAATAAATAAAGTAAAAAGTTTAAAAATAATGAGCACAAAAACTACTGTTCTAATCTAGTTTCAGACTTCTACATTACAGAAAATGGTAATGCTGACAAGATTGACAATCCCTACTACTCTGTCCCCATTGCAACATTAGTATGAACTTACAGAATTGAGAAGCAAAACAAGACATAGACATAAAACAAAGAGAACATTATTCTTGACATGCTTATTGCAGAGAATTTGCGTTCAAGACAAAATGGAACAAAATAATTATAGCCACTATAATAATAAAAACAACAACAATAATAATTATAGTAATAATGATAATGATGATAATATTCACAAAACACAAAAATTTCTATAGATTATTGAATAGAAATATGTAGATTTTGTTGGGGTTGATGCCCTAAAGTCTCGTGTCCTAAAATTTGTAAACAGTTTGTACGAATGCTTGTGATGAATAATATATTATATTTTACTTCACTTCTAGATTTTGCTCAGTTGAATGTTTTATTTGCTTTACCACAAACTAATAAACCTAAAATTCTTGGTTGTCTATATGTAACATAAGTATGTATGTGGTGACATACAAGTGGATCATGTCTTAAGTGATAGCCAAAATGGTTTGTAGTATATGGATATAGAAGGGAAACCTTATCCTGGCAACGCTACGGATGCGGCCCGCTTTGTGGAATGGTCACAAGTGTTATGACTTGTCACAGATGGTCTAATCCTGATCATTCGTGTAAGGGACATGCGAGCGGGGGCGTCCTATACAAAGAGTTTGTATAATACCTGACTACGAAGTGTTAACGTCTTGTTATATAACACCTTCATGACAGAGACTTCACTTCACTAGGATGACCATAGGTATCATGACCTCAATCCTGAGTGAGTTCGGAACTCTTGCCATTGAGGGCGGTTCTTTGATTTGCATGGGAGCGAGTGGCTAGGTCACCGACTCAAACCTATCACTTTGAAGATTAGTCTGATTTGGATGCTGGGAACTCAGCTACACAAGATGGAATTCACTCCTTTCTCGAAGCAAGGGTAAGTAGATAGATAGCTCCTTTAAGAACTGATTCCAAGGCTTAAACGATGTGGTGCCACACACCTTCTCTTGGCCCGAGAGGTGTTCACACATAGTTGGACTATAATGTATTGTTCATTAAAGGGATCAATGGTACTTAAGGAGTAAGATGTAACTACAGGGGCAAAACGATAAATTGGTCTAGCTGTACTTACGAGTATCTGTGAAGGGTCATCGTACTCATGATTGGTTATATCCCATGGACACAGAAATATATCTGTGGTAAGAAGAGTTCAGTTGTTGGCCTTTAGTGGAATGCCTGACAGTTAACGGATGGTGGATCTCATGGCTAAAGAATTTAGTCAGCTATTCACGTACCATTAGAGTTACGAGCCATAGGTCTATAAGGTCCCCTTTGTAGCTTGGATAAAGTTGAGAATCAGTTTTTGGGTCAGTTTAAAATGTTCAAATTGACAAGAGGGAGTTCGATTATATATGATATAATTGAACTGTTTAATTATATATGATATGATGACTAAATGCATGAGATATATTATTTTGGAGGAAATTTGATATAAATATGATTTATATCAAGTAGAGGAGAAAATACTATAGTAGATATATAATATCAAACTATAAGTTAAGAATATAATATGATTATATTCATTAATTAATTAATTAGGTGGTTATGAGATAATTGGCTGAGCATTTCTCCGGAATCGTGCGAAAGTAGGAAGTTCGAATTCAGTTCTTGTAACTGAAGAATAAAATAAAAATTGTTTTCATTTTGCGATACACGAAAAAGACACGCAGAAAAATCGCTCAAGGGGTGAACCTATATGATCGCATAGCGTTGAGAGCCTATAAGATAGTGCCCATCTTCCTAAACGATCGCACACTCGCGCACTAAACAATCGCCCGCCATTTCTAAATGATCGCTTACTTTTTCTATACGACCACTTAGCACGCTGAACAGACCTAAACAATCGCTTACAATTTGATAGACGATCGCTTAGCTAAGCCTACACGATCATGTAACTTTTTTTAAACGACAAGCACCCGACTATACGATAGTCTTCTACTATCTCCCACTTGTTTGTTCATACTATAGGATTGTCTTTTCCTCCTTCCCTCTACCAATTCCATCAAAGTCCACCCTTTGGATTCTCACTACGAGAATACCGAGGGCTTTGAGTGATGGTGTCATCCCCGATTGTTGTTGATTCGTGTGCTGCCGATCGTGTAGACGACCGTGGTGCTGTTAGGCGACTGTTTGCTGGACGATAAGGAGCGTAGAGAAGTTCGCTTCTGCTGGACTGAGTTTGATTGAAGATTTTCTTCAACTGATATGTTTACTCAGTCTTTTGTATTTTAATTGTTAAAGCATGCCAGTAATTAGTGTTACAATGCATATTTGTTTGTTAGAATGTATGTTTGGTAATTCTGTCACAATGAACGGAGGTCGAATCGACGACAAAGAGAGATCGGATCGACGAACAGAGGCTGGAACCACAACATACCTACACGGTCTAGGACAAACAGAGGCGGATCAACGGACGGAGGCCGAATGGTGTAAATAACAGAACTTCAGTTTGTAAGTATATATTGTTAATTTTCAGTTGTAAAAACAGAAACTATATTCTATTATTTTTGTGATTCAGTTGTAAGAACAGAAGTTATATTCTATTTTCCCCTCTATAAATAAAGTTTTCCTCTCCTCATTTGAGGGAGATCACTTTCATTGAATATTAGACTTTTGTTATTACACCAAATTGGTATCAGAGCTCCATGAATCCTTGGACTGATGGCCAGAAGAAGAGTAGCCCATCCGAATGGAGGAGATGCTCGTTCGCAAGATCAAAAGGTGGAAGAAACCCCCACTTTCTCTCCAAGAACTACAACACGATGCTTGTTATCTGTTGAGAACTCTTTGGAGGAATTCATGGCACTTTAATGAGTCTTCAAGAAAGTATGGAAACTCTTACTCAAAGGGTTGAAATATGGGCAACCACACCTCAAAACCAGGGGAATGATCAACCATTCATTCAAGAATGGGAAAGAAAAGGTAGACGTGCTGGACAGCCAAGAAATTTCTAGTTTCAACAAGAAATTCATCAAGAAAGACCACCAAGAATGCATAGATAGCCCCAAGAAAGATATCAAGAAAACCAAGAATGGAACTCATCTAGTGAATATGATCAAGAAGGAGAGTTTTTTATGGCAAGAAGAGAAAGAGGTGAGAGATTTGAAATATGAAGTAACTCGAATGACTAAAAAATGAAAGATCGACTTGCCAATATACAATGAGAAACGCGACATTGAGGTATTTCTTGATTGGATAAAAAATACGGAAAGCTTCTTCACCTACATGACCACTCCCAAGCACAAAAAAGTGCATCTAGTTGCCTTAAAGTTGAAAGCCAATGTATCGGCTTGGTGGGACCAACTAGAAGTCAACCGGAGGAGAAATGGTAAACAACCAATTCATTCATAGGAAAGATGAAAAGATTGTTGAAAGAAACGGTTCCTCCCTCCCAATTATGAGCAAACATTGTACAACCAATACCAAAATTGTAGGCAAAGAGCACGGTCGGTGGCTGATTATATTGAAGAATTCTATCGATTGGGAGCAAGAACGAACTTGATGGAGAACGAACAACATTTGGTTGCAAGATTTTTTAGAGGCCTACGCATGGACATCAAAGAAAAGGTAAAACTACAACCTTTTCACTTATTATCTGAGGCTATTTCCTTTGCTGAAGTAGTTGAAGAAGTGAATGAAATTCGCTGCAAGAATTCATCAAAAAGAATCGCATGGGAAGCCTCCACAAGTAGGAAGGTGAATGTTGCGAATAAAACATCCAACCCACCAAATCCTCCACCTTTGACCAAAGGAAAAGAGAAAGAAAATCAAGAAAGGGCCGAGGAGAAGAAAACAGAGGTCGTTCTCAAGAAAAAAAAAAACTCAAAATCCTTACCATAGGCCCTCTTTGGGCAAGTGTTTTCGATGTGGCCAAGCTGGTCATCTATCCAATGTGTGTCCTCAGCGAAAAATAGTAGCTTACATGGAGGAAGAAGAAGAAATGTTGACTGAAAACAGTGATGAAAATGAAGAGGAGGCTGAATTTATTGAACCAGATGATGGAGATAGACTGTCTTGTGTTCTTCAAAGGATGTTAATCGCTCCTAAAGAAGACTCTAAGCCCCAAAGGCATTGTCTCTTCAAAACAAGGTGTACAATCAACATTAAAGTGTGCAATGCCATTATAGACAGTGGAAGTAGTGAGAATTTTGTCTCCAAAAAGCTAGTGGCAGCCTTAAATCTTAAAGTGGAAGCTCATCCAAACTCTTACAAGATAGGTTGGGTGAAAAAAGGCTGCAAAGCACAAGTAAGTGAAATTTGCACCATTCCTCTTTCAATTGGTAGTAGCTATAAAGACCAACCAGTGTGCGAGGTGTTAGACATGGATGTATGTCATATTCTTTTGGGAAGACCTTGGCAATTTGACACTCGAACCTTGCATAAGGGGAGAGAAAATACTTATGAATTTCAGTGGATGGGTAAGAAAGTGGTACTACCTCCACTAAATAAGAAGAATGATGTGAGTGTAAAAGTGAAAAAAGAAGACTACAACCACTTGTTTATTACAATCAGTGGCAAAACGTTGATGAAAGAAAGGGAGGCTGAGATCCTTGGACTTGTTGTTGCCGAAAAGTCCAAGGAAACACAAAAAGATGGAGTCCTACCAGAAGTACAAAAGTTGTTAGATGAATGTTCTCTCCTAAGAGAGGAACCCAAAGGGCTGCCCCCCTTGCGAAATATACAACACCACATTGATCTAGTTCCGGGAGCTACTTTACCAAATTTATCTCACTATAAGATGAGTCCGAAGGAGTATGAAATTCTCCACCAACATATCAAAGAATTGTTGTCAAAAGGACACATTAAACCAAGCTTAAGTCTTAGTACCAGCTCTACTCACGCCCAAAACAAATAGCAGTTGGAGAATTTGCGTGGATAGTAAAGCCATCAATCGAATCACAGTGAAGTATCGTTTCCAATTCCTCGAATAAGTGATTTGCTCGACCAAATTGGAGGATCCTTAATCTTTTCAAAGGTGGATTTGAAGAGTGGATACCATCAAATACGAATTAGGCCAAGAGATGAGTGGAAAACGGCCTTTAAAACTAACGAAGGCTTGTTTGAGTGGCTTGTCATGCCATTCAGCTTAACAAATACCCCGAGCACTTTTATGAGACTTATGAATCAAGTACTTCATCCTTTCCTTAAAAAATTTATTGTAGTATATTTTGACGATATTTTGGTTTATAGCAGAAACCTTGAAGAACATTTACAACATCTTCGTAGCTTATTTCAAGCTTTGACAACCGACAAGTTGTACGTCAATCACAAAAAATGCCACTTTCTTATGAAGAAGATTGCTTTCCTTGGCTTCCTAATTGGCCAAAATCAAATCAAAGTTGATCCAAAGAAGATTAAAGCAATCACTCAATGGACAACTCCATCAACAATAAAAGATGTCCAAGCCTTTCTTGGCTTAGCAACATTTTATAGGAAGTTTATTAAAGACTTCAACTCCATTGCAGCACCGATTACTAATTGTTTAAAGAAAGGCAGCTTCATATAGGGTAAAAAACAACAGTCCAACTTTGATTGTATTAAGAAGAAGTTGAGCACAAGCCCTGTTTTGAAATTACTAGATTTTTTAGCCCTATTTGAAGTAGCAGTGGACACTTGTGGAGTAGGAATTGGTGGTGTTTTGTCTCAATAAGGACACCCAATTGAATGCTTCAGCGAAAAACTTAGTCACTCAAGAAAAACTTGAAGTACCTATGAGCAGGAGTTGTATGCTCTTGTTAGAGCCCTTAAATAGTGGGAACATTATCTACTTTCTAAAGAGTTTCTCTTATTAACAGATCATTTCTCATTAAAATACTTACAATCTCATAAGAACATAAGCCATATGCATGCAAGGTGGATCTCTTTCATACAAAGGTTTGACTTTGTCATTAAACACCAATAAGGCAAAGAAAATAAAGTGGTTGATGCCCTAAGTTGAAAATGCATAATTCTTACTACTTTAGCCACGAAAGTAACGACTTTCTCCCACCCTCCAGAACTATATGAGGATGACAAAGATTTCGCAGACATTTGATACAAATGTACTCACTATTTGTAACATCCTGATTTATTTTGTAATTAAGTTTTTTTTTTCTTTTTTATGTTGGCTACTTGGATAAATTATATGAGATTTATGTTTTTGGCTAAGCTAAAATATGATTTAATTGTTTGGAATTGATTGAGTTTTATTTTGACTTGTATTTGGGAGATTTGATTATCTATGGAGATAATTAAATGTGTTTATTGGATTTTTTTAAAGGAAAATATATATAAGTATATATTTTGGGAAATAATTAAGGAATTTGTTTTTTTAAAGGGAAAAGGAAGGAGTTTAGTTTTGTTATATATATTTATGGAAAGATTAAAGAAAAGAGAAAAGAAAAAAAATTAAAGTAAATTTTCTTTTCTCTCTCTCTCCCCACGCGCGCAGCCCCCCCCCCCCCTCTTCTCTCCTTCTTCTTCCGTTCCTTCCAGCCCTAGCCATCGCCAGCACCTCGCCTTGTCGTTGATCTCCTCGCCAGCTGCCTCACCTTCCCGTCAACGTCAGCCGCCAGCGCTTCGCCACCGCCACAAGCAGCGCCAACGCCAGTGCCGCTGTCTCGCCGCCACGCCAGTCGTCCGTCGCTTGCCTTGCTGACGTCAACCCGCCGTCCAATTTTTCTTCTGCCGCCGTGCCCAGCCAAGTCGACGCTGTTCGATGCCACTGCCTTTTTGGATGTTGGGTAAGAGATGGATTATTTTTGGGCAAGGATTGGTGTTTGAGTCTTTTTGAAGTGCCTCTTGGTGTTAGAAATAATTTTAGTTATTACCCTTTGTGTCGACTTTCAGGATTTGGATTTTTGAAGATTCTGGGGCGTTGTTATCAAAGAAAAGACCATTCTTTTCATCGGAGAGTTTTAGTTATACAATTAAATAAAGTTTGCTCGTCTTTCTCTCTTCACCGATGACTTCACATTTAAATCTTTCTCCTTTCTTGGCATCATCTCATCCTTAGTTGTAGTATTATTTATTCCTACATTTAAAATATAATTAACATATAATGTCACAAAAAAAAAAAAAGAAAAAAAGCTAGACCACAAAAAATAAAAAGTGTCATAAGAAAATAATGTTAATCCTTGAGCATACCTTAGTCATCACGCCATCTTCATCAGAATCGTCAACATCTTCTAAAACAGTTAACACCATTCAATTTCCACCAACTCAAAATGTCATTTGGTAAGTTTTGTGTAAGTTGGTTGGTTATCCTTCGGACTTGAACCTCGAGGATTTACTTAATTTTTTACTCACTTCCTAGGCCATAGTTGCTAAACTAAACTTGTGGTTAATGTCTTAGGGTTGATTTGAGTTTTATCCAAGGGATATTAAGAAGTTAGTTGTGCAGACTTTTGAGACCAAGTTGAGGTAAATGATACTATTACCGGTGCCTTCGTGCCAGGCAACCTAGATTAGACCTATAAAGTTACTTGGTGAACTCTGGAGCATGATTTTGTTTGACATTATATTTTGCTAGTTGCATGGCAATTACAAGTATTTTGAGCATGTTAAAACTTCTAATCAGTACTGATATTATGTATGTGATGCATGAATAGACCAGTAGAGCGGTTTATTGTCTTGCCTTGACGATATTATTATGTTTGACGGTGTGCCTACGGGCCGCTAGACATGCGTGAATCGACAGGTTTACGTTCATGTTATTATCATGTTTGACGGTGTGCCTACGGGCTGCTAGACATGGGTGAGACGACAGGTTTACGTTCATGTTACTTTTATTTTCATGTTTCATGTTTTGACGGTGTGCCTACGGGCCGCTAGACATGTGTGAACCGACAGGTTAATGTTCATGTTATTATCATGTTTGACGGTGTGTCTACGGGTCGTTAGACATGCATGGGTCGACGAGTTCACGTTCATATTATTATCATGTTTGACAGTGTGCCTACGGGCCGCTAGACATGCGTTTCAAGGCAAGATAGTCGTATTTTGGTTTTTCTATCATCATTAAAAAAAAAAAAAAAAAAAAAAAAAAAAAAAACCGATGTAGCTGTATGAGCCACGGGCTATCTTTCATTGCTCGTGGATGCATAGTCTGATCCCGATAGTGGGATCACTTACTGTCACACCCCCTCCCAGATTACCCTTTATGCTGGAAGAGGATACGACCGTGGTAGCTACTAGCCCTACTGCCAACGCACCACCCAAGCCTTCTAATCTAGATACCAACTTGTTCATCTTTATTAGTAATATATGCAAACAGCTAACCTCCCTCAAGTTCTTATGAAGATTACATAATTACAAGCATACAACCAAGACATTACTTTTATAGAAAAAATTCACATGTGGCCCAAACATTCCTACAGAAACCCTAGTTCCTCATAAAACATGTGTACATAAACAGATTATCAACCTAAGTCTTTTAATAAGTCGAGCCTTTCGGTGGCAAGCAGTAGCTGGATCAACCTTCAGGAAACTGATCGCTACCTGAAAAGGGAAAACACAGAAATTTTGTGAGCTAAAAGCTCAGTGAGTGACTATAGAATCGTAAAGCAACAAGCGTAGCATCACTATAAACACGTAAATATACTAATGAGTAAACTCAAGCAATTGTTTCTATATGTAGCTGTAAACCACTCTCAGACATCATTAAACATTATTATTCCCTAGTTGAGAACGAGCCTAAACGCTCTAGCTCCCAAACGTTTATTACTGACCAAGAGACCAATACTTCGGTCTCTCACTCATAACTGCCTACGTGCATATGGCCACACTAAGTATCATCATATTTTAGGTACTTTCACTCAGATACCTTCTCAAATTTGTCCTTCAGTATCGAGCTACTATGATACCTTCTCATATGTCCTTCGGTATCAAATTGGCCAGATACCTTCTCAAATGTCCTTCGGTATCAAATTGGCCAGGTACCTTCTCAAATGTCCTTCGGTACCTAATTGGTTAGATACCTTCTCAACGTCCTTCGGTATCAAATGTGTATTTTGTAGCATCAAATTAAATTCTATTGCCTAGTATTTACACAAGAGTTGTTCCATTGCCACTCATTTACACAGGAACTCATTCTCTCATAGCTTTCCTCTAGGAAGCATATAACAAAATCATAAACATAGCTTTTGTAATGGTTACACAACATACCTTGGCCTGTGTTACACACATACAAGTCAGGAAACATGCATTAAGTTATTCTCCAACCATTTGTCGCTTGAGGAAGTATAAATACATCATTAATGTCACTATGCTTTACTTGATCATATATGCATGAGTATTGGAAACCTTAAGTTTACTAAGTCACTCATCGTTGGTCAGGCTCTTATTGGTTTATACGCTTCCCCTAGCTCTTCTTGGCCTGAAAAGATATAATTCCCGATTAAACTACTTAGAATTTCTAGTAAAATATCTCAAATAATTCATTTATTAAAGGAACTTCCATCAATACAAACAGCTTTACTGGCAAGATCCCCCTGAGTGATGCTAGCGAGATCCCCCCTGAGCGATGTTAGCGAGATCCCCCTGAGCGATGCTAGCGAGATCCTCTAGAGCGATGCTAGTGAGATCCTCTAGAGCGATACCAGCGAGATCAAGCTTTTCCTGTGAAATTCTTAGCGATACTCACCTCAATTCCTTGCGAGATTTCCCCCTAGAGCGAGTTCCTCCTTACAAAATCAGCGAGATTTCCTTTATAAACGAGATCCTTATGCTCAAATCTTGCTATAATTCTCCACGATGAACTGCTTGCTTGTTCCTCACAAGCAGCTGTCTGCTTATGCACCAATTCCCTGTTATAACTTCAAAAATTTATAACTCAAAATTCAAAGCTCTTTTCAAGAAATTTCCTTCTATAAACTTGTTTAGATTTGAGTTAAACCTTAAAATTTCAGCCCAGAATTCCTTATAGTTTGGCTTGGAACTTCCAAATTTCACCTCGAGCCCTGGTTAATCCGCAGTTCTGCCTCTTCTGCAAATTCTCCACTTTTTTTCTTCTCCTCTTACAATCTTTCTTCAGCAGGACAACCTTGAAAACTAGATTCTCCTAACTTTCAAATGGCACCGAATTCACTAAATTTGCTCTTTTCAATTGCCAAAACCATGCTTTTGAAGTTTCACTCCCCTTTTTAATCTTTCTGCCGCTTCCTGAGTTCAAAGAATAAATTGCCATGTCACCCCACACTTAGTGCCTCCAGCCAGACTAATGATTGAGTTTCTTCATTTGATATATTTTCCTTCCCTTCCTTCATAATCTCTATAAACAACATGAATTTCTATTTAATAAATATGTAATATAACATTCCTTTGGCTAAACATGCTTATCTAGGGAACCTAAGTTCGGGGTTTACACTTACTGAGTATTTTATACTCAACCTTTATCTTTATTTTTTTTTTTCAGGTAAGGGCAAGGACACTCGGGCAACTGACAAGAGGAATCCGTGACAGTGCCAAAGGAACCAGAATTCACTTCCGTATTTGACCTTTTATATTTTCGCATGTTTTGTTTTTCTTTTATTTCATTCATGGATTTATTATAATTTAATTTATTTATTTATTTATTTTATATAATTTGTTTCTTGTTAAAAAGGATGCCCGGGTTGAACGATTTAAGATTTTAAGATGATGTCAGAACATTTTCTTATATACCTAAAGCAGTTCAAAATCATGATTATTCTATTTTAATTTACTTTATCTTTCCTCAATGAGAATATTTATGCATGCATGTAGTAGCGATCCTCTTTTTAGTAGTCCTAGGAGGTGGGGTTGTTACACTATTTGAATGTTGAAGACTTCCATATTGTGAATGGCTTCCTATTCAAAGAGGAACGACTATGTATCCCTCAAACTTCTCTTCAAGAAGCCCTCCAAAAAGAAGTCACTCCAAAGGTTTAGCAGGGCACTTTAGCCAAGATAAATCATTTGAATTAGTATTCAAACGATTCTATTGGCCACAACTTCAAAAGGATGTTAACAATTTTGTCAAAAGATGCGCTATTTGTTAGAAAGCCAAAGGAACTTCTACAAATGCCGAATTATATACTCCATTACCGATCCCCACAACCATTTGGGAAGACCTATCTGTTGATTTTGTTCTTGGTCTACCCAAAAAACAAAAAGGATATGATGCAGTCACGGTGGTTGTGGATTGTTTCAGCAAAATGGCCCAATTTCTAGCATGCAAAAAAATGAGTGATGCGGTCTATATTGCTAACCTCTTCTTCAAAGTGGTAGTTTGACTTCATGGAATACCAAAATCAATCGTCTTTGATAGAGACGTGAAATTCTTAAGTCATTTTTGGCGTACTTTATGGAAGAAGTTTGACACTAGTTTGAAATTCAACACCACTTCACATCCTCGAACTGACAGCTAGACTGAAGTAACCAATAGAACTTTGGAAAATCTCATACGATGTTTAAGTGGTTTACGACCAAAGCAATGGGATTTGTTTCTTGCTTAAGCGGAGTTTGCTTTCAATAACATGAAGAACAGATCAACGGGAATATGCCCCTTCGAAGTAGTATATACTCAACCTCCTAGACTCACATTTGATCTTGCCAATTTACCTTCTTCTGTGGATATTAGTCTTAAAGCTGAAAGTATGATTGAAAGAATTGATTGAAAGAATAGAGAATTGCACCAAGAAGTTCATGACCATTTAAAGAAGACCACGCAGTCTTACAAAGAAACTAAAGACAAGTCACGAAGAGGAATCAATTTTAAAGAAGGAGACCTTGTAATGATCCACCTACGTAAGACAAGGTTCCGAGCTGGAACTTACAACAAGCTGAAAGATAGACAAATGGGGCCTTTTAAAGTCCTACAAAGATATGGTTCGAATACTTATCGTATTGAGCTATCGACTGACCTTCACATCAATCCAGTTTCCAATGAAGAAGATTTGAAACCCTACTTTGCTCCTGATGATTTCCAGTTAGCTTCTTAATAAACCTCGAGGAAGAGTCTTAATTTTAGGGGGTGGAATATGGTGTATATGACATAACTTCAATTTGTAAGTTTTTATGGTTAGTTTCAGTTGTAAAAACAAAAACTATATTCTATTATTTTAGTGATTCAGTTGTAAAAACAGAAGCTATATTCTGTTTTCCCTTCTATAAATAAAGCTTTCCTTT
Organism: Benincasa hispida; assembly: GCF_009727055.1. Taxonomy (NCBI): domain Eukaryota; kingdom Viridiplantae; phylum Streptophyta; class Magnoliopsida; order Cucurbitales; family Cucurbitaceae; genus Benincasa; species Benincasa hispida. The sequence continues at coordinate 83,989,272 of NC_052357.1, forward strand.
CCTCATTTGAGGGAGATCACTTTCATTCAAAATCAGACTTTTTGTATTACACGGAGGCCAGATCTGCACAATGAATAGACCTGCATGGCGAACGGACCTGTAGCCACGATCGACAGGCCACGACAAACTCTTCACCCATGATCAATGGACAAATGGCAAGGGTTTGGAAGAGAGAAGTGAGAAAGAAAAGGGTCTGAATCTGAGCCCACCTCCATAGCAAGGTTTGACGGTTCAAGAACACGATTAGCTTTCAGACTCGCAGTTGTCTTCAACCTTGGCTTCCCTCCAAAATTTTCCAATGAGAAGCATCGTATTCATAAGTTATAAGCCTGCATTCGTGGGTTTCGCATGGGTTGTGGGTGAGTGAAAGTATAAGAATGAGAGGAAAAAGAAAATAGGGGGAGAGTGAAAAGGAAAATGAAAAAAAATGGGAGCGAAATAGAAATTGTGAGGAAAAATTAAGAAGAAAATCGACATTAAAGGTACACCTACAATATCAGTCTAAAACCAACATTAAAGATCCACCTATAAAAAAAAACAAAACAAAATTACAAAACCGACATTATACATCTAGTATCACTTTTTCCAACCGACATTAAAGCCCAAAATTCTTATAGTGAATCTAATTCGAAAACTCAAAACACTATTAACTCACGAGATTTATGGCAAACTATTTACTTGAATGATGATCTTAGTTGACGTTGAAAGTCTGCTCGGATATATATTTGAACAATTAATTACCGTCTCATTAGTAAAGATGTTGAATTAATTACACTGCAATTAAAAGAGACAATGAGGCCATTTTATGATTTCAGAAAATTGGACTCACATGACATTCATGCATTTTACTTTAAGTCATAAAGATTTTTCTCTTTTGTTATTTTTCTAAATGATAGTATAACTACGGCTATATATCTTATTATTCCTAAAAGGATAGGCAAAATCTTACCGTGTAGGTGAGATTGGATTCAATTAACTAGAACTATCCTCGTATACCTACCAGGTTAAAATCATGCATCTTTACATTAAAATATTTTGTTTAGAGAATTAATATTTTGCCAACAAGGGACAAATGATTTTTTTTATTTTTTTTCATTTTGAAGTATAGTATAGGACTAATATAGAAATTTTGAAAGCACCATGATTAAAATAAACATCTTAAAAATATAAAGACGTAAAAGATTAAAGTAAAGGATTATAATAACATTCAACCCTATTAAATTACTATTATGTTCAAAGACTTGAAATAAGTTCCTTTTTATATCTTAATTAACAAATCTCTCTTTCATACATTATATGCCCCATTAAATATATGTCCAAATCCTTACATATGTATATATATACATATATATATATATGTGTATATAATATATAGATACGTATATATGTGTGTATATATAGATACGTATATATGTGTGTATATATAGATACGTATATATCTATCTATATAGATATATAGATACGTATATATGTGTATATATATAGATACGTATATATGTATATATATAGACATGCGTATATATCTATATATATAGATATATATACATATATATATATATACACATATATATTGTATATATATATATACACAGATATATACATATTATATGTATATATATATATGTGTGTATATGTGTATATGTGTGTATATATATATTATTTCATTTCGGAGCACGAGTTTTTGTCGGTAAAAAAGAAATCAAATGTATTCAAGGGGGCTTTTAGAGAACGTATCAATAAGCTAGACCCATGCTTCGAGTTGTTTCATGCCATAAATAAACGCGAACACAGGAGCAGCTTTGGCTGAATATTTTATGTACAGAAAACAACACACTTCAATCATTTATGATGATCCCTCCAAACAAGCACAAGCTTATCGACAAATGTCTCTTCTTTTACGAAGACCGCCGGGCCTTGCCATTTGACCTCTCTTCCCGTGTGACTAGGAATGCTATGTATATGTATATATGTATATGTATATGTATATGTATATATATATATATATATATATATAGCTTACAGCGGAATGAGACAAAAAACTGAACATTTCATCTAAAGAAATAAATAACTCCTCAACTTTACCTTGTCAAACAATAATATAAGAAACTTGAATAAATATAGACTTTATCATCGTCGTTGTCATCATCATTATTGGTTTTTTCTTTTTTTAATATTCAATCCAAGTGTGGCCTAATTTTGATATTTTGAACAGCGACCCATAATTCTTTTATTACAAAACTTTTGATAGCTTAATTGGAACGATTAAGATCGATATTAAATTTAATTTCATCCAAAATATAAGCATTTGGGTGGTTATTTAGTATGGTATCAAAGCAAAAAAATTCATACGGTATTGTGTTTAAACTCCTGCCATGTTAATTTGCTCTATTAATATTCTTTTCAACTTGTTTAGTCTTCTATAAATTTTCAAACTTCCAAATGAGAAATATTAAAGTGTTAGTATAATATTAAATTTATCTTAATCTATTAACTTAATTTTTAGGTCTAACAGGATGTAAAAAGTTTTGGAGAAATCTTCACCCAACCTAAACGAAACATGAGGAGACAATATTTTAGTTCACAAAATAATTTTGTTGCAAAGTGTATATGTGATAATGTTCTTATCTGAACTAAAATCAATCTCATTTTTGCCATTTTCTTCATAATTTCTGCGGATCGCTGTTAAAGTATATTTGTAACTAAGCGATTGGGTTGTTATTTATGAGGCTATTATATTGGTTCTGCATGGTAATTAATCCCCGAATTATCCTCCATGGAAGGCAAACTTTAACTTGATCAGGCGCAATCCCTTTGGGTCCGGCCAAAGTCAGAATTCTTCAATGTTATTCATCTTTGCAGCTCAAAACAGAGATTAAAAGCTAAAAACAGTGCAAGTACCATTGAAATGATACATCGAGATCATAATTAATGCACAGCCACAATTAGCCTGAATTCGAAATTTTACAGAGACAGAGTGCTAATGCAACTTGACAGCAATTAGTCTCTGTTCCAAATGTTCATATTCAAATAACGTCCTATATACATTCATCGTGTGATAACTTAAATAACCATTGAACTAAAATGTGCGAAACCAAGAGGCATACAGTATGGGAAATGCAGGCCCTTGAAGAGTTATCATTCCACAATAACAAGCCTGTCTTTTCATCTTTGATCCATACCAAAGCTGGCAACCCTTTTAAGCACTGCTCTTTCCAACAGTCACATCTCCATGTGCCCACGATGGTCTGGCTGCAGCTGTAGTGCGCCTCATCGCCTTCACTCCGAAAACATCATTCTTGCCCTGCACAACATAAAAATAAGTTTGAGTCTTCTTCTTCAGACATTAACCCTGTGGCGTTTTGACAAGATGCATAACAAATTGGAAATTGAAGGTACCTTCAAGCAGGTTCCAGCACGGACGTTGCAGATGGGGTAGTCATGGGGGCAGCAGCTGTAATGGTCATCACAGCAGGTGGCGCTTTCAAGTGGGCAGCATCCCCATTCAAGGCACATGGTTGAGAACTCGAACACACAGCAGCAAGTTTCAGCGGCGGGACAGGTGTAGTATTCATCGCATACAGATGGGGGTTTTACTGGACTTGGAGGAGTGGGGCCTGGGTTTGGTGGGTTTGGTCCACTTTTAGTGGGGTAGGAAGGCTCCATTGCAATCCCACAGAGACCAGTTGAGGAAGCGATGTTGCGTTGCATTCTGATATAGCCACTTTCACCCCAGCTCGCACCCCATGAGTTTCTCACAATCCAGTAATCAACGCCCCCTTCAGACCCATATCCAACCACATTAACACCGTGGTCCAAATCTGTCCCACATCTTCCAGTGAATATACCCTAAACACATACACATACACATACAACAAATTAGACCCTTTTCTTTTTGAAGTAAGAAAAAACAAAAACTTCATAGAAATGGAGGTTATACCGATTGATAGAGCTGGAAACTTCTACCACCCCCTTCAATGGCAACAGCCACAACTTGTTTAGATGCTGCTTTTTGCAGTGCTTTCTCATTGTTTATGGGGACGTCCTCATAACCATCAATTGAAACGACCCTAGCATTTTTCTGGAGGCAAACACAATAGAAATAAAGATAATCAGACATCAAAAATATGTTTCTGGTACTCAGAGAGAGAGAAAAAAGAAGATAGTTGTATGGTAATAGAGACCTTATATTGGATGCAGGAGCTATCAAAGCCGTTGTAAGGATAATCTTCTTCAGTGTCAATGCCGCCATTGTTGATGATGAACTCGAAGGCATAGTCCATTAAACCACCATTGCAACCTTCGTTATAAGATTTGTCACAATCCACCAGCTCCTGTTCAGATAATGCTATCAAGTCACCTGTAACAATCTGGTTTATGCCTTCCACGGCAGCTATAGTTGAGAACGCCCAGCAACTCCCTTCATATCAACTTCAACAATTAGTCTACTTGAAGTGACCAATAACCATGTATCCTTGAGAGTATAATTTACAAATAATAACTGGACTAAATATATCTTTTGACTAATCCCCATCCGAGTGAGTTAAAAAAATTTCAATTATATGCTTTCTATTGATCGATGTTGTAGTTGATTTATTATACATATGGATAATATAATACTAAGTCAGTTGATAAAATTTTTAGAGAAATAAGTCAAGGAAGTGTATACTCTCTCGTAAAAGTTAACAAAAGGCTTCAACGTTTTCTATCAGCCAATCCTAATTTTGTAGGGCATAAAATGTAGAATTGAAAGTCATAGATGTTCACATATAAAAGATTAAATTGAAAAATATATAAATAGTTAGGGGCTAAATTGGAAAACCTATTCCAATGACGCAAACATATATTTAGCCTACGAAAGAGCTTTCCAACAAGCTCAAGGGGTCCCTCCTGATCGTATGGCCTATGAGCAATGGCATCATAAAAATATTTTCTTAAGATGAAGTTATTAATTTATTATACCCATCCCTTTGAACAGTTCCTTTACTTCTCTCTCCATAATCAATAACAGATCTAGTCTTTGAAGTTCAAGTTGATGTTAATAGGCTAAATTACTATTTTTCATGTGAAAATAACTATAAATATTTTTAAACCACTATATTATTTTTTAATAATAAATTATCGATATATGAGAATTTTTTTTTTTTTCCATAACAACAAATGTGAGAAGTATAGTTAAGCATCATTGAATTACATTCATGTTGACAATATAATAAGATCTAAAATTACATCACAATAGCTAATTTTAATTGATCAAAATAAATCATTAGAATGAGTGTAACAATATTTGGAGTTTATTATTATTATTATTATTAAAAAAAATTACAAAAAATAAAAAGTACATTAAAAACCACCGGTTTCTATTGAGATATTTTCAATAGAACGTCATAAAGGTTACATACATCAAAATCATATAACATGAAAGAAGATGCTATTGAAACAAGTACAGATGTGATTTTAGTATTAAGATCAAAGTATTTCAAAAATAATAATAAAGAAATAATTGTAAGTATAGATATAACTCAAATTAATCTCAAAAACTTACCCACAAAAAATAAAAAAATAAAATAAAATAAAAACCTCAATTTTAAATTCTATAGTGTCGACTTTTTAAATTGTCTATATTTTAAAAGGGATTGCTCCCTTTCTTCAACTTTTTTTATCTCATAATTTCAATGGAACATTATACTTAGGATCCGTTTGGATTAACTTATGAAAAAAATGTTTTTCAAAAAATTCATTTTTATTTAAACACTTTTGATAAAAATTATTGAAAATACTCTTCAAAAGTTATTTTGGGTGATTGTCAAACATTTCAATTTTTTTTTTCTAAAATGACTTATTTTTTACATTAAATACTTAAAAATGCATTACAAACACACTATTTTCTTGAAATATTAACACGCCTTTATATCAAATGATTTTTCTTGTACATATAATGTGCTAGAAATTTGAAATTAGAGACTAAAATAGTTATTTCTTTAAAAAAAAATATATGGAAGGACCATAGTAGCCAAATGGAGAAATGGAAAGTCCATGACCTTACCTAGGATTTAAACTCAATAACTAATACATATGTGTAATCTATTAATCTTTTAGTCAACCTATCAATTGCCTAAAATCAAAGCATACTAATTATCACCTATCAAAATTAAACTAGTATTTCTATTTTTTTCTTTTTTCCTTCTAGGAAAACTAGTACTTCAATTTGGTTTTCAATGACTTCTTGGTCGCATATTAATGCGTCATGCGCCGATAATATTAGAAAAATGTATATAAAACAATTTTAATAAAGATAGGTGTGCACAAAAAATTGGGAAAGAAAAGTGAAAGTGCCCATTCAAATCTCAAATATCCATGATTCATTGTTTCAAAGAAAAAATCAATGATTAAATCTCTCAAAAAATATCTCATGATTAAAGGTTGATGGAGACCGAAAAGCCATGTGGCGGGCCAGTCCCAATTAAAGGATAAGGCAGAGCAACTCATAAAGCGCTCCCCTGAAAAGCCAATTCCGGTGAAAGCACCCCACACCAAACAGATAACCCCAATTCTCCTAAATATCTCTTTACAGATTTTCCAAATTTTCAATTCAACTCATTTAGTTAAATCATTGCAACATGTCGTCAAAAATTAAGAAATCTTACAAATTTTATAATATAGATCAGTTATTCCTCTTTTTATCGATTCATTTTGAGTTGAAATTCATGTTATCTAACTATAGTATTACGGTTTATGAAGTCCAAACGAGAATTCGATCCATCAATAAAAATTAAAATCCGATCCAATAATAATGAATAGAAGGAGATCACAGATAAAAAAACCTCACAATTTCCTCCAACTTTGATATTCTTCCCAATAATTGGTTAGATGGTAACATCTATTTCAAAATTACCCAAACAGAGCTATTGTATACTAAAGAAGGAGAAACAAGGCAGCAACAACAATTCTCAGTCATAAAATCGAGGCTAACAAACAGACAATCAATCCTATTATAATGATTGATCATGGATCGACCTTATGAAAACCATCAACCAATGGATTAGTGACAATACTACTACTAGTTAAAGCTAAATAATTAAAATCCATTACAATTTATACTGATTACTGAAAAAGATGAACAAAAATGGGTTGTGTCTGAGTGTGTATGTGCCAAATATGCAAAAGAGAAAAGAAAGCTAGAGAAAAGAGCAAAAAGAAAAAGACACAAAACCAAGAGTAAAAATAGGAAAGGCATTATATAAGTAAATAGGAAGAAGGCGAGAAACATGGAACTTACCACAACTTCCCTGGTCTTTAACGGGAGCGACGGCTCCTTTCTCCCTCCAATCGATAGAGTCCGGGATTTCATCTCCAAGGCGAGGCAGATAACGGCTGCTCGTCCTGTTTCTCCTTGAACCAGCGGCGAATTTGCCTCCCAAGTACCTAGATCGGTACTCCTCGTTCGTCAGATCTGCGAAGACGTTCAAACCTAATCGGTAGGGCAAATTTTGGGCGTTGATTTCATCGATATACTTGAGATTGTCCTTGAAGATGTGGAATCGATTCTCTGGCTCTGCTCCCAGATTGTTGCGGAGCTTCCCGTGCTTGGCACGCCACTGGTCGTAGAGAGCCATGACCTCCTCGTCCGTCCTCTCGGGGATGATGGAAGAAGGCGAGGCGGATGATAAAGCTATGAAGAGGAAGAAGAGGAGAGCCATGATCGGGGAGGATAAGTAAGTTCCCATTTCTGAATTTCGTCAGATGATGTTTGGAGTAGGAGGACAAGTGTTGCAGAAAGTGGAAGAGGAGGCGACTTTATATACAGAAATTAGTGTTCATCGACGCATTAGAAAAATGGAATGGAGAAAATAATTCAATTTGACGGGTAAACAGAATATAAAGTAAAAGAAGTGGTTAGGAAATAATTGACGAATGGGATGAAAACAACTAGGCATTGGCTACGGATTGTGAGTTCGGGTCAAACTGTGCCCGGACCCGGCCCATTTGTTTAGATAGTTTTTTTTCTGAGCGAACGAGTCCTTTGTTTTTGGAACGTTGGTGAGTGGTTCAGACTTCAGGTTGATCAAAATTGTGGCTACTTCTATAAATTTACAATCGTGACTCACGTGTGTGATGTTATCTACCATTCCTTACTCGTTAAGAAAATAAGAATTCGTACCCTCGTTGCGGAGACGGGGGATAGGATAACGTTTTTAATTAATTTCTATACATTATTTTTTTTTTTTTTTAAGATTTTCTAGAGTTAGGCCCATCTTATTTGTATTTATTTAACAATACAATATTATCTATTTTATGTATAAATTTACTTTTTTTTTTAATTCGATTAAAAAAGACTTAATGCTGATAAATATTTTCATACTCGTCAATTCTAACTCTAGGACATTGATAAACCTTAATTTACAGCTTATTAAATCAAACACTTGTTACCCTACCTAAGATTAAATATTGATCTCAACTCTTGTAGTATGTGTATATCGCAACAATGACAACAATCTTCTTCTCTAATAAATGACAATTTATTTGAATTATGGATGGTAATCAACAAAATTGATAAGTAATTCAATAACTTAACAATTTTCTAGTTGATTATTAAATAGAAATTGAAATTATAGGGTTTGAACCAATACAATTTGAAAGGCTCCTACGTTATTAATGAATGCATTTTTAGATTTGAGAAAATGTAGTTATTGCTATTAATTTTTTTAAATTAAACAATTAACTAATTCAGTTATAATTAAATCAATTATTTTAAATGGGATAAAATATAAAATCTTGAAATAGGAGCAAATGGAAACTAAACTCCATACTCTTGAGTAAAAAATGTAATATCTTAAAATTTAAGGACAAATAGAAACTAAACTCAAAGCTAAAAGTGTAATATTTTAAATTAAACAATTAACTAAAAGTAAGCATTTGTGAGTCTATCAATTTATATTCTCGATTACATTCCGGGTAAATATTGTATGAGTCTTAAAATTTTGTCAAATATAATCGTTCGGTTGGTTAATCTGGTATTTGAAAAATCTACTGACGTAAGAACTAATGCATAAATGATTTCTAAATGTAATTTTAATAATAAATCGAAATTAATTACTTCAAATATTTATTTTCTTTTATATGTTTATTTGTTTATTTTAAAAAACTGCATATTTTAGTTTGTTTATGGCAAAATTTTTAGTAATGATAAAAACAGATAACATTTTTTAAAACACTATTATTTTCGAAATTGTTTTTAATCTTAATTGTAATTGAGTTTGTATGCAATGAAATTTGAGGCATAGAAAGGGGAAAAAATCAATGAGCCCAGGTGTTATTCATTTAAGGCAGAGGGCTAAAAAAAAAATGGTTGAAATGGATATTATATAAACAAACGATAAAATAGGTAAAAGCAAATTCAATGGACTATGGGTCGCCTATGTAGTAGAGGATATCGAGGTTCAGTCTTTACAAAAGTCTGAAATGAGTAAGGACAAAAAAATTACCTTATTTTTTCAAATAAATTTTCAGTCCATTTGTTTTTTACAAATATTTTTGCATACTACCCTAGTTTTATACTTAATCCAAATAATTGAAGATTCAAAGCTATTACCATTCCATGGTAAGTAATTCAATAACTTAACAATTTTCTAATTGGTTGTTAAATAGAGATCATTGACAAAACAAAGTTTGTTCTTGATGGTGATAGCTTGATTCCATATTTGTTGAGACAAGTACATTACAAGTACCATAAAAATGATGGAGGTATTAAGGATTGACAAGTTAAAAAAAGAAATAGTAGAGTTTGTGAGCTAATGACCCATTGAAGGAGAATATGAATTTAAAGGATGAGGAGATAATAAATTAGTAATCGATAGAAAAAACTCTTAAAGAAAATTGAAAAAAAAATTATATAATTCAAGTTATATAATTTATTAAATGATAGTAATGACATGTAAATAGCTACGAGTATCAATCAAAATGAGCAAGGTTCGATAGTAATTAGTATGTACATGTACTATTTCTCATGAAGTTGGAGGCTAAATCTTTATCCCCATATTCATTGTGGGAAAAAAAAACAAAAATTAATTAATGAATAAACTAATGATAGTATACTTCAATTATTTTATCCATCAAGACATGGTTGCATCACTTAAATTTGAGCATAATTTTGACCTATGGTATTTGATAAGATAGACATGTTTGTATATATTTCTACGATTCTATATTCCTACAATTCATTTTGCACTTAAAGACCCATCATCGTGACTTTACTTTTGCACAACTCCGACGACATATATGCATCTCAAATGGCATTGAAATTGCATTAATTCCTTTTATATCAAAGTAGATCTGTGATTGTGGGATTATGAACGTGTAGTTATTTAATTTTAAACAGAAGCTTGAATAAACTATAAATTAAAAGTGGGAGAAAATAATAGAAGCGGATATATTGGAATTGAGCGAGTCAGAACTAGCCACGTCGTGAGGCGGTTGAATGGTTTGTATGGAGACGGAAGCCACTGAAATTACTTGTTAGTGGGCCCTCTCTCTGCGTTACTATTGGGCGATGAAATTTTAGTAATTTACGCTCTTTGTTATCATTTATATTATTTCAATTTTCTTATCAATTGTGTTTTGTCCGTTTCGCCATCACAATGACCGCTCTTGCGTTCCCTGTTTCCCTTCTTCCTCTTTCTTTACCCATTTATGTAATTTGATCTCTCTTATTTTTAAGTGATCATTATTAAGATTCCCTTCCCACTCGCCCATACTTAATTGTATTTAATTTATAATCAAATTGTTGTGCTTTCCACATGGTCATCTATTATTATTATTATTATTTTATATTTTTACGGACTTCGATACAACAAAGTAGTTTATCTTCTTCCTATGTAAATGTGTGTTTTTTTCTTTTTTAATGAAGAATTCAATTCAGTTTTAAGCTTTGTTTCACACCCACCTAATAGTAAGCAAAAATGATTTTTTCCTTTTATTGATTGCAATAATGTTCGTGATGGTGTAATGATATTAAGAAATGGTTGTCTATGGTCATGAATCTTGAAATTTATTGTCTTGATAACTTCTGAGTGGATTTAGATTCAATTGGTTATTATTGTTATTATTATTACGAGTGATTTTAAGTGGAAAATTACATAGTTACCAACAACATATGCAATAGAATCAATTAAAATAATAAGATTAAAGCCAAACCAAGAAAATAACAAATTTGGGAGAAGGTGCCCTAAACTAATGTGTTGGGCGTTGGCGGAGAGTCTGGTAAAATGTGCAAGGGGCATGTTCTTCACATGTCATGACCTAATAATAAGTTGAAAATTAATCCTAGTTTAACTCCATAACATTATTAAGTAATTGATATAGGTCAACAACTCCTATAATTACATGATACTCAAGAGAAAGTAAGTTCATCCTCCACCTATAAATTTTTTGTTTACTGCATTCATTCTCCCACTAACTTTATCAGAATGTGTGTGGCACACGTCAATGTGTATCCATTTTTTAGGTCATATTTTTCTTTCATCAAACAAATTTATAAATGTTGTCAAAGTGAATCATCCATTTTTTTCAATTTATATTTGATGATAATTGTTTGGTTTAAAGACTACTTTGGTCATTTACTTTTGACATTTGGTTCATTTTGATCTATGTACTTTTAAAACGATGACTTTGGTCCCTATATTTTCAATTTTTGTTCATTTTGGTCATTCTACTTTCAAGATATTCATATTGGTCCTTATGCTTTCAACTTTGGTTCATTTTGGTCATTGAACTTTTAAAAAGTGATCATTTTGATCTCTTAAAAATGAAGAGACTAAAATACTCATTTTTTGAAAGTACAATGACCAAAGCAAACATTTTAGATTCACAAAGACCAAAATAAACCAAAATTAAAAAATAAGAACCAAAATAAATATTTTAAAAATATAAGAATCAAAATAAACTAAAACCAAAAGCATTAGGATAAAAGTAATATTTACATCTAATTATTTCATATATATTTTATCATCAAACAATATCAATTATCAACAAATGCTAATACAGATGATGACCTTGATATTTTAATATAAAAAAGTACAAAAAAAACAAGTCTTAAATTTAAGATTCAAAGCTGAAACCCAACTCTGAAAACCCATGGGTTAGAGCGAGAGAGGGATTATTGATAGGATGTTTGTCTTTTTGGTATATGATAAAAGAAAAAGGATCCCTTTTAATTTTGTTTAGGGAAAACAAAAAGGCTATCTTTTAATTAGTATCACAAAGTCTTCTTTCCTATATTAAAGAGTAGTCTTTATACTATATGCTCTCGAACTGAAAGCCTAATGTTATTTGATTTAATAATTTGCAATATAGGGAAAATGTCATTATCAAATTACAAAGATCCAGCTCGTCTGGACTGCACCCCTAGATATTTTCCCACTTTTTATCTCTCTTGGTTGGATTATTATCATAGACATATTTGGTTCATCAGACAAACATGTCTTATTCCCAAATTTTTGACATTTCGTTTTTTTTTAGCCCATAAGTGAATGGTGCAAAATTTTATTTTCATTTTAAATGTTCCTGTCGTTGCATCATCATTTATTTATTTATAAAATATAGTATTTGAGATAACCTATCAATTCCTTATAGATTACAACCACTTTTAATCACTTTTCTCAAATATTTCTATCTTACCTAGCGTTTCTACAATGATAATTATCTATTTTTATTTAAAATACATTTTTAAGTGTTTAATTTAAAAAATAAATCTGAAAAATTATTTTAATCAATTTTTATCAAAAGTGTTTAAATAAAAATGAGTTTTTTTTTTTTTTTTTAAAAAAAAATCTTTTATTTTTCACATAAATCCAAACCGATCCTAAATCTTCCTGACTTATTTTTAAATCATCGAAAAAATTTCATATCAATTAAGGTAATTATTTTTCTGAATATAACAAGAATTTCTCTTATTTTATTATAAAATCTAGGACTTTGCTTGCACATAATAAAAGTAATGATAATTTATATATTTTCAAATTTGACCATAATTTAAGAAATAATTTGAAAAATATAAAAACTAAATTTTGTTTGTTTCTTCCTCTAAATAGAACTTAGTTTGAAATTGTTGTAACTTTTAAAATAATTACTAAATAAAGTAAATTGATGTTGGGTAGATTTCAGTTTAAGCTTAAAAATTAAGTTATAGTATTTGGTAAATAAATACAAAATTTTTTTATTTTAAATATAATAATTAAAATAGACCTACAAATATATATATTTTTTTAATTTAAAAGTTAAATAATTGTTTAGAATGATATATTTTTTCGTTATAGATTAATTTTAAAATATTAAGGAAAATAGTTTAATTTTAAAACAATCAAAATGATATATATTTTTTTAAAAAAAAATGAATGCATTCAACTCATAAAAATTAGAAAGTAGATTCAATTAGATGAGAAATAGATAGATATATAAAATAAATTTTATTTTGAAAATATTAAATTGAAAATTAAGTATTCATGAACAAATTTATCGGAAAATAGGACATCAATGTCAAAATATGCGTGAAATTGACTGTTTTAAAAAATGATTTTAACAGATTTAATTCAAATCTGTTTTAAAATAGTGAATGTAAAAAGATGTGGATAAGGATTATTGTTTTGAAGAGAGGAGTTGAAAATGAAAAGTGGAGGAAGTTTGCACGCAACTAATGTGAAGGTTTATTTGGTCAGATACAGACAGGTTGGAAGAAAGAAATATAAAAGAAAAAAAAGAAAAAAAAGGGAAGGGAATATGCGGGTAATTAAAATAAAAAAGAAAAGAAAAACGGGAGAGATTCTAAAAAAGGAATTAAAAAAGATGGGAGAGATTCGAAGAAGATGCAGATCGCAGATATGAAGGAGAGTTATTGGATGTGATTTGAAAATATTTCACATGGGGGGAAGCTAAGAAAGAGAAGCAAAAAGATAGAAGAAGAGACAGAAGGCAGTATGGGCTTTGCGGCCCATACAAATCAATACATACAACAATATAAAGATGGAACTGATCCGCCAAGTTGCTAACTCAGCTTTGAGGCCACAAACAACCAATCTCTTAACTGCAAACACAGGTGTTTTGATTTGGGCTCTCTCTCGATCTTTTTGCCCACTTGACACATGATGCACCGCCACTTGCCTTTCCTTTCCTTTCCTTTCCTTTCCTCTCTTTCTTGTTCTTCTTCATTGGAGTTGTTCTAGACAAGACTCAAAGTCCACGAGCAGCCTCGAGTCCAAAGAAAATCAAGAGACATCATTAGAAAACGTATGTTCCAATAGGAAGTTAGAGCTTTAGGTTCTAAGTTGACTAGTCGAGTTGATAAATATGTACCAACCCAAAACTAATTGAGTTACGCTCAATCTGGAGCCCTGCAACCTAGCATTGAGCGTTATAAACTACATTGACATTGTCTAAGTTACACATAACTACATACAATTGTCAGAAGAAGTGCATTATACCGATCATATCCCCAAAGGGGAAAAGTAGGTAATCTTCAAATAAGAGCCTTGTTTTTACTTTGTGTGCTTTGATAAACTCATACATGGTTAGTACTAACTTAGGTATCAACGTGTGGTAGACTCAATATCACATCGATGTAAAGATCTTTCATGCATATTAACTCAGAGAGCAAGACTAGACTAAGAGAAGTGGGTTGAAGGACAAGTCCACAAACGGCCATGACGATAACGAAGCGTGTGAAATCCAAGCATCAACATACCTCCACTCCAATCTCCAAATTATAAAAAGGCTAGAATTCTCAATTTCAGCTACTAAAATTATTCTATTTTAATTTTTTAACTTTAAAAATTAAAAAATTAGACTTTTCTCTTATATCGTTATTGCAAGACATGATTATGTCAACATGCGATTACATCAAAATAATAGTAACTAATAAAAGTTACTAATTTCTAAATTCTTAGACCAAGGTAGAACGTTCATGAACTTTTAAATTTAGAATTACATGGTTATGCATGTTTCTATCTAGCAGTACCTTTATTTTAAAAGTATATATCTTTGAACTTTCAAATTTATGTATAATAATCCTTGTTATATATAATATTTTGACTCGATTTGAGGACCCAATATTCTATGTGGGGAGATGATATATCTCCTATATCACCATTTGACTCACTAATATACCATCCCCACTTCCTCTGTGTGTGCGTGCGGTTAATCTTAAATTTTGACTATTTTTTTTTAAACAACAATAATAAAGAATTATTTAAAAGACAATAACTGAATACAAAAAACTGAATTGATACAATAATTGAATTATAAGATTAAAAAAATATATTTATTAATGTATCTAACATGATGTTAAACTTTCAATTTTATGTTTAATAAGTATGTGAATTTTAAAAGATATTGTATTGGTTAATAATTTTTTAGACATAATTTGAAATGTTAAAATATTTATTGAAATAGTACGATCAAAAGTTTAAAAACTTATTTTAGAAATCTATTAAAATATTTTTTAAAGTTTAGAAATTTGTTCAACACAAATCTAAAAGTTTAAGAACTTAATTGTAATTTATACAAAATAAAATCAGTTTAAAAGTTTAAAAACTAAAATGGTTTATTTGAAAATTTGAAAAACAAATTGGAATAATTCTGAGTGTTCGACGACTAAATAAGATTTTCAATTCTAAAACTATTGAAAATGTAATCAAAGTCTAATATTAACTAGATAATTAAGGAGAAGATAATTGTCAAGATGAGGATTAAACCTTTAACCTCTATGAAGGAAATTCATGTCAATTACCATTGAACTAAACTTACTTTGGCACTAACAATGAATTTAGATTTAGAGTTTGTTTAGATTGACTAGAGAAAAAAATATTTTAAAGAAAATCATTTTTATTTAAACTCTTTTTATAAAAACCTTTAAAATATACTTTAAAAGTATTTCAAATACTATTTTGAATGATGGTCAAACACTTTAATTTTTCTAAAATTAATTATTTTTAAAATTAAACGTTTGAAAAGTTAAATCAAACACTCTTAATAAATTAATTATGAATATTAGTAGATACATATATTTATGTTAGAATGGATAGATATTTCATTAACCTTGAGTCAAGCAGTAATTATTCTTAATTGACTCATCAATATTTGCAAACTAATTCTAGTAATTGAGAAGTTATTTCCGTGTACTAATCTACAAAAGTTTCTCGTCATATGAATTAAAATAGGTTTTTAAATAACACAAAAATGGCGTTTTTGTTCATATACCAATGGTAGAAATATTTTGTTTAAACTTATTTTTGAAGATCAAGATTATTGATGAAATTTTGAGATATTAATACTTTCTGACAATATAATAACATAAGTTAAAGTTTAAAGGATATTATCAAAATTTTTGTTCAAATAAAATATAAAGTTTATGAGTATAATCTATATATTTGATCAAATTTAAGTTATCAAAATAAGAAGTTTTCGTTTTAATTTGGACAAGAAACTGTAAAAAGATATTTAGGACATCAACATCAAACGAAATGCAGTTAAATTATAGAGCTAATTTCAATTGGGGAAATGTGGAAGTTCAAATGTGACCTCAGAGGAGAGAAGTTTTTAGAGCCAAAGAACAAAGCTGATGATGAATTTCATCCAACCTTAGCTTATTTTGCCCATCTTGAATTGCAACTCTAATTGGTTTGGGCATATGCCTAATTTCTTATGTCACATAGCAGTTGAATGATTCATCAACATGGGATGGGAATACTTAACTTCCAAATTTGCAAATTCTTCTGGTTATATGCCAAATTTGCAGCTGGGTAGTTTTTTGACATCCTTGAAAATGCTTTTACATACATCACAAGCAAAGTCTAATTGGCCCAATTGTTTTTCCCCTCGGGCTAAAATTTGTGTTGGCCTCTTCTCTCTTCATTTGTATTTTGCATCTTTTGAGTCACCCAAAATAGATACACTAGAAAGAAAATCTACCTAACATTAAGGCCCGAACAGATATTGCCACGAGATTTGAGACAAATATTTAGAATCTGTTTGGTAAGAAATCTGATAACAAAAATTTGAAAACAAGGGATCTAGTAATAACAGAGCTAGATTTCATATTTTCATATATGTATTTAATATCATATTCAAAAATTAGATTCTAATTTAAATAATTATTTAAAATGAGATTGATAGTATATTTGTAAATCATAAAACTTGTTTTAGTTACCTACAAAATATTAGTTGACAATAAATCATCATTAATTTATTTATGAATATGGTTTATGTTATTTTTATAATTATTATTTTGTAATATTATTAATTTATGATATATTACATATAACATATTTTACTTTTTAAAAAATTAATTGAGTTTATAACATGACATCCAGTAGTTCTAAGTATTTTTATCTATATTTAATATAATTCTACACTTTAAAATTCAAAATTCAAAATTCAAAACTCGTATAAAGTGAAAATATGAAAATGTTATTTTTAGAATTTACACCATTTGGATCATCGGAAGTTGTCAGAAACTGAATTCGAGTTGTGTTCCAAACACATATTTGCTAAATTCAGTAAATTTAAAAACATAAAACAGAATCTGGATTCTCTATCAAATAGACCCTTAATATCCTTGTTTATTTCACATGATTTCATTTTTTAAAACCTAGGATATTATTATCCAGAGAACTTTAAAACCCATCCGACATGAGTTTTTTTAATACTCTTCAAATGGATGGGATTTTTATACCTAGAAGATGAATAGAGGCGGATTAATTAATAAATTAATTTTAAAAAGATTAATTAATAAATTAATTATTAATTTATATTAATTTAATTATTTTATTAAACTAAATAAAATAATTTAACCAATATTTAATTAAAAAAATCATTTATTGATATTGTAAGTGATTAAATATTAATCATTATACAATATATCAATAATTAAGTTTAATTATGACTATATTACTATTCCTTACATTTGATTAAATAATTAATTAGTTTAGTTTCTATGTACAAAATTAGTAAATTAAATACATTCATTTAAATTTCAAACATTTAATATTCGTTCCGATGGAACAATATATCTACGATCCAAATGGTCTCTAAGAGTGTGTTTGGTTTAATTTTAAAAGTAAGCCATTTTTAGAAAAAAAGTGAAGTATTTGGCAAAAATAGCATTCTTTAAAGGGAATTTTAAAATAAAAAATAAGGAAACTATTTATACAAAATAGTAAAATTTAATATTTTTTTATAGAGGCTGATAGAAGTTTATAGTGTCTATCAATAATAGAAATTGATAGAAGTCTATCATTGATACCATGTGATAGACGTTGATAGAAGTCTATTACTGTCCATTCCATTTTTTTTTATTATTTCTGTAAATAGTTTGACATTTTTTCTATATGTGAAATTTTTTTATTCTTTAATCTAACATATAAATAAAATGAGTAAAAAAAAAAAAAAAAAAAGCCTAATTAAAAGAATGGTCACCCTTTAACCACGAACCTCTCGATTTAGCATTTTTTAAGATTTTAAAGTAAACCTGAATTGTTGTTATAAATTCAGAGGTCTCTATAGAAACAAATATATTACATAAAAATGATTTTGAGTTTCAGATATCTATTAAAAGAGACAGAGACCAACTCCGTAGATGTTGCCATGATGTTGTTGATTCTATGATTATAAAGTAAAAGAGATTTGGAGAAATATTCTTTTTCAAGGAGAACTTTGTATTTTTATTACATACTATAGTTTTGATTCGAGGTTGATATCTTTTGACAACTTGAAATCTCCTTATCAAAACAGGTTCCACTCAGAAAAGAATCACTATTTTGTGCAAGCCACTTTACATGCTAAAGAAGGGTAAAGGGAAGATGGAAGGGAAGAATGTCTCTATTAGTTTGAAACTAAAAATAGGTTCAACTATAAGTTAATTTACATGTTTGTATCAATCTAGTAAGGGATAGTCGGTTCAAATTTATCGATTTTGGAACCAATCAAACCAATCGATTTTACAAGGAAGGGATCCAAACACATGTCCAATAAAGAACAAAACCAATATATTTGTTTTATTTGCATCCATTTATTATAGGTTTGATTCTCAGTTTTGACATTTTCTCTTTTTCTTCCAATTTTTTTTTTAATTTTTGTTTCCACTTTTTTTTAAGTCATTTTTGCTAATTTTAAATTAAAATTAGGTTTTTCTTATAAATTAAAAATTGACATTTTCTTTTTTTCTGGCCACTTTTCTATATAAAAAAACACACACTCTCTAATAATTGGTCTTTTTTTTTATAGAAGACAATAATTAGTCTTTTATCTAAACATCAAATATACATGCACCATAATAATTAAAATACTAAAAAAATATCCGATGAGGAGTTTATTTTCAAGGATGTATATATATCATCGGTTCGGTTCGATTTAATTGGTTTTTCTAATAAAAAATCTATCCGAACCAATATTTTTTTGTTTTCTCCAAATACAAACCAACATGTCCAATTTTATACTAAAAAAACCAAATCAAATCTTTGGATAGCTATGGATTGGTTTGGATTCTCAATTTTTTATTGCACTCCTACAATTTAGTATTCAACTTTTAATTTTGGGTAAAATAGATCATTAAACTTTAAAAATGTGTAATAAGTCTTTTAATTTTCATTTCTTTATGCAATAGGAGTAAATTTCCATTTTCATTCAATAGATAATTGAACAATTGACCGATTCAACATGTATATTAACCCAAAAAAAAAAAAAAAAAAATCATAGATATCCTTAACACATTATTGAAAAGTAGCTTTTCATTTTATCATATATATATATGGTAAAATTTTAGCCAAGCTCTAAAATGGAAGTGACTTTTTTTTTCTTTTCTTTTATAAAACTTTTTTTCGAGAAGAAAGATTAATCCATGAAGAAAACTGAATGAGATGCATAGATAAATGAAAAAAAAAAAAAAATTGAAGTTTTAATAATACCAAGATGCTTGTGTAAATAAATAGTCTCTATTTCATTGCAATCAAATCAATTTAACATTTTGGACCATATCTTATTAAATACGAGAATCTCAATCAAATATATTCGTTTTACTGTACCTATATTTGGCGTTGCATTGGAAGGGATGTACAATGGTCGTGCCTCATATAGAATTGCAGCTATATGAGAATGGACCACCAAATTGGGCCATTGGTCCCATAGCTTTTACAAACCTCCTCAATTTGGATGTTGAATCTTTCTCTTTCCCAACCAAACTGACTCAATTTCAAATGTAAAATTATTTTCCTAATAATTCTCTCCTCTCTTTTGAAAAATGTCATTTATGGTTTTATGACTTTTGAGGGGTTAGAGAGGATGTACGACGTTTATATGTATACTGTTTTTAATTAGATATATATATAAAAAAATGAAATATTGACTTATATATCTATTCATTTCATTAAGAACATGCAATGCAATGATGCTGCAATTGTTACTAGTGCGATTTTCTGGGTAGCAAACCAAGATTTGAGCCTAACTCATGTATTCTCTAATGTAGGAGTATAACCATATTCGTCCACTTATTTATATTCTTCATGAATGATGTGAGGATGAAAATAATGACATTGTTACCTTATTTTAAATTATAAATGATCCAACACAGGTTTGATTCTCCCTGTCCCATTCCACATATTATCTACAAAAAAATAAACACAAAATTTATGTTAACTTATAAAATTCATGATTTTTTTTCCGCGACAAAAAAAGTATAGATCATAACACAATCCAGGTTATCAAAGTTGAATTATGGGTTTGATATTTGCTTTTTTTCTATGTGCATGTTTTCAATTAAAAAAAAAAAAAAAAAAAAAAAAAAAAAAAAAAAACCTAATCTTTGGCTTGTTAGGAATTAGGCAAGGTTTAATGGAGCTGTTAGTTTTTAGTAGTCGTCTTATTTTTAGGAGTTTGTTAGTAGTAGTCTTCTCTATTATTAGGAGTTTGTTAGTAGTGATTCCTTATTTGTAGTATTTTTTTTTGGTTGTTTTTGTATGGCTATATATTACCCAAAGGTTCATTCAATTTTATGGAGAATATTCTGCTGAATATAATTTTACTTAAATTTGATTATAATTCTTGCATTTAGTATCAGAGCCACCTAAAAGGCTTAGGAGCAAACAAAGAGTACTTTTGTTTAGCCATCGGTCCCAAAATTGAATGACCACTATGATCATTGGATGATGCTCATGGTGAATTCTCTTCGTCAAAGGAGTAATGGAACATGATAGAAAATGGTGTTTCTATAGCACAAGAAGGCGTGGCACTTATTGAAGCACAAAAGAAAATTTATGAAGAGCAAAAGTTGAAATATCTGAAAAATAAGAACTATCTATTTAAGATATTAGATCGTTCTATTTGGAGACAATCATCAACAAAGACTAGGGTTGGCAACGGGGTTGGGGCGGGGCGGGGCATCCCCCGTCCCCAGCCCCATTGGGGAAATTATCCCCCATCTCCACCCTCATCCCTGCCATTTGAGGGCGGGGATAGAGGCGGGGATTCTCGTCGATTTCCCTGCAGGCCACATTCCCCGTTTCCCTACGGGGATTTCCCATTTTTTTAAAAAACTCATTAAATAAGTTTATCGAATTCCTCGTTTTTTGCACAACAAATAAACAAAAAAATAATAGACTATCCTATGAAATAAACACAATTATTCTATGAAATAAACACAATTGACAATTTAAAAGCTAACAAATTCATTAAATAAGTTTACAACTTAAAATTCAATAAAGTTTGAATAAGAAGTCAATTAAAGGCAAACGTTTATACATTCAATTAAGTTCGTCCTTCTCTCTTCAACGATGAGTTCACAATCAAATCTTTCTCCTTTCTTGGTATCATCCCATCCTTAGTTGTGATTATTATTTATTCCTAAATTTAAAATGTAATAAACAAATAATGTCACAAAAAAAAGCTAGACCACAAAATAATGTCACAAACAAATATGATGATGCAAATGTTTGGTTCCATTTTTACTTTCACCTCTAATTTTCGTTTGCAATAATTACAAACCGCTTTGTTTATTCTATGTGTTTTTTTTGTTTCTTAAAATGGTTCCAAACAACCGATGTCAATAATTTGGGGTTAAATCTGGGGAGTTGGATCTGGGATTGGACTTGGAATTGGACTTGGAGAATCTTTATTTGTAGAAGGTGATGAAGACATTGTTTTCAACCTACCAAAGATTTAATTTAAAAACCCCTCTTTAGACTTGGACTTCATTTTCAAAGCATTCAAACATATTCAAGGCATTCAACTCCAAAATTGAAAGCATTCAAATTTCAAAACGACTCCAAAAGCATTCAAACATACTTTTCAAACATATTCAAGCCTAAAATTCAAAGCATTCAAATACCAAACATACACAAACACACTTTTCAAACATATTATTTACTAATTTCAAACATACTTTTGAAAAATATCAAACGGTCAAATAGGAGAATGAAAGAAAATTTTTACCAGCTTGAACGACAACAAATCTCAGACGGCAACAGCTTGAAGACTTGAAAGTTGAACGGACAGATCTCGCCTCTCAAAACAGCACAAAGTATTTTTTTTTTCAAATGAAAAACAACACAAAATAGTCAAAATATATAAAACAAGACTCATGTATTACCTTTCAAACAAAATAGTCAAAGGCAAAGCGATGTATTACCTTTCAAACTAAAGGCACAAAGTCTTCACGGTGGGTGGGCGGACGATAGACACTCTTCACCACGGTAGATGGCACTCTTCACGGTAAGCTTCTCAATGATTCTCACGGGGGAGGTCACGTTGAGGGAGGCTCTTCAATCTTCACAGTTCATGCTTTATGACACTCTTTAGTCTTCACGGGTGAGCTCGAATTGAGGGGGGTCACGTTGAGGTGACGTTGCGTTGGTACTCTTCAGTCTTCACAGTTCAAGCTTCACGACACTCTTCGGTCTTCACGGGTGAGCTCGCATTGAAGGAGGTCGTGTCGCGTTGAGGTGGTGTTGCATTGGTACTCTTCACGCGTTCACGGGTAACCTTCACGGCGTTCACATGTTCATGGGTGAGGACCTGAGGTGGCATTGCGTTGGCTGTTGAGGGATTTAGGGCAGTCGACAGTTTACTGATTCTCAAAGCAAAGAAAGA
Source organism: Benincasa hispida (assembly GCF_009727055.1). NCBI lineage: Eukaryota > Viridiplantae > Streptophyta > Magnoliopsida > Cucurbitales > Cucurbitaceae > Benincasa > Benincasa hispida. The sequence continues at coordinate 84,012,396 of NC_052357.1, forward strand.
CTTAATCTCAACTCAATGATTCTCATTTTCGGCAGAAGAAAGGAGGAGAGGAGAAGATTTAGGGCTTTCTTTTGGTTTTAGGCTTTTTACTATCACACCCTGCCCTAGACTACCCTCTGAGCCTGAGAAAGGGCATGACTGTAGCAGTTATCAACCTTTTTGTTGACACTTACTACCTAATAACTCTTTCGAAAATAACTTTGATACCAATGAGCAAATTCAACAACCAACTGTTTAAGTCAAGGAGATAAACAACAACTGATTAAGTAGGCCCATTTTATTACAACAATGTAACGTTTATACAACTCCAAGATTTAATAACAAAGTTTACAATAACAACTGTAAAACCCTTCGGAAGTATAATTGTGGTTTGTGCAGATTTTAACCTTAGCAGCACCTTGGAACTCCTCACCTTCCACTACCTGGGGGGGTAGAACATAAAACATGGAAAACATGAGCTATAAAGCCCAGTGAGTGGTGTCTTTAGATAAACAAATAACTTTGTCAACAGAAATATACTTTTGGAAAGTAATGCACAGTCAACAAGAACATTACCATAAGTTCAATATTATTTTCCAGCCAAACTGCTGGACAATCCCCAGCTCGACCGCTGGTTAAAACAATCAACCCCAGCTTGACCACTGGTTATCACATAATAAAAACATCCCCAGCTTTACCATTGGTTATCCCTGGTATGATCCTACTTTTTCCCCAGTACTTTCACACGTATACTAAGACAACAACAATTCATGTGGAAACTTTCCTTGTACCCTATTATCCCACCAATGTGCACATCGACTATGTCTCGCTAGTTATGCTTAGGTAATTTGACTATATTTCTCGCCGGTCGTCGTTGACTATCATTTTCCGCCGATCGAAGCCGACTATATTTTTTCGCCAGCCGAAGCCAACTATATTTTTCCGTCAAGTACCTTTGCAAGCATGCTAACTATACATCCCCGATATAATTTCAGTTTCCAAAGCAAACATACAAGCAATATCTTAACAAGTATAGTAACAAGATAAACATATATCCCTGATCATGTCAATTTAATATTATCCCCTATATATATTTACCTATATATCGAAATTACATCAACAATACAACAACACAATAACCACTCACCTTGATCGTTTAGGAACCTTTCTCTTTAGAAGTTCCTTGATCACCTCAGGCTCCTTTTTGAACCCTACGATCTAGATTCAACTTAAAGCTCAGATTACTCATATTTATAAAACTTATTTTAAGATAATTTCTTCTACAAACATGTTCTAAAATATCTTAGAAATATTACCATAAAATATTAGCTAAGAAATCCTCGTAGTTTGGCCGGAATCGTAAAATCTTCAAGACTGACCCAAGCTTACCCAACAGCCTGACCCTTCTGTCTTTTTCTCAATTTCCAGCCTGATCCTTTGGAGCTTCTTCTTTGGCAGCCCTACCCTGAAAACTAGACTCTCCTAGATTTCATATGGCTTTAGAATCACTCCAAACGCACGAGTATTCTGGGAGAACTTCTCATCCTAAGTTGATGCTGCTTCTTGTCCTTTCTGTCCAACAACATCTCCCCTCTTGGAACCTCTTGACCAATGCATGGTCTTGCTTCCAACGCATAGCCTCCTCCCAATACACTCTTCTTTATGTCCTTTGAAGAGAAATTGAGTTCTCATCTGAAGTCCTTGGCTCTATTATAGGCATCCAAGATCGCTCCACGGTCGACACCTCCTACTTGGTCGCATGTCCAAGTGTCTCTTCCTTACACCATCAACGCAATCTTGCATCAGCGCAACCCAAGGTGTCTTGCTCTCCTTTCACCAACGCATAGCCTTCAAATATTACATGTCTTCTTATACATTTACCTAATCTACTTAAGGCTTAAGATTTCCTCCTAACTAGCCACATGTCCGAATGACGTCCTTGAATGCATCCATCCTCCATCTGCGTTCGTCCAACCATATATGCATTAACCACAAATGCGCCCATCCAATTGTCGCAACCTACCTATGTCTAGACACCATCAACCGGCGCAATGCATCCATTCACTCTTACCTTGTGCATCTAATCAACGCAACTTAGTCACAAATGCTAGATGCTCGCATGCTCATCTTTGGCCGCATATGCATGGCTTACCTTTGCTCTATGTGCTCAACTAGGATAATGGCCAATACTCCTTCAACGCATACTACTAGTTTGTCCTATGCACCCACAAACCCTTGGATGTGCAACGTATAGCACATTACCAACACATAGTACATCACCAACATATAGCACATCACCACTGCATAGCACATCATCAATGCATAGCACATCACCAACGCATAATGTATTGCCAACGCATAGTATTGCACTGCTGTATCCATCGCATCCATCGCGTCTAACGCATTCATCACCCAACGCATCCAATGCATCCAACACATCTAAGCATCCAATGCATCCATCATTCAATGCATTTATCACCCAACGCATCCAACGCATCTAATGCCCAGTGCCCTTGGATGCGTAACTTGAGGCTGCCGCATGCGTTGTTCTAACCTCTTCAAGACCTTGGCTGCTGCATGTACTACTAACCTCCCAAATAACCTCTCAAAGTCTAAAGGCCAACACATGACACATACTAATGCATTGTCAAATACTTAGTCATTTTTCTCCTTGGCTTCCAACGCATAGTTAATCTTGGCAATGCCTCTTGCAAATACTTCAGCCCATCATGCGTCCAACCTTACAAACGCATGGTTGCCTTTTCGACTTATGTGTTAATGTCTCCTAATACTTCACGCATGGGTCCTTTTGACCTTATACTTAGCCAAACTCCCTCAATTAAAGCTTAACTCAAAACTACCCAAGAAAAATCTATTCAACACTTTTGAAATTTCCTTCACTTCAACATAGGTTTTAACTTTTACTTAGTTAATTCCCTTAACCACTTGCTTAAGTGGAAAAATGGAAATTTGGGTTTCACATTTACTTTTTAATTTTCAGTTTTTTTTAGACTTCTTGGTTCCAAACTCCAAAGTCCAATCCAATATTACATATTAATATTATAAACATATATACAAATTAATTATTTTATATTATTCTAAATATATATTTATAAAAATAAAAATATATAAAATCAGGGTCAGGGATTAACCGGGTCGGGGTCGGGGCGGGGATACTGTCCCCATCCTGACGGAGCCTAAAAAAAATTCCCTGGTTTGACCCCACCCCCCGTCAAACCGAGGAATCCCTAACCCGAACGAGTCGGGTCCCCACAGGGACCCACCCTTGCAAGCTTTTTTGCCAACCCTAACAAAGACACACCAAAGAATATTTGAAACTCCATGAAGCAAAAATATCAGGGAACAATATAGGTAAAGCGTGCTCATCTACAGGCTGTACGAAAGGAGTATGAACTCCTTCACATGAAAGAATAAGAATTTGTGAATGAGCATATTGGTCATGTTCTTATTATTACGAACAAAATGAAAGCGGATGGAAAAGATTTGAAAGCCTCTACCATTGTTGAAAAGGTACTTAGATCAATGCTTTCCGAATTTAATTATGTCGTGTGTTCTATTGAAGAGTTCAAGGATACTAGTTGTTTATCAATTGATGGGATACAGAACAGTATATTAGTGTACGAACAACGCATGAGCAATATGTTGGATTTGGTGTCCTAAATCTCATGTATCTGGTAGTTTGTAAATCTAGATCATATATTTAATAAAATAAGAGACATTTTATTAACATTTAGAATGCATTAATTCAATTCAATAAACTAAGACCCAAGGTTATTTTATGTAACTTAAAACATATATGTGGTTGACATACAGGTGGATCATGTTTAAGTAATAACCTAAATGGTCTGTAGTAGATGGATAAAGCTGAGTATCTTATCCTGGTGACACTACGAATACGACCCACTTTGTAGTTGTTACAATTGTTGTAAAATGCTATAAATTATTTGATTTTGATCGTTCATGTGGAGACATGTGAGCGGTTTATTCTGTACAAAGAGTTTTTATAAGATTAAACCACGAAATGAATAATCTCCCTATATAACACCATTACTAGAAGAGACTTACATTTCACTAGGATGACCATAGGTAACTTGACCTTAATCCTGAGTGAGTTGTAAACTCTTGTTTATGATGACAATCCTTTAATTTGTATGGCTGAGAGTGACAATGTTAGCCAACTCAACAAGTCTACCATTTTGGGGATTTGTCTGAGTAAAGAGCTGGGAACACAACTACACAAGATTAATGCTCTCCTTCCTGACCTCAATGAAAGTAGATAAATTGCTCCCTTAATAATTGATTATGAGTCTTGAACAATGAGGTCTCAATCTCTCACTGGCCTAAAAGTGTCAGTTTATACTTGAACTATAAGTTATTTGTTCATTAGAGGAGTTAGTGCTACTCAAGGAGTTAAATGTAACTATAGGAGTAAAACGGTAATTTGACCCAGCTGTAGGTATGAGCAATTTGTAAAAGGTCGACTGACTATTGATTGGTTATATTCATGAATACAGAAATATATCTGAGTGCGAAGAGTGCAGCCATCGAGCTTTAGTGGAGGGATCGGTAGTTAATGAATATTGATTAATTCAATTAAAGAGTTTAATTAATTAATCTCATATCATTGGAGCTTCTAGTATGTAGGTCTATAAGGTCTCCTTGTTAGCTCACTAAGAATGATAATGAGGAATAATTTGAATTATTCAAATCAATTGAGTGAATTTTATATTAATGAGATTAATATATAATGATTAATTATAGATGTGATCTATAATCCAAATTATGTAACAGAAAAATATTTGAATGAGATTCAAATATTATGTTCATGTGAATTAGATTTGAAGAATTAATTAATTATAATGTTAGAGAGATGAATACATATAAATATATGATGTTTATATGTTAATTAATTAACTATATATTAAATAGGATTTAGTATATGGTTATTTAATTAGTATGTCGATTAATTAAATAAGAGTTATTTAATTAATTAGCATTATGGGTGGAAAAAAAATACTTGGAGAAGGGTTAATCCTTATCCATATAGATATATCCTTATAACCCATTTAGGATAATGATTTTCATCTTGTAAAAGAAAAACCATAGCCTCTACCAAATTCCTTTATACTCTCTCAACAAATTCTCTCTACCTCTTGCTCTTCGAAGTGTTAGAGACCACATATTTAACCCTTGGAGTCCTAGAGAACAATAAGGTTATTCTTACGATGGTGTCTTTGATCATTGAGGAGATATTCGTGAGACAAGCAAGAGGAATTTGCAAAAAGAATGCTCATCAGCGCCTGACCCTGAGATGTGGGCCCAAACTGATCTGGTGAGGGTAATAAGACTAACTCCATCTGTCTCTGAGATCGGAGAATAACGTATGCCATATATATCTGGAAATGTTAATCGATTTACGGGCTCGCGATGAGACAGAGTACACTGATACCGATGAGAGGTATTGAATTACAGACAGAGTGAGATGTAGGCTGCCTGCTCCCAAAAGCAATGATTCCTTGTCCCCTTGTCTATAGGGACCTCTTGGCATACAATTGAAACGACTCCCACTAGATAGCCACCTATTTCTCTCTTTTTACAGCCTCGTGGATGGACGATGAAGTACGAACAATAGCATTGGAAAACCAACGCTTTGATGAAAGTTGTGAGCTCTTAGCGATTAGTCAGTTCTCTTTTTAGGAGACAAGGGAAGGGTTAAGCCTCATGCTAGTCTATCTTCACAGTTGAACTCCTGTATGTACTAATGGTGCAAAGACATTGTTGAGAAAAAGATGGCTTTTCCGGATGAAATGCAAATTGGATTCATGTATAATAAGAGAAAGGTTTCCCTACAACCAAAGAAAGAGGAATAGAAAGCAGGACTTGATTGAACGTATCAATATACATTTCTTTTCAATCAACTAAAGTTTGTTTGTTTCCTCTATAAAAATGAAATGGCAAGAACTCATCTCGGGAAAGAACCCTTTTTTACTCATTTCGTGGATCAAGAAGTTCTACACTGGAGCGTAGGGCTTTAATATAGAACCAGAGCAAGGGCAGAGGGAGTTGTTTTCCAGTAGCAGGAACTTTCTTTCCTGGTTGATTGGTCTATAAACCCGGGTGGCTCTTTCCACAGTTTTATGCTTTTTTCTTTCCTTTTTAAACCAAAATGCCGCGTATAGTTTAGTTGTCTCTTTATGCGAGGGTTGATTCTCTTATTTCAGATGCCTCTGGCTAGGAAAAAGCCCTAATCTTCGAGTCAAGAGATTCCTTGAGAGGGCTCTCGAGCCTGCTAGTGCCATTGATCGGGTTGAACTCTTACCGGCAAGTGAAATAGAACGTACTGGCTGAAAAGACTATTACTTATTAAATCTTGCTCTAGAATCTAGTTTGATCTCGAGAATCTCATCATCTATTAGGTGGGCCAACCAACCGAGTTAGTTGGGCAAGACGTCCATGTCACAAAACCTTTCTTCTAGCCAAGAATCTCATTATTGATCTAATCGGGGCAGATCCAATTCATTGGCAAATGAAAAATCGATAGTTTTCACCCGCGATTGGTAATGGCATAAGCAGAAGCCAAACCCTAAAAGGTTACGCACTGGGTAGTGCAACACATCTGTTTCAGGTACAGAGGTGACGGAGGGTGCTAACCCGGCTACCCAACCCGCCTGGTCAGGGGCGGGCTAGTCATGGGTTCGAATTCTGCCACTTGAAAAATTAAGATTCTTAATTATTCGTAATTAATTATTTCGTAATTGATTTTATAGAAATTAAAAAGAAAACTCTTTATATATTATATAGAAAATATCTATATAGAGAGAAATAAATATTGCACTCATACAAAAAAAAATGTTATTGATCCAATATATATAATAAAATACTTGAGTGACTTCCTTTCCTTTTGTTCACTATATGGTAGTACACTTTCTTTCTATGCGAAAAGAGTGCTTTTTAGGATCTCTCTTCCATCTCCGCCTCACTCGTTGAGCTTTTCCTCTCATTAAGTGGCTTAAGTTGCTCGTTGAGCTTTTGAAGCGTTCGTTTGCCAAATTGTAGTACATAATCGTCTCTAAAAATCTCAGTTAAAGAAGGGCATATGCCGAACGTGAATACCACCGGAAGCCACTGGCAGAACACGGTAAAGAGACCCAATCTTGAATGAAATTATCACAGTTTCGGTCTTTTTCAATAAAAGCATCACATAGTGAATCAACAAAGCCTAAAGTGATGTCTCTTTCCCCTTCAACGTTTACCTACTACGGTACCAGCGTGAATATGGTCTCCACCAGACATCTTATTCGTAGGTCATTTATGGCATGCAGGAAGGGCTCGTGCAGCTTCCACATGATTCAACAAAGGTGAGGTCCTTTTATCTCTGTACTTCTTCTTTAATAGCATGCTTAAATTTGATGCTTATCCTCTATTTAGTGTAAATTGTTCGCGATCACATGCTTCCGCGGGATTCAGTTCCCTTCAATTGGTACTAGAGCCAATACTTGCATTTTGTTTTTCATATTTTTGAAACAAAAATAAGTTTAGAAAAGTGGGTTTTAATATGCATTTTGAATGTGAGGTTTGAAATATTGGATGTTTATATTTTTTTGCACTTAGCTTTATATTTTAATGCGATTAAAATGTAAGGGCTCATTTTTTTTGGGCATTTAAGTTTTTCTGTTGAGTCTGTAAGTCCGTGTCGATCGAGGAGCAAGAGTTTCTGAAGAGATCGATGAAAAATGGAGGTTTTCGATCCAAGTTCGAAGCAAAAACGTTGCAAAAAGGAGGTTTCTGGACTGTAGCGTTACGACACTACAAGGTGAGACGAGGCAAACGATATCTGTAGCATCGCGAAGCTACCCCAAGTGTCGCAACGCTCCCAGCTTCACAAGCGCGCGCGAGGAGAGCGGTCGTGAGTTCAAATCCTATCTCCGATTTTTGCAATAGATTTCCTTTGTTTTTGTAATTTCATTAATTTTTTTTATTTAATTAAATTAATAGAAATTAGTTCTATTAGTTTAATCAATTTTTAGGTTACCAAAATTTGATCCAATATTTGTTGTTTAATTTATTATGCATTTGATATATATATAAATTAATGGATACATTTATATTGCATAATGTATGCCATACAGATTTAAAATCTCATCTTATGATAAACATTTTTATGCATCATATTTGATGTATGTGTTATATTATTTATAATTGCATGATTTTATTAGCATGCTCATGTGCATCATACTATAAGTATTATATTATTTTGATGTATGGTTCATTAAGCATGTTCGTGCATCATACAATGTTATAACTGTTATAATGTATGGTGGAATGATTAATTTGTATGTTTAATTTTCATGGATGATAATATAAGTGTTATATTTTTCAATGAAAATAAACTTCGCATTGAGCATGACACTACTTATATAAATATAATTGTTATATTTGATCAACGTCATTAGATGCAAATTATAGATTTTAATATGACATTAAAATATAACTATTATATATTTAGTGGAATAGATTAAAATCTATAGTCAGGAGTTGTATGCAAACATTAGGTCAAACTTAATTTTAAATGGTTTAAAATTAATTCACCTAGACTTATGTTGAAAGGTTTTTAAATGAGATTCCAAATAGGTAAATATTTTAATTTGTTTTAATAGGATTAAAATGAATTCCATTAAAGAATACATTTATAAAATAATTTCCCATAAGAGACCTTTGTCTTATGAATATTTTGTCTAAGCTGAGATATTTAAGTGGACGGAAATGGAATACCTCTACTTGGGAACCGACCTAGAAGGTGAATTTGGCAAATATTTTATAAGCATGCAATACATGATTGAATTTATTAAAGAGTATAATAAATGAAATCACATATTGTTAAAATATTTGATTTAATGTCATATTGAGCAAATTAACAAAGACTTAGTTAAAATTAACAAGTGAGATTCATGCATGACTTTATGGTGCCCTGAGCGACCCTCCCTTAGGAAAGTATTTGCATTGGTCAATATCAAGGTGATGGAGAAAGTATTTATGGTAAGTGGGAAAAGAATGTGTGTCAACATATCTTGTGGTCTCCTTCATTGGTTTGGAATGTCATTTCCATGCTCGGCCTCGTGGCGCCCTAGGAGCGTCCCCCTTAGGAAGGTGTTTGCATGGAAAAGGGACCTAACAAACTCCTAAATGGATAAGATCACTATAATCAATTGCACCAATTATGTTTTTCCCCGAGGCAGGCTGATTGGGGGCGGGGTTATAGGGTTAAAATTGAATAGTTACATTTACAAAAAAACATTAAGGTAGTTAATGGTTTCTGGACCAAATCAATGATAAGTAAATATTATTGGAATAAGAGTTATTCTGGTGTAATCTTTGATTAAGAATGTCTCAATTCAGTGAAGGAGTAACTATTTGCCTTGAGGTGGCATTTATTCTAAATCAATGAAGTATCATTACAAAATAAAATGGTGTTGGGTTCATTACTGTTTTTCTAAACTGATTGAATTAAAAATAAATTTTTGCATAAGTGTCTAAAATAAGCGATTTGTTTTGTATCGGCAAAATGACTAGCGTAATATTCTCTTTGCCTGACACAAATAAATTAAACGATAATAATTACGTGACATAGAAGAATACGATCAATATGGTTTTGGTCATCGACGACCTAAAATTCATCCTAGTGGAGGAATGTCCTCAAATTTCTTCACCCAATCTTCATGAAATATTCGTGAAGCCTATGACAGATGGACAAAGGCCAATGACAAGGACAAAGTCTATAATTTGGTAAGTTTATTTGAAGATTTGGCAAAAAAGCATGAGACCATGGTGTCTGCTAAAAAAATCATGAAGTCATTGCGTGGGATGGTTGGCCAACTGGGCACACATCTTAGGCATGATGCTCTAAAGGATATCTTAACGCCTGCATGAACAAGGAATCATCTGAAGAGAGCATGTCATTAACATGATGGTCTACTTCAACATGGCAGAGATGAATGGGGCTATCATAGATGAGGCCAGACAAATTAGCTTTATTCTGGAAGCTATTCCGAAGAGCCTCCAATTTCGTAGCATCACGATTATGAACAAGATTGGATACAATCTTACCACCCTTCTAAGTGAGCTACAGACTTATGAGTCCTTGATGAAAGTCAAAGGATAAACTGAAGAGGAAAACGTTACCAATTCCTCGAAAAATTTCCACAGGGGTTCTACCTCTAGGACTAAGTTCGCGGCTTCTTCCTCAAACCCCAAAAAATTAAAGAAGTATAAAGGTGGTAAAGGAAAGAATAAAGCTAATCCACTTGCTGCTACCCAGAATAGTAAGAAGAAGCTTCAAAGAGAATCTGTTTCCATTGTAATCAAGATGGGCACTGGAAAGAAAACTATCCAACTTATTTTGCCAAAAATAAGAAAGAAAAAGAAGGTAAATATGATTTACTAGTTCTAGAAACGTGTTTATTGGAGCATGATAATAATACATAGATACTTGATTCAGGAGCCACTAACCATGTTTGTACTTCTTTACGGGAAAAGAGCTCCTAAAAGCAGCTTGAGGCACGAGAGATGACTCTTCGGGTTCGAATGGGCGAGGCCGTCTCGACAGTTGTAGTAGGGAGCATTAAGTTATTTTTTGATTCTAAGTTCATATTGTTAGACAATGTTTACTTTGTTCCTACTTTCAAAAGGAACTTGATTTCAATCTCTTGTTTGTTGGAACACTGTTATAATATATCGTTTATTCATGATAAAGTGTTTGTCTCGAAAAAAGGTGTTGATATATGTTCTGCAATAAATGAAAATAATTTTGGGTTTTATATCCTAAAACTCGTGGTATGTAAACAATGGAGCTTATTCTGAAAATTCAATAAAGGTGTTCTTGAATAGATTTATTGCTTGAGTAGAAATCCAATAAACCTAAAAGTTCCTTGACCATTGGATGAGTACTTGCACTTTATGTGGAGACATAAAGGTGGATCAGGTTCGAGTAAATAGTCAAAATGATCTATAGTACATGGATAAGGTGGGGTACCTTATTCTAGTAATACTATTGGATACGGTCTGCTCTGTAGTTGTTACAAGGAGTTGTAAAGTGCTACAAACGAAGTGATCCCAATTTGTTCATGTTAGACATGAGGAATGAGGATGTCCTTGTGCAAAAGAGTTTGTACAATATCGGACCACGAAAAGAGTCACTTTTACTTTATAACGCTGTTTACTGTTTAGGACTGACTATTTCAAAGCGATTACTTAGGTAACTTGACCTTAATCCTGAGCTAACTATGAACTCCTGTTTATTTGGGATTGCCCTTGGATTTGCATAGGTGGGGGTTGGCTCAACAGCGCCGGACCAATATGACTGCCATTTTAGGGGTAAGACTAGATAGATAGCTGGGGACATTGAGTGCAAGAGGGAATTCACTCCTAGTCGCTTTAGGGATAGTAGAGAGGTTGTTCCATTAAGTGCTGATTTTGGGGCTTGAACAAGGGATCCCGTCCTCTCATTTGGTATGAGTGGGACTCGGTTTTGTGATTGAATCACAAAACAATTGTTCATTAGAGGATCAGTGGGGACTTAAGGAACAAGAGGTAATTTCGGTGGTAAAACAGAGATTTGACCCAGTCGTTATTACAAACAACCTGTGAAGGGTTAACATACTAATCATGGTTATATCGAGTGGACATAATATATCTACGGGGTTTAACTATGGGCTTTAGTGGAGTGACCCATTAGTTAATGAATGGGGGTTAGATCGGTTTAATGAGTTTAGCCGATTAATCTCGATCATTGGAGCTCATGATTTGTAGGTCCACGAGGTCCCCCTACTAGCTCGAAAATGGATTAGCTCTAGAGTAGAGTGATAAGTTAATTTGAAACGTTCAAATTAGAATCAAATAGAATTGGTGAAAATATATTTAAATATGATTTAAATATATGAAGATGAATTTGTGTAAAAATTAATATAATATTAGATATTAAATTAATTAGAATTATTTAAATTGTTTAAACAATTATTTATTAATTTTATTAGAAATTAATTTTTGAAATTAATTTGTAAATTAATAATTTTTTATTTTAGAAATAAAATATTATTTTACAATCAATTTTTGATTTTGGAAATTGAAAATTACACAAAATTTGAAAGTGGGTTCTTCAAATTCATCTTCAAGTAGCTTACTAAGAACCCACCACCTACTCCTTTGCTTTACTCCAAGCATGAGCTGCATCCCATACAACACATATCTTTGCATGATAGTTTGCAATATATTGAAGAGATTGGAGTGAAGCAAGTGAAGAGAACCAACTGGATTTTTGTTGAAAAATTCGGATGAAGAATGTGTTCTTCAATGGGTTCTATTCAGTGAGTTTTCTCCATATTCCCTTTGATTCCAGCTTATTTTGAGTCTCATAATTCAATCTAGAGCACCAAAGAGGATAGTAGAGAAGATCTTGTGGTGGTCTACACAAGGATTCTGAGGATTTTGCAACTGGAAATGGAGATTTCGTTGATTCGGTCAAGGTATGTTCATGAAACCCATTAAACTCTGTTTTTAGCATGTTTCTTTTCAACCAAAATTAATGAATTAGAATGCTTATGGATCCTGATTTCTTCTGCTGCGTGATGGTGTCTATCTAACTAATAACTTATATGTACTAAGGTCGTTAATATCTAAAATACTCTATAATTTTGAAATATTCAACACTGCAACTATACAAAACAAAAGAAGGAAAGTTTCTCCAAAAGAAAGCGCTCATCTTTGGCATATATGACATGAAAAAACGACATTTTCTTGGAAAAGGTTCTAGATCCAAAGAACCCTTGAATCTTATACATTCAGACCTTTGTGGTTCGATGAATGTTAAAGCAGGGGGGGTTATGAATACTTTGTCACTTTTACTGACGATTATTCTAAGTATGGGTATGTTTACCTAATGCAACATAAGTCTGATACACTTGAAAAGTTCAAGAAGTATAGGCTAAAGTTGAGAATTTATTAGGTAAAAGGATAAAAACACTTCGATCAGATCGAGGTGGAGAGTACATGGATATAGAATTCCAGAACTATAAGATAGAACATGGAATCAAATCTCAACTCTCAGCGTCTGATACATTTCAACAAAATAGTGTGTCAGAAAGGAGAAACAGAACCCTGTTAGACATGGTTCGATCCATGATGAGTTATACTTCTTTTCCTATCTCGTTATAGAGTTATGTAGTGGATACTGCAACATACCTATTGAACCAAGTTTCATCAAAGAATGTTTTTGAAACGCCTTTTGAATTTTGGAGAGGTCGTAAAAGTAGTTTATGACATCTCAGGATTTGGGGATGTCTAGTACATGTGCTTGTGGCAAATTCGAGGAAGTTGGAACCACGTTGTGCCTCTTTGTAGGCTACTCCAAAGAAACAAGGGTGACCTCTTTTACGATCCAAAAGAGAATAAAGTGTTTGTATCAATAAATGCAACTTTCTTGGAGGAAGACCAAATTAGGAGCATAAATCAAAGAGTAAAATCGTACTAAATGAACTCACCAAAGAAACTACTTAAACTTCAACAAGAGTTGTTGAAGAAGGAAACACTTCAACGAGAGTTATTGAAGAAGGCAATACTTCAATAAAAGTTGTTGATATTGCTTCATCGAGTCAGGCACATTCTACTCAAGAGTTGAAGGAGCCTCGACGTAATGGGATGGTTAGAACCCAATCCGTTTGCTATTTGGGTTTAATTGAAGCTCAAAGTATCATACAAGATGACAACGTTGAGGATCCATTGACCTACAAGCAAACAATGGTTGATGTGGATAAGGATGAATGAATTAAATCCATGAATGAAGAAATGGAGTCCATGTACTCCAATTCTTTTTTAGAGTTTATAGATTAACTTGATGGGGTAAAAATGATAGGTTGTAAGTGGATCTACGAGAAGAAAAGAGGTGTAGATAGAAAGGTGCAAACCTTTAAAGTTAGATTAGTAGCAAAGGATTATACCTGTGTTAAAAGGGTGGACTATGAGGAAACCTTCTCGCCTGTTGCTATGATAAAATCTATTCAGATTCTCTTGTCCATTACCATATATTATGACTATGAAATATGGGAAATGGATGTCAAGACTGTGTTTTTGAATGGTAATCTTGAGGAGATAATCTACATGTCTTAGCCAGAAGGATTCATTGAACAAGATTAAGAGCAAAAGGTTTGCAAGCTTAGTCGATCCATATATAGATTTAAACAAGCATATCGATCTTGGAATATAAGTTTTGATGTTGCAGCTAAAACCTATGGCTTCAATCAAAATGTTGATGAACCTTGTGTTTACAAGAAGATCATTAACCGTTCAGTAACATTCTTGGTGTTATATGTGGATGATAACCTATTCATTGAGAATGATGTGGGTTTTCTGACCAAAATTAAGGAATGGTTGGTTGTTCAATTCAAAATGAAAGATTTGGGTGAAGCACAATTTGTTCTAGGGATCTAAATCATTAGAGATCGTAAGAACAAATATCCAACATTGTCTTAAGCATTGTATATTGACAAAATGCTTATTAAATATTCGATGCAAAATTCCAAAAAAAGTTTATTACCTTTTAAGCATAGAATTATGTTGTCCAAGGAACAATGTCCTAAGACACCTAAAAAAGTTTAAGAAATGAGACGAATTCCTTATGCATCTGTGGTAGGTAGCCTTATGTATGCCATGCTGTGTACTAGGCTCAACATTTGCCATACTTGGGAGTGGTTAGCAGATATCAATGCAATCCAGGATTTAATCACTAGACAACGGTTAAAGCTATTCTCAATTATCTTAGAAGAACGAGAAATTATATGCTTGTGTATGGTGCTAACAATTTGATCCTTACAAGATACACTCACTTTGATTTTCAGATTGATAAGGATTCTAGAAAATCCACATCAGGATCAGTGTTCACTTTGAATGGAAGAGCTATAGTATGGAGCAACATTGAGCAAGGATGTATTGTGGATTCCACGATGGAGGCAAAATATATATCTGCTTGTGAAGCTGCTAAAGAAGCTGTTTGGCTTAAGAGTTTTCTGACGGATTTGGAAGTCATTCCAAACATGAACTTGCCCATCACTATTTATTGTGATAATAGTGGTGTAGTGGCAAACTCCAAAGAGTCTCGAAGTAACCAACGAGGGAAATACATTGAGTGCAAGTATCATCTCATTAGAGAGATTGTGCAATGGGGAGATGTGATCGACACATAGATTGCCTCAGAGCGCAACATCGCTGATCCATTTACAAAAGCTCTCATGGTTAAAATTTTTAGGGCCACCTGGAAAGCATGGGTCTACGAGATATGAGTCATCTAATCTAGGCAAGTGGGATATGTGGTTGGGTATATCGTGTGCCTTAGTTTATTGTATTGTATTTGATACTGTACATCTCACTCGCTTTAGGACAAGTGAGAGATTGTTGGATTTGGTGTCCTAAATCTCATTTATCTTGTAGTTTGTAAATACAAATCATACATTTAATAAAGTAAGAGGTATTTTGTTAACACTTAAAATGTATTAATTCAATCCAATAAACTAAGGTCCAAGGTTATTTTATGTAACTTAAAACATGTATGTAATTGACATACAAGTGGATCATGTTAAAGTAATAACCTAAATGGTATGTAGTAGATGGATAAAGCTGGGTACCTTATCCTTGTGACACTATGAATACGACCTGCTTTGTAATTGTTACAATTGTTGTAAAGTGCTACAAATGGTATGATCCTGATCGTTCATGTGGAGACATGTGAGCGGGGATATTCTATATAAAGAGTTTGTATAAGATCGGATCACGAAATGAATAGTCTCTCTATATAACACCATTATTAGAAGAGACTTACATTTCACTAAGATGACCATAGATGACTTCACCTTAGTCCTGAGTGAGTTATGAACTTCTATTTATAAGGGCAATCCTTTGATCTGTATGGGTGAGAGTGGCAGTGTTAGCAGACTCAACAACAAGCCTACCATTTTGGGATTTGTCCGAATAAGGAGCTAGGAATACAACTATACAAGATGGAACTCACTCATTCCCGACCATAGGAAAAGTAGATAAATTGCGCTCTTAATAGTTGATTTTGGGTTTTGAACAATGAATCCTCAACCTCTCATTGGCCCGAAAGGTGTCAGTTTATATTTGTATTATAAACTGTTTGTTCAGTAGAGGAGTCAGTGATACTTAAGGAGTTAGATGTAAATACAGGGTAAAACGATAATTTGATCCAACTGTAATTATGAGCGATTTGTGAAAGGTCGACTCATTATTGATTGATTATATCCGTGGACACAGAAATATATCTGTAGTGCGAAGAGTGCAACTATCGTTCTTTAGTGGAGTGATCAATAGTTAATGAACATTGATTAATTTAATTAAAAATGTTAATTAATTAATCTCATATCATTTGAGCTTCTAATCTGTAGGTCCACAAAGTCCCCTTGTTAACTTACTAAAGGATGGTAATGAGGAACGATTTGTATTGTTCAAATTAATTGAGGATATTTTATATTAATGAGATTAATATATAATGGTTACTTATAGATGTGATCTATAATCTAAATTATGTAAGAGAAAAATATTTGAATGAGATTCAAATATTAAATTCATTTGAATTTGATTCATGAAGAATTAATTAATGATAATGTTAGAGAGTTGGATATATATAAATATGTCATGTTTATATGTTAACTAATTAACTATATATTAAATAGGATTTAGTATATGGTTATTTAATTAGTATGTCAATTAATTAAATAAGGGTTATTTAATTAATTAACATTAAGGATGAAAAAAGAAATACTTGGAGAATGGGTTAACCATTCTCCATATAAATATATTCTTATAGCCCATTGAGGATAAGGATTTTCATTGTGCAAAAGAAAAACCCCAGCCTTCACCAAATTCCTCTCTACTCTCTCAAAAAAATTTCTCTACCTCTTCCTCTTCCAAGTGTTAGAGACCACACATCTAACCCTTGGAGTCCTAGAGAATAACAAGGTTATTCTTATGGTGATGTCCTTGATCATTGAGGATGTGTTCGTGAGACAAGCAAGAGAAATTTACAAGAATAACGAGATTCACCAAAGGTGAGGTCCTTTTATCCCTTTTCTCCTTCTTCTATAGCTTGCTGATTTTGATGTTTATCCTTTATTCTTCTTGTGTGGACTACTGTATTTTGTTTCTATTAAATGGAAAAACTAAATGCAAGGCGATCTCACGCTTCCGCGGGAATTTGATTCCCTTCACAAAAAATGTAGAAGAAAAGCATGCTTTTAAGGCAACTCATGGAAGTCAATATGACGAACGAGGAAGAGGATGTGGAAGTTCTCGAGGCAGAGGTCGTGGAAGAGGTAGATAAAGCTTTGATAAAGCAACAATTGAATGGTATTCTTGCAACAAGCTTGGGCATTTTCAATGGGAATGTCCAAAGAAAGAAATAACTAACTTTGCAGAAAGTCAAGTGGAAAGTCAAGAACACATGTTACTAATGGCATATGTTGAAGAAAGAGAGTCACACAAAACATATATATGGTTTCTTGGCTCTGGATGCAGTGATCATATGTGTGGAGAAAAAGAATATTTTTCGAATTTTGATGACAAGTTCATAGAATCAATAAAGCTAGGGAATAATGCTCATATGGTGGTCAAAAGGAAAGGAAACATCAGGTTGGAAATTAATGGAATTGTCAGCATTATCTCAGAAGTTTTTTTATGTTCTAGAATTGAAGAAAATTTGCTAAATCTTGGATAATTGCAAGAGAAGGGATTGATCATTTTGTCTCAATAAAGACAATGAAAAATATATCACATTGACAAAGGTTTGATAATGAAAAAGGAATTATGTCTTCGAATACAATTTAATTTTGCATGTATCTCTTTGTCTGTATCTCCTACTTGTTTTAACACAATGTTTGAAGATCTGGCGCACCTGTGGCATCGTAGGTTTGGGCATTTAAGTTTCAAAAATTTGAAAAATTTACGGCAGAAACAAAATGGTAGTTGGTTTGTGTCACACCCCCTCTCAGATTCCCTTCCTAACCTAGAAGAAGATGTGAAGATAGCAGATGTCAACCCTTTTAAGATAACTATTGCCCATCTCAACTCTCATCATCTGTTCTTAGACATCTGATAAGCAACTTATAAACATACACTTTCTCATACACTTCATATCAAATGCAACTAAAAGCACATGCACAATCTTATATATAGACATAAACGTAATAGAGATATACACATAAGTTCATAATAGTGGGTCCTACTCGATCTACCCTCTGTCCCTAATATGTATATGATGTTCATTCTCAACAAGACAAACTTAACAACCTAGACTTCTCTTTCTTTTCCTTTTTCTTAGATCTTGCACTTGAGTGGCAGATAGCATAACAGTTACCTTCTGGGGAGTTGACCACTATCTGGGAAAAAAGAAAACATTGGGAAGAATGAGCTACTAGTCCAGTGAGTGACTTAATTTTAAAAGCACTCTCATTAAACATCAATAGAAACATTAACTCAAGAAATAACATGCAACTCTGAACTCAGAATTCGGAAAACATCTTAAACTCAAACCTCAACTAACATGAAGAACATCATAAAAAAAAATCATTCTTACTCATCATTAACATATACATTTAAAACATCATTATGTTGGGGTTGATGCCCTAAAGTCTCGTGCCCTGTAGTTTGTAAACGATTTGTACAAACACTTGTGTTGTATATATGATATTTACTTCACTTATTGATTTTGCACATTTAGATGTTTTATTTGCTTTACCACAAATAAATAAACTAAAATCCCTGGTTGTCATTACGTAATTTAAGCATATATATGGTGACATACAAGTGGATTATGTCTTAAGTGATAACCAAAATGGTCTGTAGTATATGGATATAGGGGGGAAACCTTATCCTAGTAATGCGATGGATGCAGCCCGCTTTATGGAATAGTTATAAGTGTTATGATTTGTCACAGATGATCTGATCCTGATCATTCGTGTTGGGGACATGTGAGTGGGGTCGTCCTGTACAAAGAGTTTTTATAAGATCTGACCACGAAGTGTTAACGGCTTGTTATATAACATCGTTCATGACAGAGACTTCACTTCACTAGGATGATCATAGGTAACATGACCTAAATCCTGAGTGAGTTGGGAACTTCTGCCATTGAGGGCGGTTCTTTGACTTATATGGGTGTGAGTGGCCAGTTCGCCGACTCAAACATACCACTTTGGGGATTCGTCTTATTTGGGAGCTGGGAACTCAGCTACACAAGATGGAATTCACTTTTTCCCCAAAGTAGGGGTAAATAGATAGATAGCTTCTTTAAGGGTTGATCCCGGGGCTTGAACGATGTGGCGCCACACACCTGCTCTTGGCTCGAGAGATGTTCACACATAGTAGGATTATGTTGTATTGTTCATTAAAGGGATTAGTGGTACTTAAGGAGTGAGATGTAACTACAGGGACAAAACGGTAAATTGGCCCATTTGTACTTACGAACATCTGTGAAGGGGTATCGCACTCATGATTGGTTATATCCGATGGACACAGAAATATATCTGTGGTAAGAAGAATTTAGTTGTCGGTCTTTAGTGGAATGTCTGCCAGTTAACGGATGGTTGATCTCATGGCTAAATAGTTTAGTCAGCTATTCACGTATTGTTGAAGCTTCGAGCCATAGGTCTATAAGGTCCCCATGGTAGATTGGATACAAATTGAGAATCAGTTTTTGGGTCACTTTAAAATGTTCAAATTGACAAGAAGGAGTTCGATTATATATGATATAATTGAACTGGTTAATTATATATGATATGATTGACTAAATGTATGAGATACATTTAATTTGGAGGAAATTCGTTATAAATATAATTTATATCAAGTAGAAGAGAAGACACTATGGTTGATATATGATATCAAACTATAGGTTATGAATATAATATATTATATTTATTATTTTATTAATTGGACGTTTATGAGATAATTGCCCACCGTTTTCTCCGAAATCATGCGTTAGTGGAAGTTCAATTCGGTTATCATAATCAAATAATAAAATGAAAATTGTTTTCATTTTGCAAACGATCTAAGAGAAGAAATGCATTTTTGCTCACGGTGTGATGGCTTCTATCGCTTAGTGATTGAGAGCATATATGATAAGCTCTCGTTTACTAAATAATCGCACAACCGTGCGCACATTCACTAAACGATCACTTACCTTTTCTTAAACGATCGCTTAGCACTCGCGCCTAACTAAACAATCATATAGACGATCGCCCAGTTTTTCCTACACGATCGTGTACCTCGCTTAAACGATCAAGCACCTGACTATACGATAGTCTTTCCTTTCTCCCACTTGCTTGATCTTTAGTACACGATTTCCTTTCCTCCTCACCTCTACCAAATCTGAACAAAGCCCACCCTCTGGATTCTCACTCCGAGAATACTGAGGGCTCCAAGTGGTGGTGTCGTCTTCGTTTCATGGTGTTTGTGCGAAGCCGTTCGTAGTAGACGACTGCAGAGTTGTTGAACGATTGCTCGCTGATCTAGCAAAAGCAAGAGGAGTTCATTCACGGAGAGAGCGAGTCTTGTCGAGAAGAAAGTCTTCAACTGGTATGTTTACTCTTTGTCTTTTATCCTTTAAGTATGCCAGTAATTTAGTGTTGATAATGCATATCTGTATGTGTGAATGTAAATGTGGAAATTTTGTCACAGTGGTTTGGAAAGATCCGCTTCCACTAATAGGTACTCTTGTACAAGAATTCCTTCACATTCATCTACCTTAGTTGAGAAAGAACCATTTTTCTCAATCCCTCAACGTTGAAACGTTAGTTGATGCAAAGTAATCTCAACACATTCAACGTCAAGATCATAGTATCTAGGTGCACGTGGTAATACCCTGGATACCATTATACCTTAGGCATCAGGGGACCCAGATACCTTCATACCTTCGGTATCGGGTTTCTTCATCATCACATCATAAAACTTCATGGAAACATCTTAGATCACCATGGTTCTACTCATCAAACCTTAGGTAACTTCTTAAACTTCTTTTAAAACACATCACATAAAACTTAAGGTTTTTCTTTGAACTCATCATAAACTCACTTAAAAGCTTCTGGAAAGAAAGAACTATGCATCCACATATTTGCTTAAAACTCATACTTCAATTCGTGAAAACTCATCGCATGGCAGATAACCAATGCATTAAAAATCTCTTTAAGAAAATCATCCGCAAACCTTTGAGCTTAATCATACATCATGCTTTGAAAACTCTTAAGTAAAACATTCATCATAAAACATGCGTTGAAACCATTTAATAAGAAAACATTCATAAAATATATCACTCACAATCTTAGGCTATTTCCTCAAAAGGGTTGTAGGCTTTTTCTATTTGCGTTTGCCCTTCAACATCCATAAATACCTTTGGTTAATAAGACTAGCTACATTTTGAGCTTACCTTTAACATTAAAACTCATCATCAAACTTAAACATTCCTCTTAACTTATCATCGCATAGCCTAACTCAACCCACCGCATCTCAATTCATCTCATTGCATCATCAATAGTTAATTAATTTACCTTACAGTTGGTTGAATAATGGAAACCCTTGCTTAAGAGTGCTCACTCAGTTGCCAAGACACGCTCACCATACCTATGCGACGAGTGTCCATTACGCGTCTCCCTCAACGTGCCTTGGCTGTTGATACCTCCCTTTCTATGGCCTCACGTTTCATTCTACACGCACACCTTACCTAACAACTTCCTTCTTTCGCGTAAGCCCTCGCTAATCACTTTCGTGCGTCATCGCATATCCTGTATGGTTAGCTGCTTGCTTATTCTTCGGGTACAGCTGCTTGCTTATTCATCCAAAATTCCAGGTTCAACTTCTAAATTTTTTAACTTTAAAACCAGCCACTATTTAGCTAAACTTCTCTCTATAAACTTGCTCATAAACATTGTAACTCTCTTACCTTAGAATTTGAGCATTAAACTCTTATTGGTAGGTTAGAAATTTTCTAACTTCTCAAGTTTGCATGAGAATTCATAAAACTTCATATTCTCAAAAATTATTCAAATTCTTAATCTTTATTCATTCGATTCATGCCTTGGCAACCCGATAACACCTTTAAGACCTTCTAAATTTCAAGTGGCAGTAATCCCCTTCCTTAAGCATGTGCAAATTGGCTAAACCAATTCCTTTTTTGAAAGGTCTATTTATACTTGAGTTTGCATGTAAACTTATCTTAATTAAATGCCACCTGACCCATAAATCTTTGATTAACATTTCTAAAGCTGCCACATGGCCTGCTTACCAAGTGATAAGGCTAAACACTTCCACTTAACCTCATCGTATAGGGCTTGCGTCCACTTAAGCCCTTTCCTGGTCTTCATTTAACTTTAACCTTCATCATAACGCCTTGCCTTAGGCACTCATCGCAAGCCTTATCTGATCATTCCTTCTTTGAATGACTCCAAAGCATACCTCGTCGCATTATCTATGCGACACCATTCCTCATATCATCGCCTAATGCTCACAGCAGCCTTGCCTACCAACCTCTAAATCTCTCGGCCAGTCCTTATCTCACACCCCTCTTAGAACTTTGCCTTAGCATCATTTGGAGCACTCGTCAAGGTGACTCGACTGCTGGCATGCTGCCTGTATTTATTCTTTACTTACATCACATGAAACTGGTCACATGTACTTTCTACCAGCCTCGGCCAACACTTTACTCACCCGATAGCCAATTCAACTTTCTTTATGGTTGTCTGCATCCATTATGGGCCACACTTAGCCAAATTTTCCTCTTCTTAAATACTCAACCGCATAGCTTGACTCAACTTTGTCGTATCAAGCTTTCTGTTTTTCTTCTAAGTACTAGTTTCCCTCCATCACACTCAAGAGCTTTAACATCCTATACTTGGAACATTTTTTTTCCCTTCCTCTTATCCTTTCATACATCCTCATTATACCTTATTATCATTTCAACTAACCCAACATCAATAACTCATAATCATAGAGACTTAAGCATAATTAATTAATAAAATAGGTTTGAGGGTTTATGTCACACCCCGTCTCAGATTAGCCTCTTAACCTGGAAGGAAATGTGACTATAGCAGTTACTAACCTTTTTGCTGGCAGTTACTACCTTACTAACCTGTTCAACCTGTCTTAAACCCTGGTATACAACATATCTTAGCTACTAGCTATGACCTCCCTTTTGAGACTAACTTTCATATTCATGTTCACATTGTTTTTAACATAGGGATCTTACCTACTAACACCAGCTTCACTAGGCGTTGACACTTAGAACCTCCCTCTTGGTGCTAAACTTCACTATGTGGCAACCACCATTCTATTGCCCAACCTTGCACCAATGTAACACCTAGGCACCCATCACATGCCTTATGCGTCCAAGCCTTCAACTCAACCTTGATCTTAGGCGTCCAAACCTCTTATGATCACCTACTTAGCCCTAAGGTCAACCTCACATAGGCTAGCATTCATCTTAGCCCATGCACACATGCAGACCATCAAGCTACCTGCTTATTCATGCCAAGTAGCTTCCTGCTTGTTCAACATTTCCATATTCAACTTACTCGTTTAATAACTTATTTTTCAGAGCTTTTCTTAAGAAACTTCCTTCTACAAACTTTCTAAAAAATGTCTTAAGATACTTACCTCAAAACTTAAGCTTATAATTCTTCGTGGTTTGGCCGAAATCTTCAAAACTTTAGCATAGGCTCTTGATTACCCGAGAGCTTGACCTTCTGATACTTTCTTCAATTTTTCAATAAGTTCCTGATGTTTTCTTCTTCCAGCAGCCCTCCACCATCAACTAGAATTCTTTAGATTTTAGATGGCTTTGAAATCTCTTCAAATGCTCGAGTAGTTTGTTCAAAACAACATTTGGAAATTAGCTTTTCCTTTTGTACTCCTGCCACCTATTCCTCCTTAATAGGTTGCCACAACAACCACTTAATGGGTTGACTCCATTAAACCGACCCAGCTGGCCTTCTTAAACGGTGC
The DNA here is from genome assembly GCF_009727055.1 of Benincasa hispida. Taxonomy (NCBI): domain Eukaryota; kingdom Viridiplantae; phylum Streptophyta; class Magnoliopsida; order Cucurbitales; family Cucurbitaceae; genus Benincasa; species Benincasa hispida. The sequence goes on from NC_052357.1 coordinate 84,036,438, forward strand.
TTAAGGCTGATCATAAATGCAAAACTCGATGCTCGATGGAATTTACTCGATACATGATAGCATTTATTCGATGTACGATGACATTTACTCGATGGTAAACTCGATGCCTGATTCCTTCCTTGTTCACGCATGGCCTAAACTCGATGATACTCAATCGTATACTCGATGCAAGGTCCTTTCCTCGCTCATTCATACTCTATGCACGATCCCTCACTCATGCATACTCAATGAACGATCCTTTCTTCACTCATGCATGGCTTTACTCGATGCACAATCCTTTCCTCAATCATGCATGGCTTTTACTTGATGCACGATCCTTTCCTCGATCATGCATGGCTTTTACTCGATGCATGATCCTTTCCTCAATCATGCATGGTTTTTACTTGATGCTCGCCCACCATTTTCATGGCCAACACTTTGCCAAAATTTTCTTCTTGCTAGGTTAACTTAAAAACACCCGAGAGCCAAGTCTCCAATACTTAAGCATTGTCCTTCTTCATTTCTTTATCCTTTATCTATTGCTTACAGTTTCACATTAACTCAAATGTTAAACCCCTCATTTTACCAATCTCAACAACAAACATATTTAAATAGGGAAAGTAAGGTTTGGGTTTCACAGTTTACAACTTGCCTTTGTTAAAATCTCCATCAAAGTTATGCAAGAACTGCCTTGTGGGGAAACAACAACGAGATTCTTTTCCAATAAAAAGTTTTTGAAGAGCTTCTAAAATCTTTCAGCTTGTACATGCCGATATATGTGGGCCAATTAAGCCAACCTCAAAGAGGAATAAAAGGTATTTAATTACTTTTATTGATGACTATAGTTGAAACACTTGGGATAGTTGAAACACTTGGGTTAATTTTTTAGTAGAAAAATCATAAGCTTTTGTTGTATTTAAAAACTTCAAAGTATGCGTCGAGAAAGCTACAAATGTGTTACTTAAAGGTCTACATAACAATCATGGTGGAGAGTTTACATCCTAGGAATTCAACAATTTTTGTGATGAAAATGGAATAAAAAGACAATTGACAACCATGTAGTCACCACAACAAAATAGCATCGTAGGAAGAAAAAATTGACCCATCATGAATTTGGTTCGTAGTATGATATTAGAAAAGAATGTGCACAAAACATTCTAGCCAAAAGCAGTAAATTGGACTGTACGTGTTTTAAATCGCAATCTAAAGCTTGTCGTAAAAGACAAAACACCCGAAGAAGTATTGAGCAGAGTCAAGCCGTCAATTCAATATTTTGAGTATTTAGTTGCATTTCTTTGTTCATGTGCATGATAGTACAAGAGCAAAGTTCGATGGGAAAAGCTTAAGATGCGTTTTACTTGGGAGTCAAAGGTGAAGACTTTATGATCCTATCTCACAAAGGATTATAGTGCCGAGATGTTGTATTTGAAGAAAGTGAAAAGTGGGAGTGGGAGAAGCAGCATGAAATAGACATTTTTTGTGAGCAAGAATGGGAAGATATTGGAAAAAAGGTAGCAAATAAACCAGTTGGAGAAGAAGATGTTGAAGCAGTTGGAGAACAAGATATTGTTGATGCAAAATTAATAGAGTCTCTTACCATTAATCATGAAACTTCTTCAGATTGTGTTGAAGGGAGGAATAGAAGGCCATCAACTTGGCTGAAAGACTACATAATTGGTGAAGGTTTATCTGATGAAGAGGCAACCTTTCTTGCTATGTATACAACAATTGTTGATCCTCTTAACTATGAAGTAGTTGTAAAAAGTGAAAAATGGAGAACAACCATGGATGCAGAGATAGAGGTGATTTAGAAAAAGGCACATGTTAATTAATTAAACGTCCCCAAGGAGTCAAAACAGTTGTAGTGAGGTAGGTTAAGACTAAAATTAATGAGAAAGGAGAAGTAGACAAGCTTAAAGCTGGATATAGAGATTGAGGCGATTTAAAAAAAGGCACATGTGAATTAATTAAATGTCCCCAATGAGTCAAAACAGTTGTAGTGAGGTAGGTTAAGACTAAAATTAATGAGAAAGGAGAAGTAGACTGCAAAGGTATTGTAATTAAAGTGTAGGATGGGGGAATTGAATCTCTAACCTCAAAATCGATAATACAAGTACTATGCCAGTTGAGCTATGCTCATGTTAGCATATTGAGGCATATTTTTTAAAAGAAGGATTTCAGAAATGTGATTATAGGTTTATATGTTGTAGGTTTATATGTTGATCTCTTATCCTAGGAAATAATGAATTAATTTTTGCAGAATTTACAAACTCAATGAAGCATGAGTTTGATATGACCAATCTAGGAAAAATGAAGTACTTTCTTAGTCTTAAAGTCTTGTAGAAATCACATGGAATTTTCATTTGTCAGAGAAAGTATGTGATAACCCGAAAAAAGAGTTATATTTATGTTCCTACCTCTACCATTTTCTATAATTCATATGCTTTAAATATTAATTTTATCGATAATTTAATCCAAGAGGTCAAAGGATCACTTAAAAGAAAAAAGAGGCAAAAAATGAGTCAAATAGGAGTTTGGAATCAACAAAATTGAAGAAGACTAAAAAATTACGAAATTGCCATCGAGAGGCAACATAGCTACACTATCAGCATCATAAGGCTACATTACAAGGCAGAAACGAAGGCATTAGTGGCATGCTATGCTTGAAGGCAGAAGCAACAGATACTGAGCAGTGTAACGACGCTTCCCTCAGCATCATTAGGGTATGAACTTTGACGAAAATGCAACGTGAATACATGTGTGACTTATTCTGCCCAACGTAATGGCAACGTCTCTATGCCCACCTCTACGCTCAAGGGCTACTACTGTCACACCCCTCCTTAGATTAACCTCTTAATTCAAAGAGAAATGTGAAAACAGCAATTGTCAACCCTCTTATTACAATTACTGCCAACATACTCATAAAAATTGGTATCTTTAGCACTTGTTATACCTGATTAATAATTTATAATTCTCTAGAACTCAACACAAAATTCTAGAAACCACTTTAAACATATAGTTTACAGCTAATAAAAAATATCAACATAAACATACATAACAGATTTAGAAACCAACTTACATACAACACAAACTCCACTCTGTTCTCCCCCTAACATGGATATAAAACTTAAATAGAACGTTATGAGTCATATAAACTGCAATCTTTCTGAGGGTCTGAGGAGTGACTGAATGACAGAACCACTATGCCTCAGGACGTCGACCGCTACCTGGGGAGGAAAACATTTTTAAAGAGTGAGCTAGAAAGCCCAGTGAGTGACTATCTAAGTAAAAATACTTGAAATCATAATTAAAATAAACATGTTTATCAAAGGAAACATTATTAAAATCATAATTAGAGTTTTGAAAATAGAACTAAAATCATAAGAATACATCATGTAAAAACCCTGAAATAACTTTTTAACATATTTCTGAAGATTCCACTACTCCACTACCTGAACATGTGGGAAAGCCCTTTTGCTCAATCCCTAATAACCTTAGTTGAGAGAGAGCCCTTTTGTTGATCTCATCAATATCGATAACTTAGTCATACGTGTACGTACATCTAAATTGGGTCCTAACCACCTTACTATACCTTTGGTGTCAAGGATCCCTAACATCATTGAAATCTAGGTATCTTACCATACATTCGGTACCAACATCGAAGTAGGGTTTGTACAGGGCATAAATATTTAAACATTTAAGAACATATATAGAATATGCATATTTCAAATAATCATACCTCATGGTTTCATATCAATGCATAGTGCCTTGTAAAACATGGAGTATATTTGATCAATTTCATCATGTGATAAAACATGGCATAGGCTATTAGAAAAGGCATGCTAAACTTTTAAATAATTTCATCATTTAAAAACATAGATAATGCGATCAACATTCATATTAAAGCATGCGTTCGAGAAAATTATAATATAATAACTTCATATGAAATGCCTATGCGTTGGAAATCATTCAGATAACTTGCGTTAGAAAACATTTATTAAAACTTGTCACTCACCTGTCTTAAGCTACTTATCCAAGGCGTTGTACGCCTCTCCTATTTGTGTTTGCCCTGAAAGGGAAAAGTCCCTTGGTCAGTGTACTTAGCTCCCTTTTGAGCTTAACGCATAGCTTAACTTTATCAAATACTAATGGTTATTGCATCATAGCTAAGTTCCATGCATCAAAAACCATCTTTAACACATCGACTATTCCTTAGCCATCTTACCTTATAACTTTAATGACAAATGGAAATCCCTTCTCAAGATGCTTGGGTAAGCATTGCAACACTTCTCAGCCTATGCGATGTACTCAGATTGCTTTCGTTGTGGATTTGCTATGTTGTATGCATTAACGCATAACCTCACTAAGTCAGTTGCTTGCTTATTCTTCGTATGCAACTGCCTACATATTCATCCACAACAACATCTCAAAATCAAACTTCCAAATTTTATAACTTTAATTCCAACATTCGTTTAACTAGACTCCCTTCAAAAAAATACTCATAAACATCTTAACTTTTTCTTACTTCAGAATTTGAGCATCATTTCTTCCAAAATCGATCATAAATTCCTCAAATGTTCCTTTTGCTGGTTGAAAATTCTTCAACTTTCAAATTCTTCAGATGGCAGCAACTCTCCCTTACTTAGGCATTAGGAAAATTTTGGCAAATCAGTTTCCTTCTTAGTTAAGCCCATTTATACTTGGGCTTGCATGAAGAGTTAGCTTAATTAATTGCCACCTATCAAGTTTATCCCTTTATTGACGTTTGTAAGGTTGCCACCTGGCTTACTTATTCGTTAATTAAGTTGAATCCCCCAGCTTAAACTTGATCGCATAGCCTTGCATCCATCCAAGAATTCTTCGTTTAACGCATGATTTTCTATCGCATCACTCGTCAGCATAGCCTCATCAATGGCATACAAAGTTGGTCGCATAAATCCTTCATATCATTTGTTGTACTTAGCCATAACGTTCCCCTTTTTAGACCTCTGGCCACATCATTCAACTAAGTTGGCCACATGGTGCCTTATAGTTCCATCGCATGGAACCCTCCCCTCTTTGGATGTTAACTTGTTCCCACTTCACCTGAGAACCCAAAGTTCCATACTTAACATATTTTCTTTCCAATTTTCGACTTACCATTAATAGGTTTCTCCAACTCTCTACGCGTTAACCATGTAACAACCTGAATGTATATAGTCAGAACACATAGAAAAATTTTCCCATTTTCTTACATTTCAGGCACAACATTCACTATACATACTTAACTACCTTTTCCCATTGTTATTAATACCCAACTTAACTCATAATTAAGAGGACTTAAACTTAATTAACTAGTCAAGCAAGTTCAGGGGTTTACAGTTGCAGCAAAGCATCATTACGCTTGTTAGAGCGTTGTTACGCTACACCCTTAGTATAAAAGCAAAATTTAGCCATTTTACACGGAAAATCTGATCTTCACTCGATTTTCTCTCAATTTTCTTAGCTTTCCGCACTTTTTCTTTCATTATTTTCTTATATTTGATGCATCCATGCAATTCTTTTATCAAATCTTGAAGGAGATACTATATTCAGGTAAGTGAATCTAGTTTAGTTTAGGTTAGATTCTTAATTTCATGGTATGAGATTGAATCTTTTATAATTGTTGATGTAATTTCTTGATTTCTTTGATAAATTCTTGTTGTAATTCATTCTTGAATGTTGAGATAACTTCTACGCATTGAGTTTTAGAATTCTTTTTATCAACTTTCTTTAATTCAATGAATGCTATAAATAATTACATGTCTATGTGCTTAATTTCTTAGGGCAACAAAACTAAAAAGTGTAAATGTGTGAATTTAGATTGTTGGGATTAGTCTTGTTCATAATTATGCTTGATTAGTTAAATAAAAAAATAATTGAATTAGTAACCTAGACTTTTCGAACTACTAATTCAATCTTAGTCAAGATTGCTTCTTCTTAATGCAAATGCACGATTAATATGGACGCTATCAAATTCAATTAGTTTTGTCATTTATAATTGATTGAATTTTTTAATCATGAAATTGAGGTTATGAAATTCTAGGCTTTTAGATTGGATAGGCCAAGTGAATAACTAGCAAGAATCTTGAGTATATTAAATGCCTACGAGTGCCAAGAAAATTAGGACACCTAAACTAGACTAGATCATTTTAAAAATCGAGTTTCTATCTTTACATTTACGCGTTTACATTCCTGTCCTTACATTCTTGCACGATTTTTTCAATTTTACAATAAAACTCCCCTTCTGATTACCACTCGAATTCAAAATTAGGTTAAACAATCATTAGGTTCTCTATGGACAATCCCTTTTTTGCCATCTATACTATGTATTAGTGTAGGTTGTTGATTGGAGTTACAAATTTATTTGGTCCTTGGAAGTGTGATACCGATACACATTTCCAAGTTGATCAAATTGGTGTTATTGCCAGGGAATCTTGGTAGTTGTTTAGCCAATTTTGAATTCAAATTTGTGTGTGTGTGTCTCTTGTTGTTTTTAACCCATTCTTTTGGAGGTACTAGACTTCAATATTTTGCAAGTGATAATAAGAGAAGGACGGTGATTACAATAAGAGTGACGAAGGAAACAAGACGGAAGTGAGCTTCAATTGAACAAGTTTGAGGAGAAGGAATTAAAAAAAAAAAAAGAGAGAGGGAGAGGATCAAAAGAATTTGAATTTAGAAGAAGAGATGAGAGAAGAAACAAGAGAAAAGACCTAAAGGGAATTAACCGAACCGGATTTTACCCGACAACCACTTTGCATGGTGTATCCAGAGAATATTGTCCCTTTTTAGCTAAAGCCCGGGCTAATCCATTTACTACTTATTTTCAAAGATGACCCCGATTAAGATTTTCTTTAGCATATTAAGGATTTCCACCAAGTATGTGATGAGATGCGTCCTCATGGAGTTACCCAAGAGCAACTCAATCTTGTAGCCTTTCTTTTTTCTTTAAAGGATGTGGCTAAATATTTGTTATATTACTTGCCCACCAGCTCAATACATGGAATGGTCTTAAAAATAAGTTTATAGAGAAGTTTTTCCCGGCTTCTAAAGCCCACTCGATTAGAAAATAAATTTATGCAATCAAGCAAAGTACGGGAGAAACTTTATTTGAGTGTTGGGAGAGATATAAGCAACTATGTGCTAGTTTTCCCCACCACCAAATTAGTGATCAATACTTAATTTAGTATTTTTACTCTGGTTTGCTTCATTTTGACAGGAGCAACATCAATGCGGCAGCAGGAGGAGCACTAACCGACAAAACACCATCGGAAGCTACCCGATTAATTTCTTCTATGGTAGTAAATTTCCAACAACTTAACTCGAGTACCACTAGACTCAACTCTTCCGACACACAAGAGGTAAAAGAGTTACATTCTCAACAATGTCACTACTCTTGTACAACAAATGGCTCAAGCATAGTTGAAAGTTCAAGCTCAGGTGGAAGAAGTCAACTTTCTTGGAGGTCAAAGACGAGACCCTCAACACTTACAATTTTGGTTGGCAAGACCATCCCAACCTTAGATGAAGAGGTCAAGGTGACCAACAAGGGAATATATCTAACTCTAGTGCACCACTAGAGGATATGATGGAATCATTGGCTACCACTATATTGTCATTTCAAAAAGATATAAGTACCTTCTAACAAGAATCAAAGAAGATGCAAGAAGAGAACCTCGTGTTTCAAAAAGAGACAAGCTAAGAAGCACAGAGATAGATACTAATACGATACGAGACGACGATATGTTAATTTCTAAAAAACTAAGATATGAATACGTTGAAGATACGTTATATATATATATATATTAATTAATTCATTAATTGCTATAATACTTATTTTAAGTTAGATTAAAATAGATTCAAGAAGAGTGAAAACTTGAAAAAAAAATATCCAGTAACATCGAGTGATTGTTGAGTGACTAGAGTAGACGGTAGGAAAGAAGTAGAAGATGAAGATTGAAGAATGAAGTTGGGGATGAAGGGGGAGTGAATCATGATTTAAATAGTGAGGGAGAATAGAACAATGAAGATTTAATTACATTTCGATTTTTTTAAATTTTTTATGTTTTTATCATTTTTAATTTTTTTTTTTGGATTGCTCAATTTAAGTGGATTTTTATGTTTGGAAGTGATTTTAAAATAGTTGAATTTACTTTTTCATTTTCAAAATCACTGTGAAATATGTTTAATCCTTCAAAACTAATTTTGATGATATGAAAATTGCATTCAAAAGAGTAAAATTGAAAACTAAATTAATTTTGAGTAATTAAATGTGTGTTTTTCGAGTGATTTTAAAAATGAAAAAAGTGATTTTTCATGATTTTAAAATCACTCTTAAACATGCACTAAAATAATAACCTACGTATCTGGAAACAGATATGCATATCTAAAAATTAAAATTAAAAATAAAAAAAATCAGATACTTCAAATTACGTATTGAACACGTATCTACCACATATCTGGACGTATATGTATCGTATCCATATCTAATACCGATTCTTTGCACAACTAGAAGTATTTGTGCTTCCTAGGAGACAAGGCAAGGTATGCTACATCTAGCCAATCAAGTCTTTGAGTTGGCCACTACGTGAGTAAGCTTGATATCAAATGTATTGAGCTCCCTGTGCTACCTGAATACTCTTTTATGAATGTAAGTGCCCTTACTACAATTAATGTCTCTACTTCTCTTGAATTTTTTGAACCTAAATCTTCTACCGTTGTGAATACTGAATCTCTTGAATGTCCTGAATATTTTGAATTAGAATCTTCTGAATCTATTAATTCTCAATCTTTAAACTATTCAATACTTGAATTTATGAAATTTGAATATCTCAATTTAATCACCGAAAAAGAATTTAATCAACTATTTGGTTTGGTGAATATGATAACAGACCCCGAGCATCTAGGAGCTCTAAACAGGTTAATTCTTATTCTTTAGAAAATTTTGATTTTAAAGCTTATATTGTTGTTGCTCTTTTTCCAAGTAGACTTTTAGGTCCTAAGAAGAAAGAAGAAACACATAAACATACTAAGAGTCCTAGAAAGATGACTGTTAGCTCTCCTGAAACGAGCTCAAAGCAGTGGGTCAAGAAAGAAGAATAAATGATTGTTGCCCAAGCAACAATGGTGATACCAAGTAAGCTACCTTCGAAACAAGACGATCCAGGTATGTTTTGCGTACCTTAAACAATGGGTAAAAAGAAGCTACAAAATGCTCTAATAGACCTAGGAGCTGCTGTGAGTATTATGCCTGCATCTTTGTTTTATGAGCTTAGGTTGCTAGATCTTAAAAGTATAAATGTTGTTATCCAATTGACATACTGTAATTTGAGTAAGCCATTAGGAGTAGTTCATGATGTCTAAGTAAATGTATATGACTTAATCTTCTCAATAGATTTTTATGTTCTTAATTATGACCAAAACACTCATTCTTCTTGGAACTCTGTCATTTTACGTAGACCTTTTTTAAGAACTGCATTACCAAAAATCGATGTACGTGAAGGGTCCTTATTTGTCAAATTTGAAGGAATTGTTAAAAAAAATTATTTTAGATGAAAATGCTCCATTAACCCATTTATCTCAAGTGAAATACTATTTCCACAAGATGATGGAGAAGCAGTATCAGTTAAGATAGATGGATGGACAAAGCTGATAAACTCCAATCCAAAATGATCAGACTAAAAAGGTCGAGCAAGTGACCTTAAAAATTATGTTGGCCTTTTAGCCCTTAGTCTCAAATTAATCAATTTTAATTAATTAATATTTTGATGATAACAAACTTACTTTTGTTTATTAACAATTTGAGTGTTTTAAAGTATCCATTGCGTAGAGCTTGAATCAACGGCTCTAACGCGATTTGAATGACCTAAATCGAACCTCAAACAAAGAAGATATAGCCGCAACAATCTTAAAGGAAAAATCTCGAGTAGATGATGAGGCATAATTTTCTCATCAAAATGGACCAATTGAAAGATTCTACTTGGAGCAATGGAGGAGTGGCACATGGTGGGCTTTTGATTCTTGGATTGATTTTAAAAACAAAATGAATTTAACATTTTTTATGTTTGTGACTAACTGTAGTTTTGAACACACGATGAGTTTGTGGTTTTTGTTGGATTTTGTTTAGAAAAGAAAATGAACTTAAAAATAAAAAGAATTTAACATTATATTTTGCATGTGTCTAATAACTAGTTTAGTTTAAAATCTCCAACATTGATTTTTCTTTTCCAAGATCCAATGGTCCTAGTTAAATGTGGTTTTCAATAATTTTTCTTCTCTATTTAAACTCATATTCTTCTCAAATCTCAACAATAATTTTTATTTTTTTTAATCCTCCATAACCCATAAAGCTATCATTGTTCCTCTCTCTCCAAGCTTCAATTTTCTTCTTTTCACCTTCTTCTTGAGAGAGATATTTTAAGTTGTGAGGATTGATTCATTGAGAACGTTAATTTGAAATCTACTCTTTGAGAGAGTTTTCCTCATATTGTGCTTCATTTCTAATCCATTGTAAGGGTTGCCTTTGATCCCAAAAAAGAGTTGTAACAATTTAATCCTCAATCGTATAAAGGATCGAGTTTGTTCTTGCGAACGAAAAAAGAAGTTGTAACGATTCGACTCTAAGCTGTGGAAAGAGTCAAGTTTGAGTGACAAACTCAAGAGGAGTTTGGAAAGTGGATGTAGGCCGGTTGTGTCGAACTACTATAAAATTCTCGATATCAATTACTCTATCCCTCAACTATTTAATTTTGCAATTAATTTATTCTTAAATTTTATTGCTTGAAATTATTTGTAATTTTTGTTCTTAAACTTAATTGCTCATATATGTTTATTTTGATTGGTAGTTCTTAAATTTATATATCATGTAACGACCCGACATCCTAGGTTTAAGTTAAGTCGTTACTAAATACATACATGCATGGAACTTAAAACGACACTCTGTTATGGTGAAATAAATGCTAATTAAATAAGGTAAGTTAAAATACTTTCATTAAATTCAAATATTAAAAACAACAGTAGGGTACCCATAAATCATAAATGATAATAAATAAGTCTGAAAACAATTCTTAATAGTAAGTTTTAAACATCAGAACTGAAAGTTAAGAAAAACATGAAAAGAAATCTAAATCTCATGAGCGGAAGCATAAAACTAGTCCCAGTGGCTCGATCATGAATTTCGCTTGTCCGTTGCTAGTGCATCTCTACCTTTACCTGGAATAACAACATGAGAAAGAATGAGTATAAAATACTCAGTAAGTAACCCCACTACTGGGGTCAGGTTAGGTATCTATGTCCTCTAGATGCCTACCTCTGGTGGAACATATAAACTGTCATAGTCCTCATGGGACACATACATACATGAAAAACTGAGCTTTATCCTACTGTAGCTAAATATGCCCACTACCTCTGGTGAATCCTAAAGGAAACACAATAACTGGTGAATCCCGAAGGAAACACAAACTGGTGAATCCCGAAGGAGACCTAATATCTAGTGAATCCCGAAGGAGACATAATATCTGGTGAATCCCGAAGGAAACACAAACTGATGAATCCCGAAAGAAACACAAACTTGTGAATCCCAAATGAAACAAAAACTGGTGAATCTCGAAGGAAACACAATATATGGTGGATCCCAAAGGAAACACAAACTGGTGAATCACGAAGGAAACACAAACTGGTGAATCCCGAAGGAAACACGAACTGGTGAATCCCGAAGGAAACACAAACTGGTGAATCCCGAAGGAAACACAATAACTGGTGAATCCCGAAGGAGACACAAACTGGTGAATCCCGAATGAGACACAAACTGGTGAATCTCGAAGGAAACATAAACCTAGTGGGCATTCTAACTAATCAGTAAAATCACTATCATAGGCTCGACACCATAATTATCACAATATGGTTCTATGACATACATATATGCCTCAACATCATGGCTCTACAACATAAACACATGCCTCAATATCCATAGATCACATACAACCTCATGAAATCAAATATCATATCATGCTATCATTCAAGTATCTATGTGCACCAATACATCTTTCAAATCCTCAAGCAAGAACATACATCGGTTATACTAAACTATCAGTTCATCATGCTATCATTCTACCATAACATTCATCCATCATGCTAGCATACATCCAGTGTCTGGCCCATGGGCAGTTCCAGTAGTAAGATTACTGACCTCGAAGTCAAATTCAGATATTAATCCAAGCTAATGATCTACAACTAAATAAGTCCTGAATTGAGTCCTTTAACACAGACATAATACTAAATTTCAGTCTTTGGAACCAGAACCCAAACATACAAATTTAATCAAATGGACACCAAATAACTTACCCAAACGAAACTTAATCAACGTACTCACATGATTTCGACTCCAAAATCTCCTCTTAGCAAATTTTAAAACTCAATAGACGACGATTTAGAACCTTCAAAATACTTAAAATTAAACCATTCTTTTAATCCAATAATCAATAGGTGGCCGACAACCAACAACAAGGATCACAACGCTTACCAAACTACTTGCCGAACGAACTCCAATCCGCTGGACAGAATGTTGCGCACTCTGAAGTACTCCAATATTGGAAAATTCCAAATATAATCGGCATCAACAAAAAAGAAAATCAAAATTTAATGGGCAACCGAGAACTTTCTAAACTCAACCGCTCTTACCCAGAACTTACCGATCTTTACCAATTTTCTACAAAACGAAAAATGATCTCTATCTTGATGGTCAATGCCTCAAAACTTCCAAATCTTGAATCTAAGTTTCACACCAAAGAGAGGTTACTAATTTAACCCAAAATCAAATTGGTGAATTTCACCTCCCAAATTATAAGGAAAAATAATTCTTACCCAAGATTTTTCTCAAGATTTCAGCAAAGATCAGACAGTGGCGGCTGATGGTGTGTCGGCTCATGGCTACAATAGATAGGCAGTGGGTGTTGCTGTCGGACGACATAAATTGTTTAGGTTATCGGCTGGTAGTAAGAGTCTTGCATGAGAGAGAAGGGGAATTTCTAGTTTTATATATTTTATTCAGCAGCGATTATGAACAAACCAGTGCTTCAAACAACTATCCAACCATTCCAAATGAAATTCTATATGTCTCGAACAGATTGACCAAATTTGAGCACGATCCAACGGTTCAAACTCTGGCAATCAACAATTTTGTTCGCTGAAAAACCGAATTGCTTTCTCCCCATTTTTGGCCTCTTTTCACTCTCATTTAATTTCGAAAAAAAATCATAATTCTTTTATTTTTTTTTCAAATTTTTAAAAGATAAATAAAATATTTTATCACAATATCTCCAAAATCTCCAAAGATTCTATTAAATTTATAAATTAGTTAACTTTTCAAATTATCTTAATTTAGGCTTAAAAAAAACCAAAATGAAAGGGCATAATCCATCAATTTGATACAAATTAAATTATTCCAAATATTTAAATCAATTCAAAACCATAATGAAATTAATTATCTCTTTTTAATTTTTTTTTTAAGTTGGCCCTAAAATCCAAAATCAAAGGGAAACAAAATTCAATATTTTCAAGATAATCAGATCAAATATCTAATCAATTAAATTCAATTTAACCAATAAAAGTTTTTCAATTATTTCAATTTAATCTCAATTTTCCAAATGAAAGGGAAATTTAAACTCAATAATTTTAGATAATTAACTTAAATTTTCCTGAAATTGGGGATGTTACATATCATTTACCAATCTTTTTATTAGATTTAAAAATTGTGGCTTAAAGTGTGATGATTAACTTCTTGTTTAATTTAAAGTGAAATTATTTGTATAAATTTATCATTTAAATTACTTGTTAGCAAAAAAATTTTAATTTGTTTATTTAGGACCACATTAAGAAAAGTTTCAATAAGTTTGATTAAACCTATTCACCCCTAGGGTTGCCATACCCATCCTACAAATTGCACTACCTAGAGGCAACCAGGGGTCAAAATTTTCATTTTTTGTTTCTTTTTCTTTTTCTTTTTAGCCTAGCTTAGTTTTAGTTTTTGAATAAATAATTGAGATAATTTTGAATCTCTTTCTTTGCAGATAATCTTGAAATTAAATGAAGAAAAAAGAATTACACTCTCAACCCAAGCACATATCCAAATCATGGGAGTTTTCTATTCCCCTTTGTTTCATCTTTTTTTGTCCTCGTTTCTTTACTCTTACTTCTATAATATTGAGGACAATGTTTGCTTTTAAAGTTAGGCTTGAGTGCGATGCATGCTCAATTTTTTTTTTTTTTTTGCATGAATTTTGTCTATGTTTTTAGATGATGTCGAATATTTCTTATCCATCATGATGATATATATGCATATCTGGAATTCTTAAGTATATGAGCTTGGATTTGTGGTTTTAATATTTTAATTTTTTTTGTGATATATTTGTGCCTCTTATAAATTTTGTAAAATATGAAAATTTTGTGATCCTTGATACTCCTTTATACTTTGGTGATGAGAAAAAAAATTGTGACTCTGAACTTCAATTTTTGCTTCAAATGTATAATTGTTTGATTGAATGTATGAAACACATAAAAAATAATTCATATTATTTTTGCTCAATCATTTCTTTCTAATCAATGAAAAATTGATGATACACTCCTTTAGGTGTATGCTTTCAACATCTTAGATATGACAAAATTTTCAAACAAGATTTTGAGTCCTATTTTTTTTTTATTTTAAAAAAAAAAAAATTATTGTCAATCTCATGAAAAATTGAATGCTTTATTTTGAGTTCATTTAAGAATCCTAGACTTCTAGAAAAAATTTTATCTTCCTTGATTTTCTTTATCACCTAGAAAGACTCGCATTTAGCCTTTAGAATAATCGACTTGTTTTAGAAGCAAAACTAGATAAGGCGGATAAAATAAGTCTAGTGTGTGATAAAAAAAAATAATATATTTGCTATAAAAAAAAGAATTAATGAATAAAAAAAACGAGCTTGCAAGTACTAAAAAAAGATAGAGGCGAAAAGAGTTACCTCCGCCGTGTCAAGTTACCCCGCGAGAAAAGAGTGGAGAGGTTCCCTGCGGTTAAGTGTGAAAACTAACCTTCTAGGTAAAAGAAATGCCATCTAAGTTTTGTGTGTGTCAGTTTTAGGCACTCTTGCCTTAGTATTGCCTCCCTTTTCTGCAAGATGGTATGTCTTTGGCCGATAACCGAGCCAGAGTAGGGGAAAAAGAAAATGAGAGCTAAATAAAAACTTTTCGATATGTCTTAGCCTCTTAAATAACAAAAGCTTTGCTTTCTTTCTTCCATGAGTTTACTTGAAAAAGATCTTTTCAAAAAAAAAAAAAGTTTCAATTGATTGTTTGTAAATTTTTTGTTATCTAAGTGATTGATTGCATTACTTTCCAAGACTGTTAAGATGCGAGGTTAGAACCAAATGATTCAGTAGAGAAAATTTATCAAATGATTATTTTTGCTTAAATGTATACTTTTATTTTTCCTTGCTTGGGTCAATCAAGAATTGGGGGTGTTTGATAGCTTTCAAAAAGAGTTATATTTATGTCCCTAACTCTACCATTTTCTATAAATCATATGCTTTAAATATTTAATTTATAGGTAATTTCATCCTGAGAGGTCAAAGGAGTCACTTAGAAGAAAAACAAGCAAAAAAGAAGTCAAATAGAAGCTTGGAATCAACATAATTGAAGAAGACGCAAAAATTGCAAAATTGTCGTCAAGAAGCAATGTAGCTACGCTATTAGCAGCGTAAGGCTACGCTGCAAGGAAGAAACGAAGGCATCAGGAAACCACGCAATGTTATTACCCTAGCTTCACGCTGGCGCACTATGCTTGAAAGTAGAAATAGCGGATACAGGACAGTGTAACAACGCTACCCTCAGCGTCGTTATGTTACGAGCTTTGATGGATACGCAACGTGAATGCGCGCATGCCTCATTTTGCCCAGCATAATACCAGCGTCTCTACTGTTGGTTTAAAGAAACACACAGCGAAAAGAAAACAGGATCATTAAGCATTCTAATTCCTCGATTTTGACATCAAATTAAGCATGTTCATGGGGGTATCAAGAGGGTTTCATTACATACCTTTAAAGATTCTTTTCTTCAACGAAATATAGCTGCAATCTTCTCCAATTCAGGTCATGGACCACCATTAGAGATTTTCTACTATTCTCTATGAGTCTTAGATTGAGTTGTGGGACTCAAAACAAGCTTGAACTTGGAAGTTGAAAGAAGAAAACATACCGATTCAGCACTGTTGAAGAACCTTTCTTCAACCTGAAGAACACAAAAAATACCACTTATTTGCCTCATTTTTTTTATACTAAATCAAGAGTGCTTTTATTCAGGAAATTCATGCAATCAGAATGCATGCATGGATTCTAGCTCTTCCTTCAAAATTGAGCTTGAAAATGTGGTGCAAAGATGACTTAAATGTAAGCTTGAAAATGGGAAAATAGGAAAATCTCACCATGGGATTTTTCTCAATTTCTTTTTTATTTTGATAATTCTATTAATTTAATATCAAATATTAAATTAATTTGTCACCAATTTCATCATCATGAATCCCCATTCATGAAATTAAGATTTAAATCATATATCTATATTAATCGATTCTCTAATTATGTTTAATTCCATAATTAAACGTGTAATTATATCACATATAATTACTAATTCCCTTAATTCGATTTTGAACGTTTCAAATCAACTTATCATGCTATTCTAAGGCTAATTCTATTTGTGAGCTAGTAGGAGGACTTAATGAACCTATAGACATGAGCTCCAACGATCAGAGATTAATTCGCTAATCGTTAACTATCAGGTCACTCCACTAAAGTCCAGTAGTTTCATTTTCCTCACTATAGATATATTGTGTCCACTTGATATAACCATAATTAGTAAGTTAACTCTTCACAGGTCGTTCGTAATAACGGCTGGGTCAAAAAGGTTGTTTTACCTCCCAAATTACCTCTTGTTTCTTAAGTCCCATTGATCCTCTAATGAACAATTAGTTTGTGATCTGATCATCAAATCAAGTCCCTTTCGGGCCAATGAGAGGGTGGGCCTCTTGTTCAAAACCCAAAATCAACACTTAAGGAAACAACCTCTCTACTATCCCTAAAAGTGGGTAGGAGTGAATTTGGTCTTGCACCCTATATCCAGCTATCTACCCAGTCTTACCCCTGAAATGAGAGACTTATTGAGCCGACACTGTTGAACCAACGTTCCATGCAAATCTAAGGATAATCTCAAATAAATAGAAGTTCATAGTTAGCTCAGGATTAAGGTCAAGTTACCTAAGTCATTGCTTTGAAATCGTCAGTCTTAAATAGTAAACAATGTTATAAAGTAAGAATGACTTATTTCTTGGTCTGATCTTATGCAAACTCATTGCAGAGCATGCCTCCACTTCTCATGTCACCACATGAATGAATCAGGATCACTTCATTTGTAACATTTTACAACTCTTTGTAACAACTAAAGAGTGGACCACATCCAATAGTGTTACCAGGATAAGGCACCCAACCTTATTCGTATGTTATAGATCATTTTGACTATTTACTCGAACCTGATTCACTCTTATATCTTCACATAAAGTTCAAGTACTCATGTAATAGTTATGGATCTTTTAGTTTATTGGATTTATTTCTAAAACGAAATAAGTAATTCATATATTCAATAACAACTTTATCAATTTACAGAATAAGTTCATTGTTTACAAACCATGAATTTTAGGACATAAAACCCAACATCTATGCTCATCTCTATGCTCACAAGCTACTGCGGCAAAGTGTCACTACACTCTTGGAATGCTTTACTTTGCACCCTTTGTATAAAAGCAAATTTTAGTCATTTTACGTGGAAATCTGATCTTCACTTGATTTTCTCTTAATTTTCTTAGCTTTCTACCCTATTTCATTCATTCTTTTCTTACCTTTGATGCATCCATGCAATTCTTTGATCAAATCTTGAAGGAGATGCTACATTGAGGTAAGTGAATCTATTTTAGTTTAGGTTAGATTCTTAATTTCTTGGTATGAGGCTGAATCTTTTATAACTTTTGATGTAATTGAAGGAACCGTAAGGTTTACTGCGGAAACAGAATCGTCCCAATTTCATTTTTACAGAATAAAATCACAGAAGAAAAAAATTATGCATTATACAGAATAATCTACAGCATGCTAATCGATGGAGGATTAAAATTAGGGAAGAAAAAACAACTTACCCTTGAAGACCAATTCTTCACAAGATCCCTCCTTTTGATCACAAACTCTTCATCTGGATCACGATCTCCAAAAATTGAAATCCCAAATGGCCACTACCACAAGAGAACCTCCTATATTCTCCTTAGGGGATGAGAATAAGCAAGAGTGGTAGGCTCTACTAAGATCTTGGGAAGAGGGAAAGAATTTTAAGAAGAAAAAGAAAAACTTTTCTTCTGTGTGTTCTTGGGAAAAAGAACCAGAGAGATCACATAGAGACTCTCACTTCTGTGAAGAAGACGAAGATGACATCAAAACTGAACTGCCTATACTCCACACACGTTTGATTGAGAGAAAATTAAGGAGATGGAGTTGTAACTCCCTCTCTTTAATTTTAAAAGTAAATAAAAATAAAAATAAAAATAAATTTAATTTAATTAATAATGATGTATATATAATAATTAACTTATTATATGTATATATAACTATAGTTTTATTTCTCTCAATAATGCATGGTATTTAAATAATCACATTTATACTAAATTTAATTATATGAATCTCATTCATATATTAGTATTTGAATCACATCGAAATACTTATTTCCTCTCAAAATAAACTTTCTACTATAATGTATCAAAGACATTAATTAATTCCCTCAATTAATTATAACAATTTAAATTAATCAAAAATTAATTCTCAATAATCTCTGTTGAGCTATAGAAAGGACCTTATGGACTTGTAGATTGAAGCATAATTACTTAAACTCCTTTAATTACATTATTCATCATCCATTAATTGTTGGTCATTTCTCTAAAGAGTGACAGCTACACTCTTTGCACTACAGATATATTTATGTGTCCATTGGATATAATCAGTCAAGAGTGCTATGAGCCTTCACAAATTGCTCGTAAGTACAACTGGACCAAAATTATCGTTTGCCCCTGTAGTTACATCTAACTCCTTAAGTACCTAATGTACAATAAGTCATAGTTCAACTATGACCAAATCCTTCTTGGGCCAAGAGAGGGTGTTGCCACATTGTTCAAGCTTTGGAATCAACCCTTAAGGGAGCAATTTATCTACTTACCTCGACATCAGGGAAGGAGTGAATTCTATTTTGTGTAGCTGTGTTTCCAGCTCCCCAATAAGACAAATCTCCAAAATGGTAGGCATATTGAGTCGAAAATTTGGCCACTCTCACCCATGCAAATCAAAGAACTTCCTTCATAGATAAGAGTTCACAACTCACTCAAGATTCAAGTCATGTCACCTATGGTCATCCTAGTGAAATGTAAGTCTCTATTATTAACGGTGTTATATAATGAGACTAGTCATTTCATGGTCTGATCTTATATGAACTATTTTTATAGGATCTCCCGCTCACATGTCTCCACATAAATGATTAGGTAATCATTTGTAGCACTTTACAACACTTCTAACATCTACAAAGTAGGTCGTATCTATAGTGTCACCAGGATAAGGTACCCAGCCTTATCCATCTACTATAGACCGTTTAGGTTATCATTTAAACATGATCCACCCATATGTCTCTACATACAAGTTTAAATTACAAAAAATAACCTAGGATCCTTGTTTATGGGACTGAGTGTATGCTCACAAAATAACAATTATTTTAATGATAACAATTTGTTTATACAAAGTTTACAAACGATAAGAATATAATAGAGATTTAGGACACCAATCCAACAATCTCCCACTTGTCCTAAAGCTTAGGGAGCCAAATGTACAATACAAATAAAGTACAAAATACAATAAACTAGGGCATACACTATACCCCAGTAACATCTCCCACTTACCTTAGATAATATGTTGCATATCCCATAGACCTAGACTTTCTAGATGACCCTTGAACACTTTAGCCGTGAAAGAATTTGTAAATGGATCAGTAACGCTATGCTCCAAAGAAATCTTCATGACAATCATGTCAACTCGATGCACAATCTCTCGAATCAAGTGATATTTTTGCTCAATGTGTTTGCCTCTTTGATGACTCCTAGGTTCCTTAGAATTTGCCACAACACCACAATTATCACAATAAAGTGTGATAGGCAAAAACATATTTAGAACAACTTTTAAATTAGTTAAAAACTTCTTAAGCCAAACAGCCTCTTTAGTAGCTTCACAAACAGCTACGTATTCGACTTCCAAAGTGGAGGCTGCGATACATCCTTACTTGATGCTCTGCCAAACTATAGCTCCTCCATTCTGAGAAAACATTGACCCTTATGTGGATTTCTGAGAATCCTGATCAGTCTGAAAGTCAGAGTTTGTGTATCCTGTTAGGATCAAATCCTTATCTCTATACACAAGCATAAAGTCCCTCGTTCTCCGAAGGTACTTGAGGTTTTTTTACCGTTGTCCAATGATCTAATCCTAGATTGGATTGATATCTACTGACAATCCCTACTGCATAACAAATGCAAGATCTGATACATAACATTGCATAGGGAATTCGTCTCATGAGGAGTCTTAGGACACGCTCCTTAGACAATACAATTCCATGCCTAAAAGGTAATAAACCCTTCTTGGAATCGTGCATCGAATATCTAACAAGCATCTTGTCAATTCACGATGCTTGAGATAAGACCAACCTTTTGTTTTTATGATCAATGATAATATGGATCCCTAGAACAAACTACACCTCTCCCAAATCTTTCATTTGGAATTAGGCGGCCAGCCATTTCTTTACATCATTCAGAAGACTTACTTTATTCCCAATGAGTAGGATATCATCCACGTACAACACGAGGAAGGTTACTGAGTTGTTGATAATTTTCTTGTAAACACAAGGCTCATCAACATTCTGATCAAAGCCATAAAATTTGATCACAATATTAAATCTTATATTACAAGATCGAGATGCTTGTTTTAGTCCATAAATGGACCGATTAAGCTTGCAAACCTTTTGTTTTTTTATATTGTTCAATGAATCCTTCTGGTTGATTCATGTAGATTGTATCTTCAAGATTGCCATTCAAAAAGGCAGTCTTGACGTACATTTGCCATATTTCATAGTCATAATATGTGGCTATGGATAAGAGAATTCTAATAGACTTTAACATGATAACAAGTGAAAAAGTTTCTTCATAGTCCACTCTCTCAACTTGGGTATAACGCTTTGCCACAAGTCTAGCTTTAAAGGTTTGTACCTTTCCATCTACACCTCTTTTTCTCTTGTAGATAAACTTACAACCTACAGGTTTTACCCCATTAGGTTGATCTACAAGCTCACAGACAGAATTGAAGTATATATACTCCATTTCTTGATTCAAGGCTTTAATCCATTAGTCCTTGTCAACATCTTCCATTGCTTGTTTATAAGACAATGGATCCTCAACACCATCATTAACTACGTTGTCTTTGGCTTCTGTTAAACCCATGTAGTGTACAAGTGGGTTCATAACCCTCCCATTGAGGAAATCTCAACTCCTGAAATGGATGTCAATGACTAGATGAACCGAGATCAATAACTCTTGTTAATGTATCAACCCCTTCAACAACCCTTTTTGAAGTCTCAATAGTTTCATTAGAAATTTTACTTAAAATAATTTTACTTCATGGTTTATGGTCCCTCATGTGGTCTTCTTCTAAGAAGGTAGCGTTTTTCGATACAAATACTTTATTCTCAATTGGATTAAAGAAGTACCCACCTCTCATTTACTTGGGGTAGCCTACAAAAAGGCATACTTTTGAACGAGGTTCCAACTTTTTTAGATTTGTCATTAGCATATGGGTTGAGCATCCCCAAATTTCGAAGTGGAAAAAATTACCTTTACGACCTCTCCATAACTCAAAAGGTGTTTCAGAAACATTCTTTGAGGAAACGTTGTTCAAAACGTAAACAATAGTCTCTACTGATTATCCCCAAAACGAGTCAGGAAGTTGAGCATAGCTCATCATAAACCTAACCATGACAGATAAGGTTCTATTTCTCCTTTTCATACACTATTCTATTGAGCTATACCAGGGGCTGAGAGTTGGGATGTAATTTCATGTTCTATATGAAGGAACCCTAATTATAGAGGACCTATGAGTGGAAGCGGATCATCCCAAACTTCATTTTCAAAGAACTCAAGCATTCACAGTCACATTAAACAGATTATGCACATAAGTTAAATTACAGCATGCCTTTTGAATTAAATACAAAGGATCAAGAAAATAATACATTTGAAGAACGTTTCTTCAAGTGTATCCCTCGATCATACTCGAACGCAACTATCAACTCGAACTCGATCTCCCTCGAACTCCAGAAACGAGTATCACCTCGATCCTCGAGCTGATTCGAACACTACCACAAGATTACCTTGGTATTCTCGGTGTGATAATTCAAGAGTTGTGGGCTCTGACTTATTTTGGTTTGAGGGAAGGATTGGAGTAAAGGAGGAAACAATCAAGTATACAATGACACAGTTGTGTAGCAGATGGAAGCCAATCGCATAGACTCGACGCTCGATCGTTTAGAAAAGATTACTATCATATAGTAAACCTAATCCTATCGTTTAGTCACTCGAAAGTTAATAGTGTCAATCGTGTGTCGTGTGAGATTTTGAAATCGAATTTCCTTTTAACTCACAGTCGCCATAAAACGATGTATAACCACCCACTAAGGTCGGCTATTAAGAAAAAGAAATATCAATTATCATATAATTAATAGTTATAAATAAATACAATAACTAACTTATCATATTATATTTATAACCTATAGTTTTAATATTGCATCATATACAATACATAAATCATAGCTCTTTTTCTCTTTTTATAGCATTTAATATAAATCATATTTATATTAATTTCTCCAATCAAATAATAATGTATCAAATATATCATATCAAATATAACATATATAATTGAATTAATTTAACTATATCATATATAATTAAATTCTCTCTTGTTAATTTGAACATTTCAAACTAATCCAAACATTGATTCTCAACTTGAATCCATTGAGTTACCAAGGGAACCTTATGTACCTATAGCTAGAAGCTCCAATGGTACGTGAATAACTTACTAAACTCTTTAATCATATTATCCACCATCCGTTAACTGCCATACACTCCATTAAAGACCGATAGTTGTACTCTTCATACTACAGATATATTTCTGTGTCCATTGGATATAACCAATCAACAGTACGATGACCCTTCACAAATCGCTCGTAAGTAGTGTCATCAGGATAAGGTATCTCTCCTTATCCATATACTACAGACCATTTAGGTTATCACTTAAAACACGATTCACTTGTATGTCTCTACATACATGTTTGAGTTACAACGATAACCATGGATCTTAGTTTATTGTTTTGTGGTTAATGCAACTAAAATATCAAATATTTCATAGACTGAAGTGAATAAAATACCATATATTATAAATCACAAAATGTTTGTTCATACAAGTGTTTACAAACTACATAACCCTACGAGATTTAGGGCATCAACCCCAACAATCTCCTACTTGTCCTAAAGCTAGTGGGGTATACAAGATAATCAAATTACAAGTACAAAAAACAATAAACTAGAGCACAAACACCCAGTACAAGATCTCCTACTTTCCCTAGTCTAGCCGTGGTCTGTCCCATAGATCCATACTCTGCAGATGACCCTCAAACACTGTAGCCGTGAGGGCCTTCGTAAACGTTGTGCTCCAAGTCTATCTTCATGAAAATTACGTCCCCTGGATGCACAATCTCTCGAATGAGATGGTATTTCTGCTCAATGTGCTTGTCGCGCTTATGACTCTGAGGTTCACGGGAATTCACCACAGCACCACTATTATCACAAAGGGTGATGGACCTAGACATGTCTGGAACAACTTCCAGACCAGTCAAGAATTTCCTGAGCCAAACGACCTCCTTAGCAGTTTCACAAGCCACTACATACTTGACCTCCATGGTAGAGTCTGCGATGCACCCCTGCTTGGTGCTTCGCCATACTACAGCCTCTCTGTTAAGAGTGAACACTGATCCTGAAGTGGATTTATGAGAATCCTTATCAGTCTGAAATCAGAGTCCGTGTATCCTGTAAGAATCAGATCCTTAGAACCATACACTAGCATGTAGTCCCTCGTTCTCTAAAGATACTTGAGGATGTTTCTAACGGCTATCCAGTGACAATGTCCTAGATTAGACTGATATCTACTGACTATCCCCACTGCATAGGAGATGTTAGGACTAGTACATAACATCGAGTACATCAAACTGCCAACGACAGATGCATAGAGGACCTGCCTCATTTACTCAACCTCTTGAGGTATCTTAGGAACTGTTCCTTAGATAATGTAACTTCGTTCCTGAAAGGCAATAAGCCCCTCTTGGAGCTCTGCATCGAGTATTTGATTAACATCTTGTCAATGTACGATGCCTGAGATAGTGCTAGCATTTTGTTCTTTCGATCCCGAAAGATCTAAATCCTAAGAACAAACTGAGCCTCTCACAAATCTTTCATTTGGAATTGGGTTGCTAGCCAGTTCTTAACTGAAGTCAGTAAGCCTACATCATTCAAAATGAGTAGGATATCGTCTACATACAACACTAGGAAAACTACTGAACTGTTGATGATTTTCTTGTAGACACAAGGCTCATCAATGTTTTGATCAAAGCCATAAGATTTAATCGCAGTATCAAACCTTATGTTCCAAGATCGAGATGCCTGTTTCAATTCATAAATGGACCGATTCAGCTTGCAAACCTTTTGCTCTTGACCTTGTGCTATGATCCCTCAGGCTGCACCATATAAATGGTCTCCTCAAAATTGTCATTCAGAAAAGCAGTCTTGACATCTATTTGCCATATCTCATGGTCATAATATGAGGCAATGGATAGAAGGATGCGGATAGGCTTCAGCATGGCAATAGGCGACAAAGTCTCCTCATAGTCGACTCCCTTTACCTGGGTATAACCCTTTGTCCCAAGTCTAGCTTGAAGGTTTGAATCTTCTCATCAACACCCTATTTTCTCTTGTAGATCCATTTGCAACCTATAGCTTTAACCCCATCAGGTTGATCTACAAGATCCCAACTGAGTTGAAGTACATAAACTTCATCTCGAGATCCATGGCTTTGACCCATTCATCTCTGTCAACATCCTCCATTTTCTTCTTATAAGACAATGGATCCTCAACCTCGCCATCAGCTACCATAGCCAAGATTTCAGTTAAACCCAAATAGAAAACAGGTGGGTTCGCAACCCTCCCACTACGTCGAGGTTCCCTCATCAACAACTCTTGTTGAGGTAGCAGGCTCTTCAATAACTTGTTGAAGATTCAGTAGTTTCTTTGGAAAGCTCATTCAACATGATTTTGCTTCTAGAACTATGCTCCTTGATATGATTCTCCTCAAGAAAAGTAGCATTTGTCAATACAAACACATTGTTTTCCTTAGGATCATAAAAATAACCCCCTCGTGTCCCTTTGGAGTAGCCTACAAATAGGCACAACCTCGAACGTGGTTCTGGTTTCTTAAGATTAGCCTCAAGCACATGTGTTGGGCAATCTGAGATGCAGAAATGACATAAACTAGCTTTAGGACCACTCACCAACTCCAAAGGTGTTCTGACAATACTATTGGAGGGAACGCAGTTCAGGATGTAAGTTGCAGTTTCTACTACAAAAGCCCAAAACGAGTCTAGTACGGAAGCGTAACTCATCATCGACCGAACCATGTCCAAATCGGTTTGATTTCTCCTCTCCGATACACCATTCTACTGAGGTGTTTCAGGTGCTGACAATTGAGAAACTATGTTCTATCAAATAGTTCTGGAACTCAAAATCCAAAAACTCTCCACCTTGATCAGATCGAAGCGTTTTAATCGCTTTACTTAATGCGTTTTCAACTTTAGACTTGAACTCTTTGAATGTACCCATACCTTGAATAATCATCAGTAAAAGTGATGAAGTATTCATGGTCTCCTCAGGCTCGCACATTCATCGGACCATAAAGGTTTGAATGCACTAACTCTAGAGGCTCTTTGGCTCTATAACTTTTTCCAGTAAAAGGTCTTTAGTCATTTTGCCTTCAAAGCATGACTTGTACACAAGTAAAGAATTTTCTTCTAACTCGCTTCGACGTCCATTCTTTACCAACCTCTCAATCCTATTGAGATTAATGTGTCCTAAACGTTGGTGCCAAAGTTGGGCATTTTCTTTAAGAGAAACTTAAAGTCATTTGTTTTGAGTTACGACAGTTTTAAACTTCTCTATGTGATGGAGGGAATATGTTAATAACAACTTTAGCACATACAAATTTTGTTCCAATTGAGCCGAGTATATATTAACACCATTTTTCATAATAAACACTTTATTAATAGAAAAATTAAGTGTGTAATTACATTCAAGCAAAGGCTTTACAGAAATTAAGTTTCTCTTTAACTCAGGAACTACATAAACATCATTCAAAATGATAAACCTATTCTGTTCAACTGAAGACCTCCCACTGCCACAGCTGAGACGACGTGCCCGGTTCTGACTAGCATCGTCATCTCACCAGCACCAAGCTGCCGCCAGGAACTAATTCCCTGAAATGAAGAAAAAACGTGGTTAGTGGCCCCAGAGTCAATAATCCAGGCAGAATCATCATTCTCCATTAAACAAGTCTCCAAAATAAGTAAATCGTATTTTCCTTGTTTGGCCTTCTTCTTCTCAGCCAAATAATGTGGGCAGTTCCGCTTCCAATACCTATCTTGGTTACAGTGGAAACACTTTCCCTTGTCAACCCACCCTTGTTGCCTACCCCGCGGAGTGGCAGGTTATGGGTTAGCAGGCGCCTTCTCCTTACGACCCTTCTTCTTCTTCCACTTGTTGGTGCCGGAAGAAGAAGATGCAGACCTAGTTCCTGAAGTCGAACCTCTATGGAACTTCTTAGATGATGAAGCAACATTTACCTCACCAATCTTCTTCTCCTTGCTTTTCAGCAAGGATTGGAAAGTCTGCAACTCATTCAGTAGAGTTGTAAGGTTGTAATCAACCTTGTTCAGAACAGTGTTGCTTACAAAGTGAAGAAAGTTTTCTGGTAACGACTTTAGAATAATGCTAACCTGGTTGGCCTCATCGATGCTTGACCTATTCATCTCCACCACCTTAAAGTGGACCATCATGTTCAGAACATGTTCATGAACATATGTACCCTCTTTTATCTTAAAGTTGAAAATGAACTTAAGAGCGTCATGCCTGAGTTATGCGGACGGTTTTCTGAACATTCCCCTCAGAACTCAATGATCTCGTGTGTAATGATCATGGGCTCATGCTTCTTGGCCAAAACGTCGTTAATACTGGCCAAAATATACGCTCGGGCCTTTTCATTCACCCATGTCCAACGTTTGTACGCCTCTTGAACATTTCGAGCAACGTTGGGAGGTGGAATAGGAGGACATACCTTAAGTCATCAATGATAAAGATCGTGTTTAACATATTCTTCCAACTAGCGTAGTTCTCGCCAGTCAGTTTATCGACGGCTAATAAAGCAAGAGTAACGATAGCCATTTTAAAAGTTACTGAAAAAAGAACAAACTTAATGAGTCTACTTGCATTACCACTTTTAACACCAATTAAGTTTTAACAAATCTATTGTACCCTAAGTGACATCTATTTTTTAATGATGCTCTAGTGAGGCAGGACAAAAGTCACCGTAGGTTGATCAAGTGCCCCTTCATTGGAATGAGACAATCTTAACCTTTAGACAGAAACAGCTCCTTGTAATTGAATCTAACAGTCACCATTGTTCAGTCCAGAATTTGTTAACATCCTTAACAATTCCGTGTAAGTATAACCTCTCATTTTAGGCCTTAAAGTCCTACCTTAATGCGCCCACCGTAGGGAAAAAGCAGATTAGGACAAGAGACTAAAGTAACCTTATCCATTTATGGAGATCAGGTAAAGAGTTGTGCAAATACAACCATCCTTTAGGGGGACACTCATAAGGTGCCTCGAGGCGATGCACGAAAACTTTATCCAACCTAATAAGAGAGACCGAGGGATATGTTATCACACGTCCCATTCCCACTTACTATGAATATTCTCTCCATTCACCTTGGTATTGACCTACCCAAATGCCATACTTTAGGAGGACACTCCCAGGGTACCTCGAGGCTGAGGATAGATCTCACGGTGTGAACTATTTAGGGAGAAACGTGTAGAGAAAAAGTGAAGTATCATATACCACAGTTACCTCCCACTGAATGTTCTACCTATGGGTTTATTAACTTAGTAAATCCGGTTATTGATTTTAACTAAGTGGTTGTTTAATTTGCTAAAAAATAACACTTGTTTTTTATGATTAACAAGTTTGATTCAAGTTTTATTAAAAACTTTAATAGATTTTCATCAAATTTGCATGCATATAACAAATCTATCTAATTCACCTTTCCAGGTAGGTTCTCAGGTAGGGGTGCAACATTTCCATCGACTTAAGTACCCCAACCTAGCTAGAACAAGCCTTAGCCAAAAGGTCCCTTATAGATAGGTACATATTTAATCTTTTATTAGTCAATTTAGTTCCATTAAACCAAATTAAAAGATTAAACTTAGGTTTCTAATCTCATTGGAACCATGATCTTAAGTCTATCTCAATCAAATTTCAAAACTCTTTTAAAACATGATTAAAGCCTAAGTTTGTATGCAACTCTTTCTTATTGATTTTAATTCTAATTTCATTAATTATAACTCTTATAAAAAATGAAACAACTAAAACCAACTACATTGCTAAGCTAGACATACATAGGGTGTTTATAACTTTTATAAATAAACCTAAGTGTCATACTTCATGCAATGTTCATTCATTACTAATATATAACTTTTATATAATAAGTAATCAACTAAACATAGATGCTAACATACATCCTTATATTATAACATTTATAATAAAGATGATGCATGCTTTAATGCAAGTATATATTATAACTCTTATATTATATGATGCATGAGCATGCTTTAAGATAATTTAATCATGCAAACTGCTATATTATAACACTTATAATATAAAGATGATACATGAGTAAAATGCATAACCTATGGTGGGTTTTAAAACTATATGACATACATTATGGTATATAAGTAAACATACATCACATGTACATTCAAAAAATTGATGGACCAGGATAATATGCCTCAAATTCGGAATTTAAAAGCTAACTATTACAAAAGAATCAAGTCAACCAGTTCAAATAGGCAAACTGGGTTTTGAACCACCCACTCGAAGCCTCATCACTTGATCGTGTAGCAACTCCTTCTGATCATCAAGTTACACACATCGAGTATAAACGATCGTGTAGCGTTGATTGCGTGGCTAAGGACTATGCAATGAGGATGAAAGCCCATGCGATCTTGTAGTGCACATCAAGTAACGCATGCCATGAAATCGTGCAGCCAACAACTATGCGATGAGCATGATTTTCTACACGATCGAGTAGCAAGCATCAAGTATCGCATAACGAGTGATCGTTTACCTCGAGCATTTACGCGATCGAGTAGCCAACACAACATGATCGAGTAAACTCTTTACTTGATTGCATAGCATTAGCTATGCGATCATTTAGCAAATACTACACGATCGAGTTGAACACTTCTACACGATCGCATAGCCAAATCCAAACGATTGTTTAGCTTGGGCTACACAATGCGACCATAGATTCGTCTTCTCCCTCGAAGCGAACAACAACTCTTTGCGTCTAAAGCTTCATCACGAACAACAAAAACAAAAACTTGAATACAAACTCCATTGCAAGATTATATGCCCAAAAACCCAGGGGCCCTTACAAATCAACTTTTGTAAATGTAAATGAAAACTAATAAAGGCAATTATCCCGAAACATCCACAACCGCACTTAACTCTTAAATGCATTACAGAATACTTAAAACCCACTAAGACTGTAAATGACATTCAATACAGCAATGGAATTTGAAAATCAGAATAACCTGTCTCTGATACCAATTGAAGGAATTCTAATTATAGAGGACCTATGAGCGGAAGTGGATCGTCCCAAACTCCATTGTGAAAGAACTCAAACATTCACAGTCATATTAAATAGATTATGCACATAAGTTAAATTACAGCATGTCTTTTGAATTAAATACAAAGGATCAAGAAAACAATGCCTTTGAAGAATGTTTCTTCAAGTGTGTCCCTCGATCAAACTCGAACATAACGATCAATTCGAACTCGATCTCCCTCGAACACCAGCAACGAGTATCAAATCGATCCTTGAACAGATTTGGACACTACCACAAGATTACCTTGGTATTCTCAGTGTAAGAATCCAGGAGTTATGGGCTTTAGCTTATTTTGGTTTGAGGGAAGGATTGGAGTAAAGGAGGAAACGATCGAGTATTCGATGACACAGACGTGTAGCAGATGGAAGCCTATCGCATAGACTCGATGCTTGATCGTTTAGAAAAGATTTGAAAAGATTACTATCGTATAGTAAACTTGATCCTATCGTTTAGTCACTCGAAACTTAATAGTGCCAATCGTCTGTTGTGTGAGATTTTGAAATTCAATTTTCTTTTATCTCATAGTTGCCATAAAACGGTATATAATCATCCACTAAGGTCGATTATTGAGAAAAAGAAATATCAATTATCATATAATTAATAAATTATAAATAAATACAATAACTAACTTATCATATTATATTTATAACCTATAGTTTTAATATTGCATCATATACAATACATAAACCATAATTCTTTTTCTCTTTTTATGGCATTTAATATAAATCATATTTATATTAATTCCTCCAATCAAATAATAATGTATCAAATATATCATATCAATTATATCATATATAATTGAATTAATTTAATTATATCATATATAATCAAATTCCCTTTTGTTAATTTGAACATTTCAAGCTAACCCAAAAACTGATTCTCAACTTGAATCCATTGAGTTACCAAGGGGACCTTATGGACCTGTAGCTTGAAGCTCCAACGGTATGTGAATAACTGACTAAACTCTTTAATCACATCATCCACCATCCGTTAACTGTTGGGTACTCTACTAAAGACCGACAGCTGCACTCTTCGCACTACGAATATATTTCTGTCCATTGGATATAACCAATCAACAGTACGATGACCCTTCACAAATTGCTCCTAAGTACAGTTGGGCCAATTTACCGTTTTGCCCCTGTAGTTATATCTAACTCCTAAAATACCACTGATTCCTCTAATGAACAATATATCATAGTCCCACTATGATTAAACCCCTCTCGGGCCAAGAGAGGGTGTGGCACCACATTGTTCAAGCCTCGGAATCAGCCCTTAAGGAAGCAATTTATCTACTTACCCCTGCATCGAGGAAGAAGTGAATTCCATCTTGTGTAGCTGAGTTCCCAACTTCCCAATCAGACGAATCCCCAAAGTGGTAGGCTTGTTGAGTCGACGATCTGACCACTCTCACCCATGCAAATCAAAGGATCGCCCTCATAGGCAGGAGTTCACAACTCCCTCAGGATTAAGGTCATATTACCTATGGTCATCCTAGTGTAATGAAAGTCTCAATTATGAACGGCGTTATATAACGTATGGTCCGGTCTTATACAAACTCCTTTGTATAGAATATCCCCACTCGTATGTCTAATATATGAATGATCAGGATCGGATCATTTGTAGCAATTTATAACATTTGTAACACCTACAAAGCGGGTCATACTCATAGTGTCATCAAGATAAGGTATCTCTTTTTATCCATATACTACAGACCATTTAGGTTATCACTTAAAACACGATTCACTTGTATGTCTCTACATATATGTTTGAGTTACAATGATAACCATGGATCTTAGTTTATTAGTTTGTAGTTAATGCAACTAAAATATCAAATATTTCATAGACTGAAGTGAATAAAATATCATATATTATAAATTACAAAATGTTTGTTCATAGAAGTGTTTACAAACTATATGACCCTACGAGATTTATGACATCAACCCCAACACTATCATATAGTTCCAGAATCTTAAATCCATATGCTCTCCACCACAATCAGATTGTAGTATTTTTATCTTTTAATTTAACAAGTTTTCAACCTCAGTTTTGTACTCCTTGAACTTTTCAAGTGCTTCAGACTTGTGTTGCATTAGGTATACATACTCATATCTAGAATAATCATCTATGAAATAAATCAAATATTCACTCTCCTCATACTCTTACATTCGTCGGATAGTAGAGATTTGAATGTATAAGCTCCAAGGTCTCTTTGGCTCTATAACCTTTTCCAATAAAAGGTCTTTTGTCATTTTGCTTTCAAGGCATGACTCACATGTAAAGAGTTTTCTTCTAAACCATTTAGGAAGTCCACTTTTCACCATTAAGAATTTATTGCTACAACAACATGTGATTGTCAAGCCATTTGGTTAAAAATGGTGCTTAGAACTCAACATCAAACTCAGTAAAAAAACAATTACTATTCTCTGTGATAGTAGTTCTGCGATCAAACTATCAAAGAATCAAGTAATGCATGGTCGAAGTAAGCATATAATGTTCAATTTTATTTCCTTCGAGAACTTGCACAAGCTGGCACTATAAAGTTGGTTCATTGCAATACTTTGGAGCAAATAGTCGATGTGATGACAAAGCCACTTAAGGTGGATGACTTTCAGAAGTTGCGTGCAATGCTGGGAGTTTATGCAGAAAATAATATAAACTAAATGTTGTACATTTAACTTAGGGGAGGAATTGTTAGGAACTAGTCAAGGTTTAGTGGAGCTTTTAGTTTTGAGCAGTGGTCTTATTTTTAGGAGTTTGTTAGTTGTTGAAATGCCTTGAATCTATTTGTTGGCGCTTCGAATAACATATTCAGATTTTATATTTAGTATATTTATTTATTTGCAGTTATTTACGATTTTGACCCTCGTATTTAGAGCAGTGCGATATATAAACTATCTAACCTAGAGGTGCCGTTCTTAATGTAATTCTGAAAACATTCTTTTGAAATAATATTGTTCTCCCTTTACCCGTGGACATAGCTAATACACTGTTAGTGAACCACGTATATCTGTGTGTTGATCTTTCGTACTTTACATTCCTTTTTGTGTTCTTTAATTGTTGATTTCGCAACATTAGTAATAGTCTTCTTTATAGGAATTTGTTAGCAGTGGTTCCTTATTTGTAGTCTTTTCAGTTTGTTTTTGTATAGCTATATACAGTTCAAAAGTTTATTCAATGCCATGAAAAATATTAGGTTGAATATCATTTTTCATAAATTTGATTACAATTCTTACATGGCTAGATAATAGTTCAATTAAAAAATTCTTTCATTATTAATACTTACCAAAACTTGGGTATAAAATAATTGGTGTAAAAATTGTATTTCTATGCGACATATAAATTTGAATAGAGATATCATTTTCTTTTTTCTTTCCTTTTTTTTCTTTTTTTTTAAAAAAACAAGATTGAAGGAAGTAAGAAGAGAATGAAGAGTCGAAATCACATTAATAGGGAATTAATTAACCAATAAAAGCAACAGGTTTCTTAGAAAACAAGTCAAATGTAAATGAGCATGGCAATAAAGAATAATTGATGCACCATTCAATAAATAAGTTGATAAACCTAATTAATTGTTTACATATGTGATGCACCATTCAATAAATTGTTAACATATTTTGGTAGTTTTGAAATTCAAAATTTCATAATTGTTTACATATGTGATGCACCATTCAATAAATAAGTTGATAAACCTAATTAATTTCATTGATCAACATGGAATATAGACTTAAAATCGTTTTATGAAAAAATTGCCTAAAAAATGGAAGAAAATAAAGGAATTGAAGAATCTAGGGGTCTAGTAAATTATTATGCAGTGGGAACTGGGAAGCCAGGAAGGTGGTTATTTAAAATTTAAACAGTGCCCCAATTCAGGGGATTTGAGAAAGAAAAAGAAAGTCAACAATTTAGTCGCAAATTGGCCTTGAATTTCGTATTCTTAATGAAAATTTGAAACTTAATTAATAACATTAATGGAATCTTGAAATTTCTGCCTATCCGTAACGTTTATTTAAACAAGAGTCAACATTTGAAAATTTGGATCCCAACCTGAACACGTTTTTGCCAATTTTACATTTGTCGTTCGAGTTTCAAACTAATTGCTATGTAAAAACTATTGGTTATCACTCTTGATTTTAATTTTTCCTTTCTTGATCTGCTCATCTTTTAACCCTACATTTCTTCTTACACGTCTATTATAAAAACTAGATGTTGCTGTCAAAATAAGTATAGTTTAATTAGCATAAAATTTGTACTATCAATATTGAGATTAAATAGATTAATTTGTTCTAAAAAGTTACTATATATCATTGAGTAAATTCCACTAACCTTTCTAAGGAGATGTTACGAGCTTTCCCTCCAAAATATATTAAAAAAGAGAGAGAGAATAATTGACAAAGATTTGATGAGAATAATTGGAAAAATGATTTCGTTATTAAGTGGAATTTAATAACAAATCAAATCTAGCAGCACTCGATTAGGTTGTCTCAATTAACGATAATTCTGCATTCAACACAAAATCTTATGAATGCATCTCCATTTCGAACCTTAATTTCTTCACTTAATACTAAATCTTTCCCTTAATCATTCTCTCCACACCATACACCATCAGCTTCCTATTTATTGACAGCCATTGATCTTTTTTTAGATTTGCATCAATCCACATTCAAGTGCACGGGGTACACAATTATTTTAATTTATTAAAAACCACTTGATGATTTTACAGAAAACTATGATTTTCATAATTAAATCTTTGTATTAGCTGTGTGATGAACACCCAAAAACTGATTAGGTGAAAATCAAGTAATAATTATTCTTTTTATACAGCTTGTTTTGTTTGTGCCATAGCCGTAAGCTAATTACCATTCAATGATTCTTATTTTAAAATAATAATAATAATGAAATATTACCGTACCTAAATTTTTTAAGAATATGTGCTTGATCTTTAGATTTTGGAGAGTACAGTACAACAAGAGTTGTATGCTGCATTCAAGAGTACGTGCTTGACCTCTAGATTGTCAAATTAAATCTATTTTGTCCTCGAATTTTAAAGAATAAGTGTATTTAATTCATGAATTTTGAAAATTGTACTTTGTAGTCCTGAGTTCTTAAAAATAGACTTCGAAAGATCTCTAATTAAAATTTTCAAATAATTATTTAAAATAAAGAAAAATCACGATTATGATACAAACAAAAAATCAAATGCATCTATTATTCAAAATTTATGTACTAAAAATGTATGTATGCGACTATAAAAGTAATTTTTTTGAATAATAATAATAATAATAATAATGCCAGATGTTTGCAGCAAACGAAGCATCCTTGTTTTGATCAAATCGTGTTGCTTTAATTAATAAATCAAGAGTATTCTTTTTCCGGTTGGACCTCCAAGAGAGCATCTCCCTTTTAAAATTTTAAAATCACGAAAAGTCAATTCAAATTGCTGTTTGGGTTCGTCCAATTATTAAAAAGGGTAAAAGAAAAAGAAAAAGAAAGAAAGAAAGAAAGAAAACTTGGGATCCAATTCACTCTAAAAGTCCAAAAACAGTACAGTACTACAACACATAACATAAGGAAAATGTACAATGTTTGTCAAACCCAAAAGGAGATTCTAAAATATCAATTCATACATTATTATTATTATTATTATTATTATTATTATTATTATTATTATCTCAAATTGCAGAAATGCTCTTCCTTTATTACTTCTTGAAGGAAATGAAATCTTTTAGAAAAAAGGAAAAAGAGAGAGCTTTTTAATTAATCTCATTCTTTGAGTTTGAACGTTGGTCTCCTGAAGAAGACTTTGTGGTTCTTCGTATAATGTGGACCCGGGAAAGCAAAGCCCAATAAGAAACCGAAAGGAAAGAAATTGAAATTTGAAAAAGGAATTAGTTGAAGAAATAAGGGAATCCAAGGTGACTTGTGGGTGGAGAGTATGATGGGGAGTCCCGGTATCCGGTAAAAAATATATAATATATAATATTATATACATATTATATGGAAACCATCTGGGACCCACTAACCCCACCTCCTCACTCAATGACTTTTGCATTAAAAGCTGTTAAAGGTCAACTCTATCCCACTGTCTCCAACTAATAATATCTTGTCCTCTCTCTCTGTTCCCGATTTTACCGAGTCCTCAATCTAACGGCTATTCTCAACCCTTTTGACCTTCATCTATCTCTCCCACAAAATTTTAAAACCCTCCTCCCAACCGGTTCACCCTTTTCCTTTTAAACAGATGGGTCAAACCTGCTGACAATTTCCCCATACGTGGACTCTTTTCATTGGCTCCAGGGTTTGACGGCACACGGACCATGATCCACCCGTCACTTGCCCGAGATGCCATCAGTTTGACTCCAATCCTTTCCTTCCCCTTCCCCCAAATTCTTTTTTCATCTTTCTCTTCTCTTTCTTTCTCCCTTTTGCTTTCCTCGTCACCAGTTTCCTACAATTTCATTTCCTTTTCTTTCTCAATATATAAATACTCTGTCCCTTCTCACCTCTGTTTCCATTCCATATGCTCCTTCTCAACAATAACATGGCTGTGGACCTCATGGTGGGTTTTGGGGATGCTACAACTTCTTCAAGTTTCACGCCCAACATGGAAGAAAATGCCGCTGTTTCTGCTGTTCAAGAGGCCGCCTCTGCTGGGATTCAAAGCGTTCACAATTTCCTCCGATTGATGTCCCATACCCCTAATCACCAACACTCCCAAGACGATTCTTCTACTTCCACTATTCCTAATGGATACGAAGCCGTCGCCGATTCCGTCGTTAGTAAATTCAAGAAGGTTATTTCTTTGCTCGAGCGGAACAGAACCGGTCACGCCCGTTTCAGAAGGGCTCCGGTTCTTACTACTACTCCGCCGCCTCCTCCTCCCCCCAAGGTTAAGCCGCAGCAACAAGATCCGAGTTCGTCGTCTCCGATTTCAGTCCCTCACATTCAAGTAAAGAAACAAGAATCAGTGTCTGCTTTTAAGGTTTATTGCCCGACGCCCTCCCCTGTTGTGCGTTTGCCTCCTCTGCCTCACAACAACCCCCATCAGCCTTCACATCCACCCAATACCTTCCAAGCCCAGCAAAATACTTCGTCGGTGGTACACAAAAATGGGTCTGTAGATAGAAAAGATGCGACTACCACTATCAATTTTGCAGCCTCACCCCCGATTTCCGCTGCAAATTCGTATATTTCATCGTTAACCGGAGACACCGAAAGCTTACAGCCATCTCTGTCATCTGGGTTCCAGTTCACCCACATGTCCCAGGTCTCTTCCGCCGGAAAACCCCCTCTTTCATCCTCTTCGCTAAAGAGAAAATGTAATTCCATGGAGGATTCCGCCATGAAGTGTGGCTCATCCTCCGGCCGGTGTCACTGTTCCAAGAAGAGGTTGGTCCTTGCAACAGATTTTTAAAATACCACATAAATTTGTCTAAATTGTGTTTAGAATGAATATATTCGATTCGTTATTGAACTGTGAAATTTCTATGGTTTAGCAGGAAAAACAGAATAAAAAGAGTTATCAGAGTTCCCGCCGTTAGCTCAAAACTAGCCGATATCCCACCAGACGATTACTCCTGGAGAAAGTACGGCCAAAAACCCATCAAAGGCTCTCCTCATCCAAGGTGTGTAATTTTTACTTTGAATCATCCATTGTTTCAGTGTTGGTTTGTTTGTGTGTGTGTGTGGTGAAATTAACAACTGGTTCAATGAACTCGGTCCTTTAGTGGGTCAGAACAGAGGAACTCGTTGACCTCTGTTCTCGGTTCTTTTTTTTTAAAAAAAAAAAAAAAAATCCAAGCATAATAATTATATATTCGAGAAAAAGAGTGTATGATTTGATTATGGCATTAGGTTGTTTGTTTGTTTTCTTATAATGTCAAAAAGCAAATAAAATATAAAGTAGAGGAGGGTAGAGTAGAAGGGAGGACTGACAAAAGGTCATTTTGGTAAATGAACAGGGGATATTACAAATGTAGCAGTCTAAGAGGCTGCCCAGCACGGAAACACGTAGAACGTGCCTTAGACGATCCAACAATGCTGATTGTAACTTACGAAAACGATCACAATCACGCCCACTCCACCGAAACACCTGCAGCGCTTGTTCTCGAATCATCATAATAGTCAACTCATCCAACGGCCACAAATCTCCATCAATATTATATTATATCAAAAACAAATATATATATATATAAATATAATTTGGAAGAAACCTACAGGTTCAAATTATAGGGACCAATAGTCAACGCTGCGGCTTGGGCACCGTCTCCAAGAAGATTAGTGGGTGCGTTGCGCTGTCTGTCCGTGTCTATATAGAAAATTAGGATATTGCCCCCTTTGTGTTTCTCTCTCTTCTCTCTCTCTTATGAAGTTTTTTTTTTTTTTTTTGGGTGTTTTTTGGGATTTGGAAATTAGAAGGGTGTGGGAGTGGGAGAGGGGGAAAGGCATTGGACGGTGGGATTTGGTGGGTGTTGAGTCACGCTACTAGTGGGGCCTTTGTTTTTATAAACTTTCATATGCTCTCGAATATTAATATTCCTTCAGATTTTTTTCTGATCATTATATCATATTGGATTAGATGGTGGATTTATTTTATGTATTAACAAACAAATATCCCACCTTTATTCCTTCCCCATTACCATTTTCACTCAATTTTTATTCTTCTATGTAAATTTCCCATTTCTTATTCCTCTTTTTTTTAAATAAAAAAAAAACAAACAAAATAGCAAACATTTCGATCCATTCGTTTTTGGATTATAATTTGTACAGCAACGCTTTGTCGTTTGCAAAGAAGTTTAATGGTCAGATCTAAATAGAGAAGGGCAGAGATTCTGTGGTCACGTGTATTTAGTCATGAAATTGCTTAGAATATGTTTTTTTAAACTAATTTATGAAAAGAAAAACAAATGTGTGATTTTTCCTCACCGAGGGGTCTGGGTTTCACTTCACTTGGGCTCATTGATGCTGGCCCAAGCCCGATATGGGTCGAGAGAAATATCCATGATCCATTTAATTCTGTGGGCTTCTTTGCCCATCATCCACATCAACTTCTTGTTTGACTATGGGAAAGAAAACTGCAATGTCCATCAATCACAATCCGATATACGAAATTCAGCTTTCATTATAGATTTCTAAAAAAACCTGTCACTCATGTCTATACCTTTTCATAAAGAAGAGATAAAGGGCCGAATTTTTAATGTGCATTAAGACATTGAGTTCTTGTTCCACTAAGGGAGAGGCCCAGCTGTATCCAATAACGCAATCATATTTATCATCATAAGATAATGGAATCCAATGGGCAAAAGGTGTCTTGAAAATAAAGAAAAATAGTTGACTTCCATAAGACCTATCTCGATCCTCCAATAGAAGACTGCTGCTCTTTACAACTCAGATAATAATGTATGATCTTACAATTATCATGATGTTATACTCGTAACAAATCATAGTCTGAAAGCAAATTAAATATTATTAATTATTCAGTTCCGTACGAGTTCACTTTATAAAACTGAAGAGGCTGAACTATATGTAAGAAAGGGCCGATTAAAAGATAAGCTGTTGTCATATCCTATTGAACCATATCTTCAATTTGATGAGCATTTTATGCGATGGTGGTCTTTATACAAAGGCACGCTTCATTATAGCTTTTTATCATTACCATTTGGCTTCTGTTCCAGTGTTGGGACTTGAAGTACTGGACCCATTTTCTTGTAAAGTTAGGATCATTGGTTTCCACTTTAGTACTGTAAGATAATAACATAACTTTTTGGCTTTTGGTTTTATGTTTTATAAACATGACATTAAAATCAACTTACCAATTTACAAACCCATACCTGCTCTGTTTGAACCCAAAGAGGTTTCCAGCATACCCTCTTCTTTTCGCCAGCTTTCAGTTTCTTATATATAGTAGGCTGTTTTATGGAAAAACTTAGGTCTGATTTTGCCACTTCTATGCTTTTAAAATCCTGAATAACTACAAAGCAAGCAATTTGTTGGGTTGATAATGAATAACATACCTGCTAGAGTTTTGCTGTTTCTGTTCTTCAACCTTCTTTCTTCTTTCGTTGTCCACGCCATAGCCAACAATACCAACAGCAAAACACAAGATTTCAAAGTAGATAGTGCCAGAAGTTCGGGGAAAGGCTGTGATCACGACTGGTCTCACTGCAAGCACCCGATAACTCCTCAGCCATCATCTCTTTTGCCTGTTGAAGCAGAGGTTTTGATATTTGAAGACCTGAGGCTTTCAGTGGTGTACCCTGTGATTCAAAAATTCAAGTCAATTATCACCTCGGATCCTCTAGGAATCACTAAAACATGGGTTGGATCGGATATATGCAACTACAAAGGCTTTTACTGTGACAACCCACCGGACAACAAGTCTGCCACGGCGGTTGCATCCATCGATTTCAATGGCTTTCAACTCAGTGCACCATCCCTTGATGGCTTCCTCGATCAGCTCCCTGATATTGCTGTTTTTCATGCCAATTCCAACAATTTTTCTGGCACCATCTCCACGAACATTGCTAAGCTCCCTTACCTATACGAGCTGGATGTGAGCAACAACCGATTATCTGGTCCTTTTCCCACTGCTGTTATTGGTATGAACAGTCTCATCTTCTTGGACCTTCGGTTCAATTTCTTCAGTGGGTCAATCCCACCTCAAGTTTTCGTGCAGGACCTTGATTTTCTACTCATCAACAACAACAATTTCATGCAGAGTCTCCCAGACAGTGTTTCCATCACCCATATTCTCTATCTCACCTTAGCCAACAATAAATTCAGTGGTCCAATTCCTGGTGGCATTGTGAAAGCTTTGTCATCTCTGACAGAGGTTCTGCTCTTAAACAACTCATTATCAGGATGTCTGCCTTATGAGTTAGGATCACTTGACGAAGCAATCGTGTTTGATGCCGGCAACAACCGACTAACAGGACCATTGCCCTTTTCGCTAGGTTGCCTAAAGAACGTGGAGCAGTTGAATTTCGCAGGAAATCTATTGTATGGTATGGTGCCGGAAGTGGTTTGTGCGCTTGGACATCTGGTAAATCTATCTTTGTCGGACAATTATTTCACAGTTGTTGGGCCACTGTGTCGGATTTTGATAGGGAGAGGAGTATTAAATATTAGGAACAATTGCATTCCAGATCTTCCTTTCCAGAGACCAATTACTGAATGTGCAAAATTCTTAGCATTCCCCAGAATTTGCCCTCGCATGTGGTCTTATACTTTAATGCCCTGCATGCTTCCCTCTTTCAATCCCCCAATTTTTTCCATTCCCAAATATTGGCCACATTTTCCCTAGATTTATACATTCCGAGTCTCATCTTGGAAGCGCATTGTGTGTGTTTTTCAATTGAAATCCCAAGAATAGTCTCAGTTACATCTTTCATCAACCCCCATAGCAAGGGGAAACAGATTCGTACACTACAATTCATTATTGATTCCTAACCAAGAACATCTTCCGACGGGACTATGGCATTCGTATTGTGGTTTGTTTAACCCTAATTAAGCAGATAATTAGAGATACCTGTTACGAAAATCCATATAACCGGAGGCGTGGTTCACCGTGGGGATGCTGAATGATTGTTGGTAAATCTGATTAGTGGAAGCTTTGCCTTTGCGGCTGTCCTCGCCATAGCCGTAAGATAAGAAATTTGTGCACGGGCGGTAGGGTGTGCGGCTGCACAGCCAGCCCAACTTCTGTTGTTACCCACTATGTTGGGATTAGTGCTTTGGGTTAGGTATCAATAATCAAATACCGTCTTACAAAGTTATTTTTTGCTTCCTTTCTTTCCATATATGCCCTTCCTCTTAATTATTATTTATTACAATTGTCCCAACTCCTAATAATATGATTATTTTTTTTTAGATTTTCTCTTCTTTTGCCTTTTAACGTCTATTTAAAAAGGAAACTTTTTTAATTAATTAATTTCAACGAGTAAGATATTCATATTAATAATACTCTGTGTATGTCAACAAAACCTTGTAACTAAAAGAATTCGAAACAACCTGGTTATTGTTATTGTAAAAGATTCAATATGTATTTAGTTATTATAAGCATAATTCAACCATCAATATATTCTTTCTTTTTTCCTTTTTTCTTTTTCCTTTTTCCTTTTTTATTTTTAACAATGTAGTAATGTAAATTACTTAATTAACCCTAAACAAATAAAGAAATTGTGATTAGTGTGGGTATGACTTTTTTTCCTATAAACTTTGAAGTTAAAATTTCGATCTACTACTCCATGTTTCGTCAAAATAATTATAATTGATTTTTTTTTTTTGTATATTATTCAATATAGTGGTATGTTTTATAGAGATGAATAATAAGATACATATACACAAAATGAGGTAAAAAAAAGAAAGTATAAATTAGTCTAAAAAGTATAAAAATCCTAATTTGCTACTTTTCAGTAGAACAATATATGGTAACATCCTCCTTCAAAATCAAGGTGGTAGAGTGACAACCAACTTGAGTTTGTGAAGCAACTGAAGAAAGCGACTGGGTGACAAAGTTTTTGTGAAGATATCTGCCGGTTGCTCTGTAATGGAGATGGAGCGCAAGAGAAAAGTATTGCCTAGCTAGAAGATGATGTCGAACAAAGTGACAATCATTTTTAATGCACTTGGTATGTTCATGGAACATATCATTGTAAGCAATCTGGATGGCATTACGTTATTACAATGAAGTATACTAACAGATTGTCGAGAAACACCAATATCAACATGAAGCCAGTGAAATCATAGTAACTCAGAAGTAGCATCAGTAAGAGCATGATATTCAGATTCTGTACTGGAACGAGAAACAACAATTTATTTCTTACTTCGCCAAGAGATGAGATAATCATATAAGTAAAAGTAGTAACTTGTGGTGGAACGTCGACCAGTACGTGGGATCACCAGCCCAATCAACAGCAAGGTAGCCAGATAACACTAAGGATGACTTGGAAGAAAACTAAAGTCTATGGCTAAGAGTACCTTTGACATATCGTAGAATGCGAAGAACAATGGTGAAATGTATAGACCTAGAAGTGGCTAAGAGCTGACTAATAATGTGAACAACATATGCAATATCTGGATGGGTCATAGTAAGGTAAATGAGATTACTGACCATATGTTGATAAGGAATGACATCTTTGAGAAGAACACCATCAAATGGAATCAAACGAACGTTTAGATCTAATGGTGTTGGTGATATGGTTGACTCAGTAATGTCAGATCAGGATAGAAGATCAGAAGCGTATTTAGTTTGAGACAAGTAGTAACCATTAGAGTAAGATGAGACCTCAAGTCCAAGGAAGTAACTGAGTGGTCCTAAATCTTTCATCTCAAAGTGTTTCTCCAGATAGTTTTGCAAGTCAGATATAGTCTGATGCCCATCACCTGTAACTATCATATCATCAACATAGAGAAGGAGAAGAACAATACCATGAAAAGTCTGACGTGTTAAAAGAGTTGTATCATAGGGATTGGAACAAAATCAAGGTTGGGTGATAATGGAATTAAATGTGGCAAACCATGCTTGTGACGTTTATTTCAGACCATATAAGGCTCGTTGGAGAAGACATAATTTTTTAGATAGAGAAGTTGTGTCAGGCAGAGGTTTCATATACACCTCCACAGATAGAGTGCCATTGAGAAAGCATTTTTAACATCCATCTGCAGAAGGGGTCATTGTTTGGTAGCTGCAATAGCTAAAAGACTGTGAAGAGATGTCATTCGAGCTACTA
Source organism: Benincasa hispida (assembly GCF_009727055.1). Classification (NCBI taxonomy): domain Eukaryota; kingdom Viridiplantae; phylum Streptophyta; class Magnoliopsida; order Cucurbitales; family Cucurbitaceae; genus Benincasa; species Benincasa hispida. Next base: position 84,080,349 of record NC_052357.1, read on the forward strand.
GAGCAAATGTCTCTTCATAGTGAATGTCGTATTCTCGAGAATAGCCTTTTGCAACAAGTAGAGCCTTATAACGTTCAATAAAGCCATCAGTGTTGGTGTTGACAATCAACAAGCGAAAGCAATTAGTATCTTAAATACTCTAATTTCATTAACTTTAGCAACCAAGTAAGCATGTTCAAAATAAGGAAATAGGGTTTCTGAAGTATACCTTTGATGAACTCTTGAAATCTTCAATTTCAGCTCGACTGTCCCCTCCAACACCTTGAAGACCACCACTTGATCTTTCCTACTATTTTCTTAGCCCTAAGGTGGAACCCAAACGAGGTTGAATTAAGGAGAGATTTGGAGGACTTTTTTGGTTTTGGTGTGAAATGGTAGAGAGAACCTTTCTCTCACAAAAACTTAAATTGCATCCATCCTATTTCTCAGCAAAATTGATTCATTTTGTTCATCAACAACATGCAACCAATTTGATGAGAAATTGACACCATAACCCCAATATTTTGGGTGGAATAAAAGGTGTTTAAAGCGGAAAAAGTCCACCAAGTATTTTTTTTTTTTTTTCATTTTCAAACTGAATTCAAATTTCAAATTTCAAAATTTTGATCTAAAATGAAATTATAATTTTATATAAAATATTAATTCAACTATTATATTGTATAAAATTCATTAATTTTTAAACAAAATTAATTCCATAAGTAATTTTGTATAAATTTAATTCTTAATATTAATTAAATAGTTTAATTATTATATTAATTAAATACCAATTCCTCAAACATGAATCCTTATTCATGGATTTATGTAATTAATATTTAAATCATATTTAAATATTATCCAACTCTCCAAATTTATTTAATTCGATAAGTAAACGTTTAATTATATCATATATAATTAATAATTTCCTTAAATTGAATTTGAACGTTTCAAATTTTCTCATCACTCTATTCTAAGGTTTAATTTGTTTGTGAGCTAGTAGGGGACCTAATGGACCTACAAATCATGGGTTCCAAAAATCCGAGATTGACCGGCTAAACTCTTGAACCCAATTAACCAACATTAATTAACTACTGGGTCACCCCACTAAAACCCAGGCACTCCCCTCACTGTAGATCTATGAAGCACAAATACTTCATGTGAGGCAAAGAATCAGTATCAGACATGTATTGAGTACCGATACTTCAAATACTTCTCAGATACGTATCTGACACGCGATTTAACGTATCTATTTCTATGCGTACTTTTTTTAAAAGAAAAAAGACAAGTAACTCATCTAATCTTTCCCAATCTAGAATTAGGCAACCTATTTAAAAAGCTCACTACTTGAGTCTAAAACTAAAAGAGAAAAAAAAAAATAACGGACCAAACCCTAGACTAGAATCATCTAATCTCTATCTTCACATTTGAATTCCCACAAAGTCCACCAAAATATAAACCATTTGGACATCTTCAACAATAAGTTCTTCGTTTATTTTCATACTTCTTTTTTGCAATATGAGTCACTTTTCTATTGCATTTTATTAACTATTGTACTTCAACATCTTAGATGTTACTTTTTTTTGTATTGTATTTCAGTGTTTGTATTCTATTTTGTTCTATTGTTTTTAACTTGTATGCTAAATTTATCTATATCCTAGATTTTTTTTAAAGAAAAAAATGTATTTCAACGCATCTTTAGACGTATCCGTATCTAAGTTTTTTAGAAATTGACGAATCGCTGTATCTGATCGTATCCGTATCGTGTAGTCGTATCTGTGTATGTGCTTCATAGATGTAGATCTATTTCTGTACACTTGATATAAACCATAATTAGTAAGTCAACCCTTCATTCACAGGTTGTTCGTAATAATAGTTGGGTTAAAAGCTATTTTATCTTCAAGATTACATCTTGTTCCTTAAGTCCCACTAATCCTCTAATGAACAATTGGTTTGTGATTCAACCACCAAACCGAGTCTATCTCGGGTCAATGAGAGGATGGGGCCCCTTGCTCAAGACTCGGAGTCAATGTTGGTTTTTTGGCCCTTAATCTCAAATTAATTAATTAATTAATATTTTGATGATAATAAATCTGCTTTTATTCATTAACGAAGAAGATATGGCAGAATAACAGTTCCAATGCAATTTGAATCGCTCAAATCGGAGTTCAAACGAAGAAGATATGGCAGAAACAAGTTTAACGGGAAAATACTATGGTGGATGACGTGGCATAATCGGACCATTTGTATGTAGACATGTGACAACATATTGGTTGAATGGTAGATCATTAAGAGAGTGACACGTGGTGGGCTTTTGATTTTTGGATTGATTTTAAAAAGAAAACAATTTTTAAAAAAAAATGAATTAAAAGGAAAATGAATTTAATATTATTTTATGTTTGTGTGTAACGGCTAGTTTTTGACACATGAAATTTTTTATTTTTGGATTGATTTTAAAAAGAAAATGAAATTAATATTATTTTATTTTGTGTCTAACGGCTAGTTTTTGACATATGGTATGTTTTTTATTTTTGGATTTATTTTTAAAATAAAATGAATTTAATATAATTTTATGTTTGTGTCTAACGGCTAGTTCTTGACACATGGTATGTTTTTTATTTTTGGATTGTTTTAAAAAGAAAATGAATTTCAAAACAAAAAAAAAAATTAATATTATATTTTGTTTACGTTTAACGGCTAGTTTAGTTTAAAATCTCCACCATTGATTTTTCTTTTTCCAAAATCCAATGATCCAAATTAAATGTGGTTTCCAAAATTTTTTCCCTCTCTATTTGAACCCATCTTCTTCTCCAAATTTCTACAACAACTTTTCACTTTTACAATTCTCAAAATTAGCCAAAAAAAAGCCACCATTGTTACTCTCTCTACAAGCTTCCAATTTCTTTCTTTTCATCTTATTCTTGAGAGAAATTTCTATTGTATTGTGAGGATTAAAGTGTGTGAGCTCAATCTTGTATACTCACTCTTTTTAGAGAGTTTCATTGTGTGATTTAAAGTTTCAAAACATTGTAACGGTTGGATTCTAACCCATGGAAAGGATCGGGTTTGCTCTTGAACCCGTAAAAGAAGCAAGGTAGCGGTTCGGTTCTCATCCATGGAAAGAGTCAAAAGAATATTTTTTAATCGAAGTCCCAAGAGGCGCTTGGAAAAGTGGATGTAGGTCGTGTTTGATCGAACCACTATAAAAACCATTGTGTCTTCTTCTCTATCTTTTTCCTAGTTATTCTTGCATTTAATTTTAATTCCTTAATTTTGTTGGTTGAGATTGATTGAGTATATTGTTACATAATTTTTTATCAATATTGTTATTTAGCATAAATGAGAGTTTTTATCAATTTAATTTTAAAATATCTAATTAGATCAAATTGAGCATACTTTAAGAAAAAGTTTAATTAAACCATATTCACCCCTCCTCTAGGGTTATCATACCGGTCCAACAATTAGCACTTAAGGAAACAACCTCTCTACTATCCCTAAAAGTGAGTCGGAGTGAATTCCGTTTTGCACCTTATGTCCTCAGTTATCTATCCGGTTCTACCCCTGAAACGGGGGGCTTAATGAGCTGGCGCTATTGGGCCAACCCTCACCCATGCAAATCTCAGGATAATCCCGAATAAATAGGAGTTCATAGTTAGCTTAGAATTAAGGTCAAGTTACCTAGGTTATTGCTTTGAAATAGTCATTCTTAAACAATAAACAGTGTTATAAAGTAAGATTGACTTATTTCTTAGTCCAGTCTTATACAAACTCTTTGCACATGATGTCTCCACTCGCATGTCTCCACATGAACAATTTAGGATCACATTGTTTGTACTAAATATAAAGTGGGCCACATCCAATGTGTCCCCAGAATAAGGTACCCAGCCTTATCCATATACTATAGACCATTTTGGCTATCTACTCAAACTTGATCCACTCTTTGTTAGGCTTGATGCCCTAAATCTCGTAGGGTTCTATAGTTTGTAAATGATCTGAACAAACTCATTGTTTATTTAATAAAATATATGATATTTTATTCCACATTTTGTTGCATTAACCACAAACCAATAAACTAGCATTCAAGGTTATCTTGTAGCTTAAACATGTATGTAGAGACATACAGATGGATCATGTTTAAGTGATAACCTAAATGGTCTGTAGTATATGGATAAGGCTAGGTACCTTATCCTGGTGACACTATGAGTATGACTCGCTTTGTAGGTGTTACAATTGTTGTAAAGTGCTACAAATGATATGATCCTGATCATTCATGTATAAACATGTGAGCGGGAATATTCTAAACAAAGGAGTTTGTATAAGATCGGACCACGAAATGTAGTCTCATTATATAACGTCGTTCATAATAGAGACTTGCATTTCACCAGGATGACCATAGGTAACATGACCTGAATCCTGAGTGAGTTGTGAACTCCTGACTATGAGGGCGGTTCTTTCATGTGTATGGGTGAGAGTGGCCAGATTGTTGACTCAACAAGCCTACCATTTTGGGGATTCGTCTGATTGGGGAGTTGCAAACACAGCTACACAAGAAGGAATTCACTCATTTCCCGAGGTCGGAGTAAGTAGATAAATTGCTCCCTTAAGGGCTAATTTCAGGGTTTGAACAATGTGGCGCCACACTCTCTCCTGGCCTAAAAGTTGTTTAGTCATAATTAGACTATGATCTATAGTTAATTAGAGGGATCAATGGTACTTAAGGAGTTAGATGTAACTACAGGGGCAAAACGGTAATTTTGGCCCAGTTGTACTTACTAGCAATTTGTGAAGGGTCATCATACTGTTGATTGGTTATATCCAATGGACACAAAAATATATCTGTAGTACGAAGAGTGTAGCTGTCGGTCTTTAGTGTAGCTGTCGGTCTTTAGTGGAGTGTTTGACAGTTAATAGATGATGAATAGTTTAATTAAAGAGTTTGATTAATTATTCATGTACTGTTGGAGGTTCAAGCTACATGTCCCGAGGTCCCCTTGGTAGCTCAATAGGATTAAATGAGAATCAGTTTTTGGATTAATTTGAATTGTTCGAATTAATTGAGGGGTTTAATTATATATTATATAATTAAGTTATTTTAATTATATGTGATATAATTATTATAATGTATTTGATACGTTAAAACTTTAGTGAGAGGAAATAAATATTTGAATATGATTCAAATATTATTAATATGAATTGGATTCATAATTGTTAAATTTAATATAAATGTGATTTATATTAAATGTCATATGAGAGAGAAAAGAATCTATAGATTATATTGTATATGATACAATATTAAGCTATATATTATATGTTATATTTGATATAATATATAATTTAACATATATATTATATGATATGTTAGTTATCATATTTATATAAATTAATTGTTATTTTAATTTAAATGAGGGAGGGAGTCAACTCCCTCCCCCTCTTTTTTCTCCACCCACGTAAATAGGTGGTTGCTGTATTTTGGCTTTTGAAAGAGAGGAGAGAGTCTCCTCATAGTCAACTCCTTCAACCTTGGTATAACCCTTTGTCACCAGTCTAGTTTTGAAGGTTTGTACCCTTCCATCAGCACCATGTTTCCTCTTGTAGATCTATTTACAACTTATAAGTTTAACCCCATCAGGTTGGTCTACAAGATCCCATATAGAATTGAAGTACATAGACTCCATTTCGAGATCCATTACTTTGATCCATTCATCTTTGTTAATATCTCCCATTGCCTTATTGTAAAACAATGGATCTCAACTTCACCATCAGCTACCATAGCCAGGATTTTTGTTAAACCCATATAGCGAACAGGTGGGTTTGCAACCCTCCCACTACGTCAAGGTTCCCTCAACACTTGAGGTGGATTTGACCTACTAGATGATCCTACTTCAACAACTCTTGTTGAGTTACTAGGTTCTTCAACAACTCTTGTTGAAGATTCAGTAGTTTCTTTGGAAATTTCATTCAACACAATCTTACTTCTGGGCTTGTGCTCCCTTATGTGGTCTTCTTCAAGAAAAGTAGCATTTATCAATACAAACACTTTGTTTTCTTTAGGTTCAAAGAAGTAACCACCTCTCGTTCCTTTTAGGTAGCCTACAAATAGGCACAATCTTGAACGTGGTTCCAATTTCTTAGGATTAGCCTCAAGCACATGTGCTGGAAAACCCCAGATTCTGAAATGACGTAAACTAGCTTTACGACCATTCCATAACTTCAAAGGTATTCTAACAACACTCTTGGAAGGAACACAGTTCAAGATGTACGCTGCGGTCTCTATTGCATAACTCTAAAACGAGTCAGGTAAGGAAGCATAACTCATCATAGACCGGACCATGTTCGACAGGGTTCGATTTCTCCTATATGATACATCATTTGTTGAGGTGTACCAGGTACTGAGAGTTGAGATACTATTCCAAGTTCTATCAAATAGTTCTGGAATGTTAAATCCATAAACTCTCCACCTCGATCAGATCAAAATGTTTTAATTGTTCTGTTTAATACATTTTTAACTTCAGCCTTGAATTTTTTTGAACTTTTCAAAAGATTCAGACTTATGTTGCATTAAATAAACTACTCATATCTTGAATAATCATCAGTAAAAGTGATGAAATATTCATAACATCTCCTAGTTTTTACATTCATCAGACCATAGAGGTCTGAATGTAATAGCTCTAAAGGTTCATTAGCCCTATGTCCCTTTCTAGTAAAAGGTCACTTAGTCATTTTGCCTTCAAGGCATGACTCACACACAGGTAAAGAATTTTTTTCTAACTCATTTAGAAGTTCATTCTTCACCAACCTCTCAATCCTATTGAGATTGATGTGTCCTAGTCTTAGGTGCCAAAGTTGGGCATTTTCTTTAGGAGAAATTTTAAGTCTTTTATGTTGAGTGACTGCAGTCTTAAACATTTCTATGTTATGGAGGGCATTAGTTGCTAACGATTTTAGCATATAAAGATTATTTTGTAGTTTTGCAGAACAAATATCAACACAATTTTTGGAAATAAACACTTTATTTACAATGAAGTTGATACAATATGAATGTTCAAGGAAACACTTTAAAGATACAAGGTTCCTTTTTAAATCAAGAACTACATAAACATTTTCTAAAATAAGAAAATTGTGCTGTAAAGTCAACCGGAGACCTTCCACTCCACAGCTGAGACGACGTGTCAGTTCCAACCTGTATCGTCATCTCACCAGCATCTAGTTGCCACAAGGAAATAATTTCCTGAAATGAAGAACAAACATGGTTAGTGGCCCCAGAGTCTATAATTCAGGCAGAATCATTATTCTCCACTAAAACGGTTTCCAATACAAGTAAATCATATTTACCTTGTTTGACCTTCTTCTTTTCTGCCAAGTATTTGGGGCAGTTCCTCTTCCAATGACCATCTTGGTTGCAATGGAAATAGATTCCCTTTGTAGCCTTGATGAGTTTTCTACCCCTTTGAGCAACAACTACAAGGTTAGCTTTCCCCTTTCCACCCACCTTCTTCTTCCACTTTTTAGTGTCGGAGGAAGAAGGTGCATACTTAGTTTCAGAGGTCAACCTTTATGAAACTTTTTAGAAAATGAAGCAACATTTGCTTCACCCTTCTGCTCCTTGCTTTTTCATCAAGGATTGGAAGGTTTGTAGCTCATTGAGTAGAGTGGTCAAGTTGTAGTCAATCCTGTTCAAAACAACATTACTACGGAAATGTAGGAAACTTTCAAGTAAAAATTCCAAAATGAAGCTAACCTAATTGGCTTCATCAATGCTAGACTCATTCATCTCTGCCACGTTGAAGTGGACCATCATGTTGAGTACATGTTCTCGAACAGATGCCCCTTCTTGCATACGGACATTGAAGATGTGTTTAAGAGAGTCATGTCTGAGCTGTGCAGACGATTGTCCGAACATTCCCCTCAGGGACTCCATGATCTCACGAGCTGTGAGCATGGACTCATGCTTCTTGGCCAATACTTCGTTAAGACTAGCCAATATATACGCTCGGGCTTTTTTGTTTTCCCGTGTCCAATGTTCGTATGCTTTCTGAACGTTTTGAGGAGCATTGTGAGCTGGAATGGGAAGACGATCCTCCATCAGGACAAAACGAAGATCATCAATGATCAGTATTGTGTTGATTATATTTTTCCAACTAGCGTAATTCTCTCCCGTTAATTTATCCGCGGGGAGTAAACTTAAAGTAGCAGTAGCCATGTTAAAAAAACTTGCTGAAAAATAACAAACTATTTATATTTAGTCTACTTGCATTAAAACACTTATGACAACCAAATAGATTTTTAGTAAAATAGTCTAGTGTACCCTAAGTTACATCTATTTTGCAATGATGTTTCAATGAGGCAGGACAAAAGTCACCGTAGGGTGATCAAGTGCCCCTTCATTGAAATGAGGCATTCTAAATCATTAGACAGAAACAATACCTTTTCACTGCAACTAACACTCACCATTGTTCGGTCCAAAATTTATTAACATCCTTAACAATTCTGTGTAAGTGTAACCCTTCATTTTAGGTTCTAGAGTTTCGTCCCAATGAGTCAACCATAAGGAAAAACCGATTAGGACATGAAACTAAAGCGACCCTATCCATTTCTAGAGATTGAATAAAGCGTCATGCAATACTGCCATCCTTGCCATCCTTTAAGGGGACACCCACGATGCAACAAGGTGATGAATGAAACTTTATTTAACCTAATGAGAGAGACCGAGGGATGTGTTGTCACACGTCCCGCTCCCACTTACTATAAACAATCTTTCCATTCACCTTGTTATTGACCTACCCAAATGTCACCCGTAAGGGGACATCCATGGTGCCTCGAGGTCGAGAGTAGATCTCACAGTGTGAATTTATAGGGAGCAACGTGTAGAGGATAAAATGAAGTATCATATACCTCATTTTCCTTCCATTGAGTGTTTTACGTAGGGTTAATTAACTTAGGAAAAATTCGGCTATTGATTTTATCTAAGTGTTTGTTTAATTTGCTAAAAAACAACGCTTGTCTTTGATGATTAAACAATTTTGATTGAAGTCTCATTAAACTCTTTAGTAGAATTTGATCAAACTTGCATGGATGTAACAAATCTATCTAATTCACCTTTCTAGGTAGGTTCCCGGGTAGGGGTGCGACGTTTCCATTAACTTAAGTACCCTAACCTAACCCAAACCCACCTTAGACAAAAGGTCTTTATAGATACATTTGTTACATATTTAATCTTTTATTAAAAATCAATTTACCGATTAAAAGATTAAACTAAGATTTCTAATCTCATTAGAAATGTGATCTTAGGTCTATCTCAATCATATTTTAAAACAATTTTAAAAATGATTATAGCCTAAGGTTTACATGCAACTCTTAATTATTGATTTTAATTCTAATTTCATTTAGTTATAACGATTATAAATAAATGAAATAATTAAAACATCCATTGCATGCTTGACATACTTCAGTTAATCATAACATTTATAAATTAACCTAAGGTAATGTCTTGTTTCATGCAATCTCCATTCATTACTAATACATATAACAATTATATAACTAGGTAATGAATCATATTATAGCATACTTTCATACATTCATTCAACCATATATTATAACAATGATAATATACATGATGCATGGAAATGCTATAATGCATGCATACATATACTATAACATTTATACTATATGATGCATGAACATACTTTATAATTTAAATCATGCATATTCATATATATTATTGTTGAGAATGCCCTAGAACTCGCAGTTCGTGTTAAACATTCTATTTGTCAATAATAATGAGTTGTTTATTGCATTCTATTATGAAAATCTAATAAACATATCCATGATCATAGTCTGAATACTGTAACTTTATGTAGTGATATAAACAGGATCAAGTTAACAGAATATAGCCTAAATAGTCTAATATGTAACATCCCACATTTTTTTTTTTTATTTTATTTAATAATAATGTAATTTTTAGTAACTTTATTAGTTAGAAATTTAGTAATTGTCCTTAGTTGGAGGGCATGTTTGGAATTTTGGATTTGAAGTATAAGTGTGAGAATTTAAGTGTTGGCGTGAAAATTATTCAATTTTGAAATTCAATTTGAAAATTAATGACATGAATTAAATTTTCTTTTGAAAATGAAAGGAATTTAATAGTATAAAGTGGAATCAAGAAATGAATTAAATATATATTATACTATTTCCTTTTTAGTTATTATTATTATTATTATCTTTTTTTTTAAAAAAAAAAAAAAAACCAAACATTCATTCTTCCTCTCGCAAAAAGGAACCCCCACCCTCGTTGTTATCTCTTCCGTCGCCACCTCCCTCATTGCCCAAACTCCAATCGTTCGTTGCGCTGCCGATTCTCCTTTCGGCCACCACAGACCGTCCGTGCGACTCCCCATACCCTCCTCTGTCATCCATCTGAGTTGCACAAATCTCGCCCAACCGAAGAGCCGTCCGGAGTCGCAACGATCTCGCCAGTGGGAGGATCCGTCCGTCTGAGTTGCTGCTGCCTGCTTCGACCCGAAACCGGAGGAGCCCGCCGTTCGCAGCCGCATGCCACTCCTCCGTTCAGCCCTACAAACCTCTGCACCGCTGGTCCGCCGCCATAGATCTGTCCAACGGGCTACTCCAGTGTCTGTCACGGGACCGCCATTCAACTCCAGTTTCCCGCCGCCGACTCTTGGTTTTGAACAGATCTTGGATTTAGGTAAGGTCAATGTTATGAGATGGATTTCTTGAAGGATTTTTGACACCCATTGATTATTGGATTAAATAATCATTTAATTCATGTTTTGAAGGTTCTAAGTTGTCGTTCGTTGGAATTAGAATTTGTTAGAAGGAGATTTTGGAGTCGAGATTTTGGGAGTGGTTGTTGATCAAGTTCTTAAGGTAAGCTTTTGGGTAGTTTGAATTTGAATCTGAGGTTTCACAATTATTGTTGGACTGAAATTTAATGGTTGTATTCATATGTTAGGGCTGTTACTTCAAACCGCTGTCATCGTTTGGTTGTCTGATTGTATCTGTGGATTTTCGATTAAGGTAAGTAATCTTATCACTGGAACTGCCCACGAGCCAGGCTTTAGTTGTATGCTAGCATGGTGAGTGTATGTTATGGTAAATTGTTAGCATGTTGATTGATAGTATGACCTGAATCAAAGTATGTTCTGGCACGAGTTCTGAATTGTTTAAATACACAATCGTTAGCATGTGATGGTATGTGTTTTCATATGTCGACGTCTGATCTGCTGGTGTTGAGGCATACTTGTATGTTGTAGAATTATGATGTAAGGTTTACATGAACGTTGTATAATATGTTGTTGAGGATTATGTGTATGTGATGGAGCCATGGTACCACGGATTTCATGTATGTTTTAGAATTGTATGGTGTTGATTCTTAGAACGTTGAGACTGTGTGAATATCCTCATTGATTAGTTAGATGCTCACCAGTTTGTGTTTCCTTCGGGATTCACCAGTTTTGTGTTTTCTTCGGGATTCACCAGTTTATGTTTCCTTCGAGATTCACCAGTTTTTTGTTTCCTTCGGGATTCACCAGTTTTGTGTTTCCTTCAAGATTCACCAGTTTTGTGTTTCCTTCGGGATTCACCAGTTTGTGTTTCCTTCGGGATTCACCAGTTTTGTGTTTCCTCCGGGAGTCACCAGTTTTGTGTTTCCTTCGGGATTCACCAGTTTTATGGGCATACTTAACTACAATAGGATAGGACTCAGTCTCTTGTCTGTTTCATGTGCTTATGTGCCATAGGTGGTGGGGTTACTTACTGAGTATTTCATACTCATCCTTTCTTATGTTGATGTTTCAGGAAAAGGTAAAGATGTACCGGCGATGGCGTAGTGGAATTCGTGATCATGACACTGGGACTAGACTTTTTCGCTTCCGCACTTTGAAATTTGAGTCCTTATTTTCCTCTTAATATTTAGTTTTACTGTTAAAAATTTATTTCTAAGGATTATTTCTTTTATATACTTTTATTGGTCTTTAAGAATTTTGGGTACCCTATTATTTGTTTTAACAATTGCATTTAATAAATGCCTTTTGAACTTCTCTTGTTTTAATTAGCATTTATTTCAAATAATTGAGCGTCATTTTAAATTCTTTGCATGCATTTATTTTAGTAACGGCCTTATCTAAGTCCTAGGGGGTCGGGTCGTTACATAATAAGTATATGGATGAAATTGGGTATCTCATCCTGGTAACACTATTGGATACGACCCACTTTGTAGTTGTTACAAAGAGTTATAAAATTTACAAACAATGTGATCCACAGATCATTCATGTTGAGACATGTGAGTGAGGGCATCCTATGTAATGAGTTTGCATATAGACTGGACCACGAAAATAGTCACTTTTCTTTATAACGGTTGTTTACTGTTAAAATTGGCTATTTCATTATTAAGTAACCTAGGTTAACTCGATCTTAATCCTGAGCTAGCTATGAACTTCTGTTTGTTCGGGATTATCCTTTGATCTGCAAACGGTGAGAGTAGTCCAACAACAATGCTCAATAAGCCTCCTATTTTAGGGATATGACCGGATGAATAGTTGGGGACATAACCCCGCAGGATGGAATTCACTCCTATCTGATTTAGGGCCAGCAGATAGGTTGTTCTTTTAAGTACTGATTCCAGGTCTTGAACAATATGGGCCCGCCTTCTCATGATAGAGAAAGGATTTGATTCATAGGTATTATGAATCTGAAGAAACTCTTATTCAAGAGTACCTACAAGCGAAAGAGGATCTTTCCAATTCATTGTGACAGAATTACCGTATATATATTCAAACATACTTTCATAATGCTAAAGGGATCAAGAAATCATACCAGATGAAGATTTCTTCCTCACAACGAGTTTGAAGCCCAATCGTCTACCTCGAACAGTCACCACTTGGACAGTAGGAAACGAAGAAGACAACACCACTCAGAGCCCACAGTATTCTTGGAGTGAGAATCCAAAGTGTGGGCTTTGTTTGGATTTGATAGAGGGAAAGAGTAAGACAGACCGTACACAACGATCAAGTAAGTAGGAGAAGAGGTCGTCTATCACATAGACAATATGCTTGATCGTTTAGGTAAAGTATACGATCGTGTAGTAAAAGTAAGCGATCATCTATACGTTCATGTAGGAAAAGTAAACGATCGTGTAGGAAAAGGGTGAGTGATCGTCCGAACGATCGCGTAGGTAAAACTAAGTGATCGTCTATACGATTGTTTAGTAAATACCGAGAGCTAAACGATAGCTTAAGAAAAAGGTAAACGATCGTTTAGATAATAGCGCTTGACGGGGTAATCGATATATCATCGCTTAGCAATATCGTATATGTAAGCAATCATACAGTCACTATCGTATAGGCATTGATTTTCTAAACGATGACACTATGTTTTTCATAATATCCGTGCGCACCGAGATCAACACACCGTCTGCTATTTATAATGCATTCATCCGTTATTTAGAACGAAGAGGCGCCTTCCCATTTCCTTTATAACTGCCCATTGAATATGATCTTATCACATTCATAACTGATAAATTAATATCAAATATTAATTATAATATTTTTTTCTCTACTAGATATAAATCATATTTATATCCAGTTTCCTCCAAATTAATGTATCTCATACATAAAGTTAATTATACCATATTTAATTAACTCGTTCAATTATATCATATATAATCGAACTCCCACTTGTCAATTTGAACATTTCAAATTGACCCAAAAACTGACTCTCAACTTGTATCCAAGCTACTAAGGGGACCTTATGAACTTATGGCTCGAAGCTCAAACGGTACGTGAATAGCTGACTAAACTCGTTAGTCACGATATCCACCATCCGTTAACTGCCATACATTCCACTAAAGACCGACAATTGAACTCTTCTTGCCATAGATATATTTCTATGTTCATTAGATATAACCAATCATCAATACGATGGTCCTTCACAGATGCTCGTAGTTACAGCAGGCCAATTTATCGTTTTGCCCCTGTAATTACATCTTCCTCTTTAAGTACCACCGATCCCTCTAATGAACAATAATAGTTTTACTAAGTGTGAACATCTTTCGGGCCATGAGAAGATGCGTGGTGCCACATCGTTCAAGCCCTGGAATCAACCCTTAAGAGAGCTACCTATCTACTTGCCCCTGCCTCGGGGAAGGAGTGAATTCCATCTTGTGTAGCTGAGTTCCCAGCTCCCAAATCAGACAAATCCCCAAAATTGTAGGTTTGAGTCGGCATTCTGGCCACTCGCACCCATGCAAATAAAAGGACCGTCCTCAATGGCAGGATTTTCCAACTCACTCAGGATTGAGGTCATATTACCTATGGTCATCCTAGTGAAGTGAAGTCTCAGTTATGAACGGTGTTATATAACGAGACGTTAACACTTCATGGTCAAGTCTTATACAAACTCTTTGTATAGGACGCCCCCACTCGCATGTCCCCTACATGAATGATCAGGATCAGATCATCTGTGACAAGTCACAACACTTGTGACCATTCCACAAAGCGGGCCGCATCCGTAGCGTTACCAAGATAAGGTTTCCCTCCTATATCCATATACTACAGACCATTTTGGTTATCACTCAAGATATGATCCACTTGTATGTCACCACATACATGCTTAAGTTACATACAGATAACCAGGGATATTAAGTTTCTTGGTTTGTGGTAAAATCTAAATGTGCAAAGTCAAGTAGTGAAGTAAATATCATTTATATTATACATCACAAGTGTTTAAACAAAGTTGTTTACAAACTACTGGACACGAGACTTTAGGGCACAAACCTCAACAGAATCAACATTGTTCATTAGAGGTTTAGTGGGAACTTAAGGAACAAGAAGTATTCAGAGCGGTAAAACGGTTATCTTGACCCAGCTGTGATTACAAACAACCTGTGAAGGATCGACTTACTGACTATGGTTATATAAAGTGAACATAACATATCTACAGTGAGGGGAGTTCAACTATGGGCTATAGTAGAGTCACCCATTAATTAATGAATGGGAGTTAATTCGGTCTAATGAGTTTAGCCGATTAATCTCGGATCGTTGGAGCCCATGATTTATAGGTCCGTGAGGTCCCCCTACTAGCTCGTAAATGGATAAGCTTTAGAGTAGCTTGATATGTTAATTTGAAACGTTCAAATTAGAATTAAACGAAATAGGAGAATTTATAATTTAAATATATGAAGATGGATTTGTGTAAAAATTAATTTAATATTTGATAGAAGAATTTATATGTAAATATAATTTAAATATATGAAGATAGATTTGTGTAAAAATTAATTTAATATTTGATATTAAATTAATCAGAATTATTTAAATAATTATTTATTAATTTTATTAGAAAATTAATTTTGTGAAAATAATTTTATAAAATTAATAATATTTTCAGTTTTGAAGTCAAATTTAATTAATTGAAATCATTTGATTTTTGGAAAATTTGAAAAACTATAAAAATGCACAAAATGGAAAAACAGGTTTTTCCATTATCTATCTTCTACTTACTTACACAAACATCATTCACCTTGCCTTCAATTACTCCAAGCATGAGCTGCAACTTATGCAGTCTTCTTCTTTGCATGTTCACCTGCAATAAATAAAGAAGATTGGAGTGAATTTGAGGCATGTATTCAAAGAGATTTTACTGAAAATTTCGGGGTGAAGAAAAAGTTCTTCAAGCAGACTGGTGCAGTGAGCTTCTCCTTGCTTTTCGTTGCTTCAAGTTGTTCTTGAGTCCCACAACTCGTTCTAAAGCTCCAAGAGGATAATGGGGAAGATCTTGAGGTGGTTCACGGTGTTCTTTGGAGAAGACAACTGCTAAGGAACAAGATCTTGAAGAGTTCTACAAAGGTATGACTACAAACTCTTTTATATTAGATGAGCATGTTTTAGTTTCTGCCAAAATTAATGAATTTGAATACTTATTGTTCCTTGTTGCTTCTGTTGCATGTTGATACACTCTTACAATTATAACACTTATAATAAAATGATGCATGTGTTAGGGTTGATGCCCTAAAGTCTCGTGTCCTGTAGTTTGTAAACAGCTTGTACGAACGCTTGTGTTGTTAATATATGATATTTACTTCACATCTTGTATTTTTTTTCTCAATTACTTGTTTTATTTGCTTTACCACAAACTAATAAACATAAAATCTCTGGTTATCTGTATATGACTCAAGTATGTATGTGGTGACATACAAGTGGATCATGTGTTGAGTGATAACAAAATGGTCTGTAGTATATAGATAAAAGAAGGAAACCTTATCCTGGTAATGCTACGGATGCAGCCAGCTTTGTAGAATGGTCACAAGTATTGTGACTTATCACAGATGGTCTGATCCTGATCATTCGTGTTGGGGACATGCGAACAGGGGCGTCCTATACAAAGAGTTTATATAAGACTTGACCACGAAGTGTTAACGTCTCGTTATATAACACCGTTCATGAGAGAGACTTCACTTCACTAGGATAACTATAGGTAACATGGCCTCAATCCTGAGTGAGTTGGGAACTCCTGCCATTGAGGGCAGTCCTTTGATTTGTATAGGTGCGAGTGGCCAGGTCGCCGATTCAAACCTACCATATTGGGGATTCGTCTGATTTGGGAGCTGGAAACTCAGCTACACAAGATGGAATTCACTCCTTCCCCGAGGCAGAGGTAAGTAGATAGATAGCTCCATTAAGAGCTGATTCCGGGGCTTGAACGATGTGGCGTCATACACCTTCTCTTGGCCCGAAAGATGTTCACACATAGTTGGACTATGTTGTATTGTTCATTAGAGGAATCAGTGGTACTTAAGGAATGAGATGTAACTACAAGGGCATAACAGTAATTTGGTCCGGCTGTACTTACAAGCATCTGTGAAGGGTCATCTTACTCATGATTGGTTATATTCGATGGATACAAAAATATATTTGTGGTAAGAAGAATTCAGCTGTTGGTCTTTAGTGGAATGCCTGATAGTTAACGGATGATGGATCTCGTGGCTAAAGAATTTAGTTAGCTATTCACGTACCGTTGGAGCTTCGAGCCACAGGTCCATTAGGTCCTCTGGGTAGCTTGGATAAATTCGAGAACCAGTATTTGGGTTAATTTGAAATGTTCAAATTAACAAGAGGAAGTTCGATTATATATGATATAATTGGACTGGTTAATTATATATGATATAATTGGCTAAATATATGAGATACAATTTCTTTTTAGGAAATTAGATATAAATATGATTTATATCAAGTAGAGGAGAAAATACTATAATAGATATGTGATATCAAAATATAGGGTAAAAATATAATATGATTATATATTTTTTTTTATTTTTTTAATTGATTAATTATATGATAATTAATCCTAATTTCACGTTTGGACGTAGGTTAGTGGGGAACGTCGGTTATTGTGACCGATGAGTTAAAATGAAAAATGTTTTCATTTTGAAATCCCATCGTTCAATCGCTCAAAGAAAAAAGTGAGAGCGCATTGGTGTTGATCAAAACGATCTTTTAAGAAAATCGAGAGACTATACGATAGCTCTTCTTCGCCTAAACGATCGTCCACCTCGCGCTAAGCGATCGCACACTCTCGCCTACACGATCGGATAGCTTCTCTAAACAATCGTATAGTGTGCTGATTTTACTAAACGATCATATACCTTTTCCTAAACGATCGTTCAGTAAATCCTACATGATCGTGTAGCTCCTCTAGACGATAAGCACTTCTGCTATGCGATAGCGTTGTTTTCCCTCCCACTTGCTTATCGCCTACACGATTCGTAT
Source organism: Benincasa hispida (assembly GCF_009727055.1). Lineage (NCBI taxonomy): Eukaryota > Viridiplantae > Streptophyta > Magnoliopsida > Cucurbitales > Cucurbitaceae > Benincasa > Benincasa hispida. The sequence continues at coordinate 84,098,099 of NC_052357.1, forward strand.
TTCCTCCGTCCTCTACTAAATTCACCAAAGCCCACTCTTTAAGTTTTCACTCCGAGAATACCCGGGGCTCTTGGTGGTGTCGTCCCCATTGCGGTCGTGAGTTTGCGATTGTTCGTGCTGTTGTTGTTGACGTTTCTGCTGGGCATTGGTAGATTACTTGGAGGGTTCCGCTGCTTGGAGTGCCGAAGTGTGAAGAATGTCTTCAACTGGTATGGCACTCTTTCCCTTGTGTTTTTGTTGTTCATAGCATGCTATTAATTAGAGTTGATTTGCATAACTATATGTGTTGAATGTATAATGTTGTATTTCGGTCACGGTGAGATCGGAGCAATCCGAACGCGCTCATGGAACTCTGTGTTATGAGATCCTTCAATTGGTATCAGAGTCAGGTTCTGATACTCCGATTTCATCTGTTGCAATGAAATGAGATTTACATTCATGGTGGGTGCATTTCTACGCTGTTTAATGGTTAAACTTGTTGTGGATGTGCGGATTAATGGATGTTTTCGGGATGATTAGCCTCGGTTTGATTTAAATCCTTTACATTTGCGATTGTTTGTAAATCCTTTTACATTTGCGATCGTTATCGAGTCTGTATTCAAAGTTTGTTTGAAGTTTTGAGTCGTTCGTCGAAGTTCTGGGCAAAGGTTGGGATCAGTAATCCAGAAACCTGGCTTTGATACCAATTGAAGGGAACTGTGAGCGGAAGAAAGATCGTCCCAAATCCCATTTTTTATTGAATGTAAATTTTACAATAAATTAAGAATAAGATATGCATTTACATAAATTACAACATGCTATATAATTAGGTTTTAGAAACATTGTCTTTGAAGACTTTTCTTCAAGAATCCTTCGAACAGTACACGAATGCCTTGAAGACTTTCTTCAAGAAAACCTCAATCAAATACACGAACACTACCACAAAGACTTCCTCGGTATTCTCATGTAGAGAATCCATGAATGGTGGGCTCTAACTATTTTAGAATGAGGGAAATTTTGAGTAGAGAGGAGGAAGAATTGAGATTGTTCACCAACAAAATCAAAACTTGCAGAACTCTTCTGTCTTTCTCACAATGTGTCAAAATCGAAGAACAGATTGTGGAAGAAGGAGACTTTATCCTGTCTTTAAAAAAAACAAAATACCACAACCACCCACTTACGTGGGTGGGGAGAAAAAAGGGAGAGGGAGTTCTCATTTTTATTTAAAATAAAATAAAAATGATATTTAATATATATTAAATTATATGTTATATCAAATATAACATACAACCTATAGATTTCATATTGTATCACATACAATATAACCTATAGTTTCTTTTCTCTCTTCTATGACATTTAATATAAATTACATTTATATTAAATTTAACAACCATGAATCTAATTCATATTAATAATATTTGAATCTTATTCAAATATTTATATCCTTTCAATCAATCTATAATGTATCAAATACATTATAATAATTATATCACATATAATTAAAGAAAAAAACTTAATTATATCATATATAATTAAATTTCTCTATTAATTTGGAAAATTCAAATTAATCAAAAAATTGATTCTCATTTAATCTTATTGAGCTACCAATGGGACCTCATGGACTTGTAACTTGAAGCTCCAATGGTACATGAATAATGAATCAAACTCTTTAATTAAATTATTCACCATCTGTTAACTGTCAGACACTCCATAAAAACCGAAAGCTGCACTCTTTGTACTACAGATATATTTTTGTGTCTATTGGATATAACCAATTAGCAGTACGATGACCTTTCACAAATTGTTCGTAAGTACAACTAGGCCAAAATTATCGTTTTGCCCATGTACTTACATCTAACTCCTTAAGTACCACTGATCCCTCTAATGAACAATAGATCATAGTCCAACTATGACTAAACCCCTCTCAGGCCAGGAAAAGGTGTGACACCACATTGTTCAAGTCCCGGAATCAATCCTTATAGGAGCAATTTATCTACTTACCCCGGCCTCGAGAAAGGATTGAATTTCTTTTTGTATAACTGTGTTCTTAACTCTCCAATCGGACGAATCCTTAAAATGGTAGGCTTGTTAAGTCGGTGATCTGGCCACTCTCACCCGTACAAATCAAAGAATTGCCCTCATAGACAGAAATTCACAACTTACTCAGGATTCAGGTCATGTTGCCTATGGTCATCCTGGTGAAATGTAAGTCTTTATTATGAACATTGTTATATAATGAGACTAAACATTTCGTGATTTGGTCTTATACAAACTCCTTTTTATAGAATATCCCTACTCACATGTCTATACATGAATGATCATGATCAGATCATTTATAACACTTTATAACAATTGTAACACCTACAAAGTTGGTCATACTTGTAGTGTCACCAAGATAAGGTACCTAACCTTAGTCATCTACTACAAACCATTTAGGTTATCACTTAAACATGATCTACTTATATGTCTCTACATACATGTTTAAGTTATAAGATAACCTTGGATGTTAGTTTATTGGTTTGTGGTTAATGCAACAAAAATAAATGGAATATAATATCATATATTTTATTAAATAGACAATGAGTTTGTTCAATACATTTACAAACTATAGGACCCTACAAGATTTAGGACATCAACCCCAATACATGGTAGCTGAGTAATTGAGCGAAATGACAGCAGATAGGTTAAAACACTAACTCCTATACCATGTTATTTTTTGTATATTATTCAATATAAATGTATGTTTATAGAGATAATAAAAAGGTACATATACATAAAATGAGGTACAAAGAAGGAAAGTATAAATTAGTACAGGTATAAAGATCCTAATTTACTTATTTTCAGTACAACAATATATGGTAACAACAATAAAGAAATTGTGAACCAAAGAAGAACATTGAAAATATTGGTGAGAGAGTAATGATATTGGTGAGAGAGTAATAATTTGGGCCAAATGGCCCATAGGACAAGAGATTGAAGAAATTAGCTACTCTATCATATTCATATCTAGCCTGACTTGTTTTTAGGAGCCTTTTTAAATATAAAAATATATTTAAAAATATTACACTTTATAGCAAAAAGTTCGAAAAGTATAAAGTACATTATAAATATTTTTGAGATTTTTCTATTTATAAGAATTTCCCTTGTTTTTTTACTTCAAGGAAATTAGATTTTTTCAAATTTATTTTTTTAAAATCTAATTATATATTCCCAACAAAATTACTATAACTCACAAGGTGAAGAAAATTATTAATTAGATCTAGAGAGCTGAATCTTTCACTCCTTAATATTGAATTGAATAATAATATAAAAAAATTGTGCTCTTAAGGTTGTCCACGCACTTGTGTCGACGGAGACCTGACATGTCCGCAACATTTTTTTTGTAGCGTCTCTTCTTCGAATGAAGGGCCAAAAGATTTTTTTGGGACAAGGTGTCCTTTGCTTTATTCAAGGTCATTGTTTGTTTTAGTCCTCTCACATTTTAATATATTTATTCTTTTAAAAAAATTGAATAAAAAACTATTTCTTATTAAATAAACATCTCTTAAGTTGCACCTTTTTTTTACATTAAAATGATTTACATGGTGTGATATATATATGAATAATTGTTTTAAATGGTAAGACTGTTAAAAATATTTCCAAATATAATAAAATATAGATGGTAATATTTTGCGATATTTAAAAATAAGTGAACTCATTTTCCTTTTTTTTGAAAAAAGCAACAAAATAGAAGAAGGGCACCAAATCTGACGTGACTTGATTTTTTTGTTGATTTTTATTTTATACTTTCAACTTCTGTTGAACTCAAATTTGTAATATTTACTCTCTGATTTTCATTCGATTTTTACTAATTTAATTTTTTTTAAAGAAATAAAAATGGAGTAAAATTTTCTTCAAATTCATAATAAAAATTAAGTTGATACAAAATTAGTCTCGATTATTGTAAATAACAACAATAATAATAATAATTACCACATGTTTGTTCTTAAAGAGTAGAATAGTGAGAAGTAAGAATTATGAATTATAGCTAATTGCGAACTCTTGAAATTTACAAATATAAAATATAATTTTAATAGTAAAATTAGTCAATTCCTCAAATCAAATAAGGAGTGGAGTTTGCAACTGGTTTTTGAAATAAGTTTGGAAAATAAGATATATAAAAACAAAATTCCAAATTCGATTCATGGACGACATATTGGGTGGGTGTGCTTATCAGAATCTGCTAGAACCATCTGGCGATGCTGTAATTTGGGAGCATATTTCAATTACAAAACCGAAAATCAAATAGAACGCCAAAAGCCAAAACAAGCCGTGCCCTGGATTTTTCATGTATAAAAGCGATACCTCAAGCTAAATTTGCCGATGATACCATGGACTGTTCGAACTCGAACATGATGGAGGCTGAATTTCCCTCAACCAGAGCCGGCGAAGCCGACTCTGTCCGTCACTTGCTCACATTAGCTCGTCAATTCATCAATCAACGAAAGCCTTCCCAAGCCCTCCAAGCGGTATGTTTAACGTTAACTTACCTGACCTCTCTCGGATTTTTTTGGTCTATTCTCGTTCTTTCAAAACCTCTCTGCAATGCTTTATTTATATTTTTAGCTTCTGGGTTTCCTTTGAACTGTAAATTAAATTACTTCACTTGGGTTCCGGTTGCCAAATTGGACAGAACAGTCGCTAATAGGGCTTTCTTCCTCGCTTCACAAATTGTAAATTAAATTACTTCTTGTAGATAATTGTCATCTGTACATTTCTAGTAATTGGGTTTTGCTGTTATTTTTAATCAATCATTAAAATATCTGCTAAAGAATCCCCTTTTCTACATACCAATATTCTTTGAAGCTAGACAAGAAAATGCCATCACATCCCGGAGCTTTCTCGTTCTCAGTGTTAAGGACAGCTTGCTTGATTTCCATCTCTGAAAATTCAACCCTGAATTTGGAGTGATACATCTTTTTGATTTTATGGTAATAATAACCACACACGAACGTCTGACGCTCAAGAAAGAGGGCAGAATCCCAACTCACTTCACCCACCAACACACACAAAGAGGAAAGAAAGGTGAACAATGGGAATGGAGAACGCAAGTTCTTGACAGAAGAAAGAACGTGTTGAAATGTTCATTTAGTGGTCGTATTTAGAATAAATAAATTGCAAAGAAAAATAGTTCCCATTTATGACAAGTGTAGTGGCCACTCGCTGTTAATTCGTACAGCGCTGACAACAATAATAGAGCTATGGATCCCAGTTATGGTAGAGTAGGTTTTCTGGGAATCAAAGTAGTATTAGTCTCAGTAGGAATTTGACTTTGATGTTACTCTTTACGGAACACTTAGAATACCTCCCAAAGAGTCCCCTTTATTACATCCCTATTTTCTTTCAAGCAAGTTTCTAAGAAGTAAGAATTCTTCACTTTCCGTAGCCTTTTTATGCTCAATGTTAAGGATAGCTTGCTTGATCTCCATACCTGAAAATGGCCTTCCCGAATGCCCGGTAATCCTGGCTGCTAAAAGGTAGTAGCTAACCAAAAATTCTTGACCCGAAATCTTGGACAATGACCTTGAAGGGGTTTGCGGTGGAAGACCATTTATATCCATTATCTTCAGAATCCTCAGTCATAGATATTCTCAATGTTAAGGATAGCTTGCTTGATCTCCATCCCTGAAAATGGCCTTCCTGAATCCCGATAATCCTGGCTGCTAAAAAGTAGTAACTAACCAACAAATTCTTGACCTAAAATCTTGGTTAATGACCTTGAAGGGGTTTGCAGTGGAAGACCATTTATATCCATTATCTTCATAATCCTCAGTCATAGATATATATACACGCACGCACAGAATTCTTAGGTCTACCATCATTTGTTTCCAATTTACTATAATGCCTCGAGTCCAGGATTCGGACTAGGGTTCGAAATCCAGGTTCGACACTTGATGGCCCTAGCATTCCCCTGCGTCCCTGCGACCTGGCTATGTTGTCCTTACGTATCTTGAATGCCTAGAAGTGAAAGTTGATCCCATAAACCAACACGGGTCCTTTCAGCATGTTTTGTCTTCACTCACATGCATCCTAGGAAAATTCCCAAGAGGTCACCCAACATAAGATTGTTCCAAACTAAGCATGCTTAACTTTGGAATTCTTATGATTGAGCCACCGAAAAGGAAGGTGCACCTTGTTCGTATAGGTAGTAACTTTCAATTTTTTAAGCCTTTCTTAACCATACTTTCATGCCCTTAGGATCCCTCTCATTCGGATGTGATATTAGTTCATTCATGTACCCCTCCTAAACTCGGGCTCTTACATGCCCACCAGCTTCTGCTTGGTTCATCCCTGAATCACATCTTACTGGGAGAGGTTCTGTTCTAATATCATTTGTAATGCCCTAAGCCCAGGATTCAAACCAAAATTCGGAATCTAGATTTGGCACCTGATGGCCCTGACATTCCCATGCGTCCCTATGACCTGGCTACGTCGATCTTACGTGTCTTGAATGCTTCTAGAAGTGAAAGTTGTCCCCACAAACCAACACGGATCCTTTCAGCATGCATTATTCTCACTCACATGCATCATAGGAAAATTCCCAAGATGTCACCCAACATAAGATTGCTCCAAGCTAAGCACGCTTAACTTTGGAATTCCTATGATTGAGCCACCGAAAGGAATGTGCAGCTTGTTTATATAGGTAGTAATTTTCAATTCTTTTAAGCCTTTCTTTACCATACTTTCATGTCCTCAAGATCCCTCTCATTCGGATGTGATATCAGTTCATTCATGTACCCTTCCTGAACTCGGGTCGTTACATTTACCGACGAAATCCTCATTATTCATAGTCCTGCCAATCTTAAGAATAAGAGAGTTTGAAATGCCGCCAATTCTCCCTCTCAGATGTTTTCCATTGATATTTTGGTGTGTTGGAATTATTGTATAATCAAGCTCTTCTGCATGAAGGGAAGTTCTTTTGTGACTAGTTGGGATGTGTGCTATGTGTAGACTTTGGGGTGAGAGAAATGATAAATTATTTCGAAAGCTTGAGAGATCTCCAAGTGAGGTTTGGACCGTTTGGTCCTTTTTTAATTCAACATGTCCCTGTGAGCCTTAGTAACAAAGCCCTTTGGTAATTATGTGTCAGGTCTTATTTCTTTTGATTGGAGGCTCTTTTGTAGTTTGTCTCCCTTTTTGGGCTCTTTTTTTGTATACCCGTTTACTCTTTCATTTTTTTTCACAATGAAAGTTCAGTTATTCATAAAAAAAGATCAAGTTGTTAAATTTCAATTGGCATTCTGAACAATTGCAACATAAATCTGTCCCCAGGAACTGATTGCGTTGATCTATACATTTGACATTTGATTCATGACTGCCAAATTTTTCTCAAAACTAAAAGCCTACACTAGGGTGTCTCTTGCTGCCCAAAAAAAAAAAAAAACCAGACACACTATACTAAGGTTATATTCGTCAACGTTGTTTTAAAACTAACATTTCAAAGAAGAATTGTATTATAGAATTTGAAATGTTCTAGAACTTTCTGTTCATTGACCTAAAGGTGTCTTGTACCTATATTTACCAATTGTAACTTACTTTTTTTTTCCTTTTTTGGTACCAACTGTATTGTATGTCACTCATTATAATACCATTAGCTTTCTACCCCGTGTTGATTGAGGCAGATATTGACAAACCTGTAATATTTCATACCTTTTAGAGGATACTACATGTGCACGTAGTTGTAGTTGTAGTAGTCAGATGCCTCCATCTACATGGTTAAATCATGGATGGAGCGTATTAGCTAATCTGCTAGAATAAGAATAACAGATTTTGTTAGTAGCTTTCAAAACCTTGTTTGTCATGTTCAAACAGGTTGTAATGGCAATGAGAACCCAAGGTGGGGATGCAGCAGTCTTTCAATCTTTGCACCGTGCCCGTGAGCTGTACAGAACTCGATTACAGGAGACTGCTGATGTTGATCAACTAGCTTCTTTATTTGCAGAGTGTGCGATAGCTGAAGCCCAGCCTCTGAACCCTGAACCTACTGAAAGTAACAATAACATATCTAGCTCATCGGTTGTCGATGGTCATGGTAATTCAATTCTGGCAGAAACTGGTAGGATGCAAGTGGTTATGGATGCATTCTCAGATGGGAGCAGTTTTATTTGTTTGCAATGTGGGGGCCTTGTTAGTAACCTTCGCAAAGATGAGCATTATGCATATTGGTGTGCCCAGATCTAACTTGTATTCGTGTATCAGTCCTCATTCTTGTCTTACCTGGCGAAAAACATCCTCCAGAATTTGTATTTGTGTCTTTCGATTTGTACATGGCACAGCTGCTTTTACGTTGGCACGCCCCAGTTGTCCCGATGCTAGCAAGCTAAGGTTTTAAACGGTATCGCCAATTGTTGTAAGTGGGTTATTCCTCGAGTAGCTTGCAACATATTCCTCTGCACAAGAGAGAGATAAGAAAAGTATAAACATGATCAATTTGGTTTGCCAAGATCATCCTCATACCTAAGTTCTCATTCTAGAAGAGACAGTGACCAGCCCCATATATGGGCAGAAAATTATTGTATGGAGATAACACCTATTTTTCCTTTCCAAATCTTATTTCAAGGCCTACCTGGTTTTGCAGATAACTAATCGACTGGTGATCAATGCTTGCTATATTCTTATTATTTAATTCTCATGTGGATAATTTTGGGTTTATATTCAATATAGTAAGACACAGAAGTGTTGCTAGCAACTCGTATTTAGCACCTTATTTAAATGCATGTTTTATTTTATTAACTGCTGACCTTTGTTGATTGAATGGGAGGGTCACTGTTTGATGGTTGCTTGTGTGAACCTACCACACTTCAAGTGTGGGATTAAAAATATATCACCTTGTCTGGCTGATGAAACAGACCCACCGATCCTAGGAGTATAAAATTGATTCATCTGTTCTTTTTGGTTTTCTTTAAAAGATCTGAGTACTTAGATTTGAATAAGAATATGCCCTTATTGGATATAAATAGACATGTTTCAAGAAAGTAGCTTTGTAAACCAAGAATCCAAGATCCGACAACACTCTCAGCTGCCTGTGATGATTACACAACTAAGGTAAATCAAATTATCTATGCAGTTGTATGAGATCTTGTAGATAGACTTTTTTCTGATCTGCCACTGTTTAAACCCAGTGAATGAAGACAACCACTAGACCATTGAAAGCATGCTCTGAGAGCTTGTTACCGGTCGTGTTATATCCTCTGCAATTTTAAATTATGAGGGTGTTTAAGGTAAGGAATAGAGTTGTGAACTCTTTAGATATCGTAGTATAAAGAATTAAGAAGGCATAAAATTAACTTTTTTAATTGTACGATACACGAACTCTTTAGGCACCGGGTTAAAAAATTGTCGGTGATTTTTATACCTTTTCCAAATAACATGAATTAAAGTGTTATTACTATCCACTATCAAGTTGAAGCTCCATAGTCAAACAATAGAAAGGGACACTAAAAATTTAGTTGGTGGTTTGACAATTTGGCTGAAAGTATTAATACAGATTATTCAAATCAACAAGTTGATGAAAGTTGTTAAAAAGCAGCCATGCTTTGTACGGTGATAGACCCCTATCAGACTCAAGAGTGCCTTTTTAAAGTTACATACCTATTAGCAACCAATTTTAAGTGTTCTATGCATCAAACCCCATATCTGATTGTCAATGAGGGATAATTTCATTCAGAGTCTTCGTGTTGGTCAAGATTCCACCAAGGAAAAAAAATCGATGGTTTGAATGTTATTAAAAGAACTAAATTTCATTTTGGTCACGATATCAATCCCGACCGAGATGATCCAAAATGAGATTGATAAAAAAGATGTTATTTGTGAAAAGATCAAAACCTTGGAGAGTTTATTTCTAACCAATACCTTTCTATCATCCTTGTTTTCTCCTCTTTCAATGAATCTTGAAGAGTGAGATTCACCAATTGCAAGGTTTCATTCATACCATTTTCCTATTTGTCTGTAAAGAAAAGAGATTCTAAAATCAGAGATAGAAAACTTTGTGTACATTTCATAAAGTTTGATTAGAAGATTCTTCTTTTGCTTCAATACAAATACATTTACAAAGCTTCAGTCCTCATGTAATAAGATTAGTCACACAAGAAGACATAAAACATATTGGAAAGAATTCTGTTTTTTTTTTTTTTTTCCTCTCCTCCAACCTAATAGTTTCTTTCAACAAATCAATATTGTACTCAAAACGAAGAAAAACCAAATGACAAAAAAAAAAAAAGAAACTTCCGTACGTATTCCTGCATTCCTTTTCTTGTTATTGACAAGATATACAAAGGAGGGGGTGGAAAAGAACATTAGAAAACTTTGGTGAGCAAGTTCACTATCTATCCATTGTATCTATGCTCGTCCTGTTCCCGCACTTGCGGCCTTCTTAACTAGTCGGATGACCCCATTTTCTCGCATCCACACAAGCTTTACAAGATGCTTCAAATGTGATTACCACAACGAAAAAGAATCCAAAATCACAAATCTACCAAAATGGTTTTCCATTGAAGAAATATGCAGAGATCATATTAGTCTGACTTTAGCTGCTGCCATTGGAGAAAGATCATGTCAGGTTCAAGTAAATACAAATGGATGAATTAGATGTCATTAAATGTGAAAAATAGCATTCCAGAGTCAGTCTTGCATTCAATGAATCAGTTATAAATGCACTTAACCAATTAAATCTGTGGAATATGAGCAGGATTTTAACCTAAAGTTGATTTTGCGTATGTAACTAAAAAAAGTGAGTTTTAAAATCAAGAAGAGTACCTGCACTTATTGCAATTTGTTCCTGTGACATGAGGTGGAATCATAGTTGAAAGTCAAAATGATATTTGGGGGACAATAAACCCGAAACCACCAAATATCACATCCCAGCAGGCAGAGCATGTGGTCGAGGCCTTGATCTCATTATTGTTTCATCACTATGCCTGATCCATTCTGAAAGTCTCCATGGTTTCTGCCACTTCCATTTAAACTGTAACAGCCATTGGTGATGACTTCTCTTCCATCTCCATAGTTTTCCACCTTGTCCTACAGTTGCTAACTTCTTCATTGATAAGTGTCCTATTGGTACCATCTGCATTAATAGCACCCTTCTAAGAAAATGTGAGCTCAACTCCTAAGACAGTAAATGAATGGGGAAAATTTTAACCTTTCGTGTTTGATCTAGGGTTGCAGCAGAAACTCTAACAGAGCCATTGGCAATTCCTGCTGTATACTTGAGTTGCTTCGGGGCTGGTACTGACATTGGAGACAAAGGACCACTTAATTCATCGGCAAAGTGTTTCAATGATGGTGGTGTACTCTCATGCTCCCGATGGACCTGAAAAGAAGCAAAAATCGCCAGTAAGAAAGATTTCTAATTATGTATACAACGAATGTTGAGGGATAGGAATGGCATGATCAAGCAAAACTATTGGGGAATCAGATATAGGCAGTGTCTCAAATTACCACTGATTAAAATCAGCAACTCGAAAAGTTTCAAGTTTTCTTGCATGATATTACACAAAAACGTCACAGGTTCTATGCCATATCTATCACTGTCCATGCACCTCATTACGAGATCTCATTAGATATTTCACAGCATTGGTCTTCCCATAAGGTCATGATGAAAGAGATTTTGATTTGGTCCTATATATTCAACATCTACGGTATATGGATGAAGTATATGCGTTTATTCATATTCCATTTCGAACAGTTCGTATTCGTGCCAAATTAACCACTCAGCAGAAATATAGACCTTCACTGGCAAGCCAAAATAGGATTCGTGTCTATATGCCGCATGGAAAAGCAAAACCTAATGAACATAAATCTCACCGGTGCAGATGAAGCTAATGCAATTGCAACAGCCTTCTCTCTCAATTTTAGCTCTTTCTCTACTTCCTTTCTCCGTGTCTCACTCTGCCGCAACAATCCCACAAGTTCTTTCAGTTGCTCCTTCATTTCCCTAGTTTCTAGTTCCTTTTCCCATAATTGGCACCTGTAATAAAACAAGCAAAATGATACCTAAAATTAAGAAGAGCGGTGGACATACATGGAAAGAGTTGAACATCAATCAGTTCTCATTAAATGCCAATTTCACCTCCCAAATCCAGGGAGGAAAAAATGGGTGCTGCATAGCCCCAAAATTTCCTGGTTTTTCTTTTGAATTGCCCTTTTGGGTATCAATTATACCCTTACGATGTAGTACTAATTCTGATTTTGCACATAGTTATAAAACATGAGTAGATGCTGAAAGTTAAAGCTGCTGATCGTTTAGGCTTCTTGTATCAGTTATGAAGATGTTTTCAAACCCACTTTTACATTATTAACTCACAGTCCAAGAAACTAAAGAGTATCTCTAATCCTAACAAAAATATCAGTGACAGGAACAGAATAATTACCGTGCATCTGCAAGAGAATTGAACATGTATTGAAGCAAGTTCTTAGCATCCCCCATGGAGCGCAACTGGTTCCAACGTCCACGGTTGGTGAAGGCACGCTCTCGTTCCTCTGCCTCTGAAAGTTGTGAAGCCATCGCCACAAGGGAATTTGAGGATATGCTTAGCATATTTTCAAGTGATGTCATTCTGGCCATTCTTGCGGTTGGTGACATAGAGGATACTCTGATCATGCAAAAGACAAATTAGATACTGTCCACTTCTTTATGTGAGAACCTAGAAGGTGAATTATTTTGTTTGAAAACAATGCTTACCTAGCAAAACCATTTCTCCCCCTTGGCGGGCTGAGGCCTTTTGAAGCAAACTCATCCACTTGCCTCAGCATGGATAACTCTTCCGCAAGTGCAGCTCGCCTGGATTGCAGAAAAATCAATATGAGTTTGAATTTTATTATACTAAAAACACAACCAAGGTCTAGTATAACTCATACACTTGGCTTTGTTTTTCATATTCAAAACGAACTTCATGCACGTTCACCATCACTTCCAATTCATGGTCAAGCCAGCGTTGTAGAGATTTCTCATTGCTCTAGAAAAGAGACATGTCGATTAGAAACGGGATCAAGCTGACACAATAGTGAGGGAAGCTATGAAACAGCCCATAAAATACCTGCCCATTCATTCCATTTCCGTTTGTAATACCTGATAAAATCAACAAAAAGGAATCGAATTTTAAATCAATCAAATGGTATAAGCAGGAAAATGGTTCTCCTATGAACAAGGCATTGACAAGTTAGACACACCTTGCATTGCCTTGCAAGAGTTGCTCGTCAAAAAGAAAAATAAAGATAAGCAAAATCATAACATATCCTAATTTAGAAAATACCTGAATTTTCACGACCATTAGATTTCCGAGCTTCTAGTAGTTCTTTCAGCCTCTTGGTGGCCATTGCAGCTTCCTCTGTTTTTCTTTGAAGAACCTGAAACAAATAATTGTATAATGATAGATGGCAAGAAAGGTGACCCAGATTTTACATGCAGAACCCAATTGCTATCCACTAAAGAAACAATATTTTTAAAATCTCTTACGTGGAAACCTTAAGAGAAGCTACAAGATAATATCCATAAACAAGCATCCAATGCATTTGAACCTTGTTAACAAGGAAAGACCATTCCGATCTAAACCCCTAGTGAAGCCTACTTTTTAACATGAAATCCTACAATCCAACCTTTTTGTAGGAAATAGGACAGAGAGATGATGAATAAGGAAGCAAGGAACAATGAAGTACTAACCATTTTCTGCCGCTGATTAAGAGCTTGCAGTTTGTGCCTTTCATATTCATTTCTCCTGCCCTCCTTTTTTAGCTGTTTTGCAAAGTTGTCAACAAAAATAGTGAGTAACAGATTCAAAGAAACATAGTCGATCCACTCAATAGTAAATAGTAAAGCATAAAGGGATGAAATATATTCTGAAATAATGCGACAAAGAAACTACGTTAAACCATTGGGAAGCCAACACATCACGATCTTTCTGTCATTTTTCTCAACTCAAATTGTTGAGTTTTAATCATTTACTGACTAGGTTCAGAGGTCAGATTACCTTTGACCATTAATATAATAGTTTTACAATTAAAACAATAAACAATAAGTATTCTAAGTAAAGCTAATATGAAAAAGAGGGGAATAATTGGAAAGTTAAACTAGAGTACACTTTCTTCCTTCTGAAATTTTCTGGTAGGTGTTACCTGGAGTAGCTCTTTCTCACGGGATGCTTTCCACTGTCGAAATTGTTCTGCCTCTTGTTTCATCCTTTGTTGTAATTGAACCTTCAAGTTAAAAGACTCAGCAAATGAAAAGAAAAGAATAGAAGCACATATACGCAAGAAATAGAGGGTTTACCTTCTGAGCCTTTATGAATTGAATCTCATCCTGCAATTTTTTTGCTGCTTCATCACTTTTTTGTTTTTGCTTTAGTAGCTGAACCTGATTTTCCTGTTTTTTCTTGAGTTCTAGAATCTGCAAATAAATAGATAAAAAAATATATGGTTAGAACTTATGTTTTTTCTTGGAGGAATTTCTTTCTCATATAGAAACGGCCTTCTAAAAAGAGAGTAATTTAATCACCTGAGCCTCAAGTGTTTTGAGTTTTTGGGAATGTATGTCATGCAATTTCTGTGTTTGACCATCAGAACAAGCAGCCAGGTTTTCAACTTCAGCTAACAAGCGATCCCTCTCTTGCTGCAGGAGTGAAGAGAATGAATAAAATTTCACCACAAAAAAATGATAAAGATTTTACTGAAGTAGAGGCTAACCTGGACAGCTCTTTTCTCATCTTCCAGTTCCACAATTTTCTTCCCAAAATGCTGCTTGAGAGCTGCTGTGTCAAATCCTCCAAAAAGTTTCATTTCCGACTACAAAGTCAGTAACATGAAAATTAAAACGACGCAGTAGGATAAAAATCCTTAATGTAAACAAAAGCAGATCTCCATACTCTAAAATATAATAACTAAACCATATCCACAAGTTCTGTTAGCCTCATAAAATTGACCGTTTAAATTTTCTACTGTTGCCATCTTCCAAAATTTACCTCTTTTTGCTCTAGACGTTTATTTAGTTCATGCAATTCCTTGTCCATGCTATTCTGTAAAAGTGTATGCTCCCACTCTTTTGCCACCTCTTCATCGATTTCACGCGACTCACCTGCCAACTTGGAAACTAAAATGAGTAAAACCTATTCAAACAAAACATGGAATGGAAAGCGACATAAACTAGTAAACTTAATGTCAGAAAAGCATAATCAAGACTCAGTTACAGTTGAGTTTCTAAAATTGATGAAAAGTGAAGTTATAGAAGTCTAAATTAGATAAGGTCATACCTGATATGGTTTCACTCATTTGAAAATCAGGTGATTCAATACTTTGCAAGCCCCTTTTGAGCCCATCGCTTTTGACCGAGCAATTTATTAGCCCATCAGTTTTGACAGAGCAATTTATACCATCCTGAAAGATAGGGTCCAAGGTTCACATACAAACTTGCCGGGAGATGAACATAGCCAGCATAAACTGTACAATATTCGCAAAAGCAAAGGAAGAGGTTGAGGGTGTACATACCTGGGCACAAACTTGGGCATCTGTTTCACATTGGTCCACAATGCCACATCGACTACGGTATTCATGAAGCTCACGACAGAGATCCTGATTGGCTGCTTCAAGCCAGGCAATCCTTTCCTTGAGAACCTATTACAATGTTTCACAAATTACATGATACTCAAAATGTAGAGCTATAAAGTGTTTCATAATCATGTACCTGAATTTCATCAGAGGAAGACCCTCCACGTGCAAAAAGTTCTGCCTGTAGATATTCAAGTTGTTGCCGCATCTTTAACATCTCATTGGACATGGGGTCCCTATTGACCTGGTCAGCAATGAAGAAGAGAAATATATACCCGGATATTCATTATAGAAAGAATATAGTATTCATCATCCCAAAAGACAAATAAGGGAGCTTCCATGTACTTACAACTGGCTTATTCTGGATATTGCGAGCTCGATTCGCATATTTCAAAGTGTTGAGGGTCTCCTCAGCATTAATATCAGCAGGGCTGATGCAGGCTAAGATAGTAAAACAATTTTATTATAGGAAGAACTTAGTATTAATAACTTTTAACAAATAACAATTGCTAAGAACATTCAATTTTCAGACATAGGAGTAGGAAAAGAAGAAAACTAATGGTATGGGCGATCAAGATCAGCAGAAACTGGGGAGGAAAAGATCCATTTTAAGGCAATAAGATGCACACTTGGCAAATGTTGGCCAACAAATGCCCTAATAATATGGTTATCAATGGAGGAGGATGTGGGAAGGACACGGAGAAGCAGAATTGCTCTGACAAAGAAGAAATTGGCACATTTATGCTTCAGACTAAATAAAGATTACAAGTTTACCTATCATAACAGTTCTGCTGTTACCACCAAGAGAATCCTGCAAGTAAAATGGAGAAATTTTATTAGCCTCAAATAGGGAGAGGGGGGATGCAGAGAAACGAGTTTCTTGAGGATCAGATGATTTGATTCTCTCACTGGGCTAAAAAAATTTTCTTGGGTGCATCTTTAAATGGAATTCTTTTATCAAGTAAATCAATCCACATTCAGAATTATAACAGAAGAGGACGGCTTATTGTAACAGTACTTTTGTTAAAAAGACTATCTAAACTGAAATCAAACCTGTAGGAGTCGAGTCAATTTACTGTCCCTATATGGAACATGAACCCCTTCTTTGCGCTTCTTCTCATCACCAAGAGCGCTGATGACATTACCAAGTGCAAGAAGACCCTTGTTTATATGAACTCCTGGTATTTAAGAGAGAGGGGGGGAGGAAAAAAAAAAAACAATCTGATGAGTGAATGAATACGTGCCAAAAAAAAGAACACCGATGAATGATGATCCATTCCACCTACCTTCCTTGAAACGTAAACCATCAGAACCAGTTCTCTTGGCTCGTTCAGATCCAGCTAAATCCACCAGGTGCAATTTTGCGCACAAATACTCTTCACTTACGTTGTCAATATTGCTTTCCCCAGGAAAAGCTGGATTTAGCTTACGCATTTGCTCTAATGTGATGGTGAAGATGGCATGAGAACGACTAAAGACAGATCATAGAATTCAGAAACAGAGTCAGCATCTAAGATTCTCATATATTTTAAGTTTTCAAAGGAAATTAAATAAGGAAACCTTTATATTTCATAATACATATGAAGCTGATATCACCATACAGTAACATTTTAGAACTTTCCATTGTTTATAATCATTACTCATCATTGATGTTTCCAGTAATTTAATCATTTGAACAAAAATAAAAAACATTCTGACCTGATATATTATAACATTGATGAAATATATTATATCAGCCACAAGATTAGGTTTGATAGAATCTACAAGTTTTACAGGAATAGTGACTCAATGAGCATAGTTTTATTTTAACATACAGAAGATAAGGCATGCAAAACTATCCTGAATTAGGTTTATTCTCCTCAGAACATCATTAATTGAAGACTCAAAAGACCCCCCCTCCCTCCATATCTGATAAGATATTTAGGTTCTAAAATTTTCCTCAAAGCCTAACCAGAAATTTTCTTGGTGGCTAGCTGAAATTTCAAGAGCCATGGAGACTCTTTCCTAGACATTTACTTCCTTGGATGTATATTGTGAAGTTTTACCTTGACTGATTATTCATATTCGTGCTTCCTGTAGCCCTACTCAGTGATCCTTGCTCCAGACAAGAAGCCATTTCTTTCAGTGTGTTTACACTAACTTCTGTAGATCCTGCTAGGGTGATGACACCATTTGACGATTCACGAATTTGTATTGGTGGTTTCCCAGGTAGAGTTACTTTCCCTGCATGTCCATTTGTACCCTCCACTTTGCTAAAAGAAGTAGAATCTAGCAGGTCTCGTACCTCTTCCTTGAGAATCTTTTCCATAAAAAATTCTAGTAAGAGCTTTGCACAAGGACTTAAGATGTTTGGGAGAATAAATAAATAATAAAAGTCATCAAGGAAGGGATCATGACAACAACCTCAATAAAAGAAACATGTAATTGGAATTCCATTTGACCCTTTAGAGTTTCGATCTTGCTGAACAAGACATTCATGACTTGAGGGATGATTCCTGTCTGACAACCATCCTTAAAACCCGTCCCCATGGTATAAGTTTTCCCGGATCCAGTCTGCATCAATCAACACGATCAACTAAGAGGTGAAACAGCATGATACGAGATTTCATATGAACAGAACTACTTTAAACTTACTATACCTGGCCATATGCCAGCACGGTCGCATTATAGCCTTGGAATAGACCATCTACAAGTGGAGAAACACATTCTTCAAACATCGATGATGAGGGTGAACCAGTGCTTCCGTAGACATGATCGAATGTAAACGAATGGGATCCAATTTGTACCTGCCCCAGAGTCAGAATGACATTTAATCACACTAATTAAAAGAAAATTAAACACACGTACAAGTATATTTGTCAGTGTACTCATATTTGCAATATCAAAAATAAGTTGAAGCAACAATTTGTGTTAATGTGCTTCAAGTAGGCGAGTTGCCAGGATCTTTTGGCAGTAGAGTAATCCAAGAATGATGCTGCAAAGCTCAAGTGTTGGAACATGGTTGCCAAGCAAAACAAGCTAGCATGATTTAGAACTAGTTTTATGCACTCTTACATGACAAATGAATCAACCCAGGTTTGCAAGTGATTCTAAAATGGTTAAAATAACTTATTGTTATTTTCAAAATCACTCATAAATTGCTTTTAATCACTCAAAATCAATTTTAATAGTATGGAAAATACATTTAAATGTGTCAAATTAAACCCTGAATTGATTTTGAGTGATTAATGGTGTATTTCCGAGTGATTTTCAACCCGACAAAAGTGATTTTAATCCTTTCAAAATCACACCGAAACAACATGAATTTACAACTTTTGCTATAACTCATCAAGCAGAGGCAGCAATCACATTTCTACCCAGAAAGTAGCAAAAACTTTTTACCTAGCCAAAGATATGTGACAGAAAAATGCATGTTATGAAGTTATGATCTTAAATTGACACGCAAATGTAATAGGGATAGCAACTTTGGTCATCAAAGTAATTTTGACGGCTTCTTCGTTGGGTGAAAGTACGTTATGATTGACTCGAAAAAGAAAAAGGGAACCCATCAGAATAGAAGACCTCCCACCCCCGGAAATTAGTATCATGCCGAGGGGGCGATGATTTCAGTTTCCTAATTGAGAAATTTGCCTAAGGAACCTTAAAGACGGAGTCGGTCGTTCAAGTACTATTTTAATACAATGGCAACATCAGCCGCCAAATTGCCATAGTGATTGTTCATAAGAATCCTGAAATTTCAAAATACTCTCGCGTCACACCCCCTTCTCCCCCAATTACAATCGGTAAGCTGCCGAAGTGAAAATCACTGGTGAATCTGAAAGGAGGCTCAATCAATAAAAAGACCCATTTTACGCCATTGCACAACTAGATCTAGATCTCTCTGAACCTGAAAAATTAAAGAACTGGAAAGTAGGGAAAGAAATAAATCTCCCTAAAGAAAGTAGTCATTGAGAAGAACGTAAGAGTGCAGAATCGCCCTCCCCACTTCTCCCACCTCTCCCCACTATCAAATCCAAAGCTCTGAGCTACCCACATCTACATTAGGAGAGAGTGAAAATTACCTGAGGCTTCCCGGAGATGACGGTGACACAATCCTTACACCCTTGTAGGCGCTCATCGCCGATGAGCGGACGGATGTGGACGGCGACCTTGACGCAACAATCCTCCCCAGCTTCCATAAGAAGCAGCCAGAGGAAGAGTAGAAGAAAGACAATGTTGGGAAAGGAATTTCCAGAAAGAAGAAGAATGGATGCAGGGAGTGAAGATTATGTACGTCAGAGTCTAGCAGTGAAAGATCAATTTTTTTTGGAAAACCGTTCGCATTGTCTGAAAATGGCGGAGGAGGGTAGGATCAGAAAGTGATACAGCAACCACAACACCCCAAAAGAAGCTAAAAGAAAAAAAAATAAAATAAAAATCCGGAGCTTCAGACAATGTAAGGAAAAAAGAATGGAAGAAGAAAGAAAGTGAAATAGTTTGTGAAGGTAAAGGGCGAGAAGAGAAGGGGTAGTTGAGGAATTAGAAGGGTATGTGTTATAACTGTAGAGAGTTAACTGCTGGGACAACAACCACTATCATTTTCCTTAGTCTTCACTACACACCAGCAAAGACGGTTGCGTCTGTGAAACTTTTATTGTCGTGTTTCCCGAAATGCCCTTCTTCCCCTCCGTTGCGTTGCCACCCGTTTTTACGGGATATTACCATAGTAGCCCTGTAGGGGCATAATACACGTAGATTTGTTTTCTTGAATACCACGGTGTCCGTATTATGGAATCATGGATTAGCGTATCGCGATATATCACGTGCAGTAGCGAGAATATAGTGAGATGAAATGGGGAGGGGAGAGCAAAGGAAGCACGTGATGAGGAATGGAATGGTGTTGGCGTACGCTTGGAATACACAGGCGGATGAGTGAAATGAGTCCATTAGAATTTAGAGTAGAGGATTGTTAACGATGAAACGGGGTAGAGAAAGAAGGTTTGTTTTAAAGAAAAGAAATGGTATTATGGGAATTTGGGAATGGTAGCGTGGTAAGGAATGCACGTGAGGGAGGTTGATTTATTTGATGATTTTGGTGATGGTACTGACAAAAATTAATTGGGAAAATGGAAGTGGATGGATTAATTAAGGGAAAGGGTTAGTTTGGAGAAAATGGTGGCTGAGTGGCGCCTAACCGATAGGGACAGAGAGGAGGAGGGAGGGTGGTGATGTGGTGATGTGGTGGGGGAAGGAAGTAAAAGCCAAGGGATGAAAGAAAGAAAAATAAATAAAAGAAATAAAAGAAATAGAGGTCCCACTCAAAATGAGACAGTGCCAGCTGGTGGTCTCCCACACTCACATGGCGTTTGATCGTTTATAACCAGCTGGACCCCACCTTCTCGCGGTCAGACTCTGTGGGCCCCACTCCTTTCACACTTCCCATTTTTCTTTTAATTTCCTTTCACTTCCCTCTAGTTTCCTATTCCCAAGCGTATTGCCTTCTTGCTCCGGCCTTGACCGACGACTCCAACCAGCTCACACACACAACTCTTACGTCATAACCCCTCCTCCCTCACCTAACTACTCTTTTACCCTTTTTCTTATATCTAACCTTTGGTTAACATTATACTATTTTATATTCTAACAACCTCAACGTAGCTTGCCATTGACCTATTTAAATCCACATTTATACTTTCGTTAAATTATTAAAAAAAAAAAAAAATGCCCCTCAACTTTATAGAAAATATCCTTTCAAAATTATTCTTCAACTTTTAAAAATAGTTCAAACAATACATTTGTTGGTAATTTTTTATGGAAACCGTTAAAGTTTTATTTCAAAATATTTCAAAACATTTCAAAAATACCCCTAACTTAATAAAAGTTCAAAAATACATTCACCTTTAATATTTAAACAAAAATCATTAATTCTTCATGACATAAATAATTTTAAAAATAAAAAAATATTTCTAGTGATCAATTTGTTTTAAGTTTTCTTAACTTTGAAAAAAACCAAATTTAAAATAAATTATATAGATATCCTCACTTTTTTCATATACGTACTCTCATATTTCTCTTAATTTTCTAATTCTTAGTTTATACCAATGTTTCAACAGCCAACATAAAAACAAAAAAAAATTAAGTTAAAACATAAAATACCACAAAATTTCACCAAATTTCAAAATCAAAATATCTTTTTGAAACATACCAAAATGATAAATAGTCAAATATCGTGCATATAGATACTCTCGTATTTCTCTTAATTTTCCAATTCCTAACTTACACCAATTTTATCAACAACCAAAATATACCAACGTTGTGACGCTAAAAGCCCCCTCACGAAGCGCCTTATAGAGCAAATTGGAAGCACACGTATCAAATGGAGAGCGACGTAGTGCCGTAGGGCATGACTACAACACTTGCCTAGCAAATTATTTATATGAATGGCGCAAGGCACAAATGTCGTAGCACTTGCATAATGTCATGCCTCCCCTTGTTCAATTTCACCATTTTGCCTCTCATTGCTTGCTAATTGCTCCATTTAAGCCAAAATTGTATCCGAAACGTCCCGACGGCTTCCTTTGCTCGATAACCTATCTAAGAACTAAAATAAATATTAAATTTCTAAGAACCAACGTGATTTAGGTTGATACTTTTTTTATTTGACTATTTATCGTTTTTGTATGTTTCAATAGTAGATTTTGAATTAGGAATTTTGTGAAATTTGGTGGTATTTTATGTTTTAACTTAAAATTTTTGTTTTTATTTTAGTGGTTGAGAAAATTGGTATATACTAAGAATTGGAAAATTAAGAGAAAAATATACGAGTAGTTATATATTAAAAAAAAAATGAGGATATCTATATAATTTATTTTAAATTTGGTTCTTTTCAACCTTAAAAAATCTTCAAACAAATTGATCAGGAGGAATATTTTTAATATATTTTTAATTTTTAAAGTCAGTTTTGTTATGATGAATTAATGGTTTTTGTAAAAATACCAGTGGTGGAGGTCTTTTTGAACTTTTATCAAGTTAGGATATTTTTTAAACGTTTTGAAAGTTCTGAAGTATTTTTGAAACAAAACTTTAATGGTTTTCATAAAGAATTAATGACAAAGGTATTTTTTGATATATATTTTTTTTAAGTTTAAGAGTATTTTTGAAAATTTTGAAATTTAATAAGCATATTTTACTCAAAGTATAAAGTTCAGAGGTATTTTTTATAACTTAACCAAATAGTTATCATAGTTAATTAAGTTATACTTATGTTCATATTTATAATTTAATATTTAAATTATAAATATGTACATAATTTTTTATGATAGTATCTTTTTTGTCCATACACCTAATATACAAAATAGTGCGTCTCTAAATGTCTTCGGCTACATGTACTTATCTTCGTACTCTAGAAAGTTTCTAATATGTCATTTAGCTTTTAGTTATGTGTCAATGAGTCCTTATTGCTCACATATCAAATTATAATTGCATTATATAACTGCACGCATAAAATTCATATGCATGATTTTCAACATTACACATTCATCATGTCCAAATTTTAAAATAATTAATAATAGGTAAAATTGAGTATAGTTCATTGATAACTGACATATATTTACAAAATAACTACATAAATAAAGACAATCGTAAAAGTTAAAATTCCTTTTGATAGTCATTTTCTAAAAAAAAAAAAAAAAAAAAAAAAAAACACTAATTGTATCCTTTTGTTTATTTTCCTTCTTTATTGCTTTTTAAGAATTGCATAAAATTTGTCTCTAGAAACTTGTTTTTATTTTTAAAATGGGATACAAATGTTATAAAAAAAACTATAGAAATTGGAAGGAAGTAGACATAATTTGGTACGATGTCTTTTTAAGTATCATTTTAAAATATAATGTCCCAAATTAATTAGGGAAGAGATCAATCATAGATATATAAGTGAATGACAATTCTCTCTATTGGTGTTATGGACGATTTTGGACCAAAAAGTATAATTGAGAATGAAAAGACGAGGGAAGATAAATACTAGAAAAATGCACTTGAGTTCGAAAAAATCCAAATATTAACTAAATCTTTGGTAATTAGAGATATGCCCAATTTAAAACTTTATTGTTTTTCTATAGTTCTCTAATATCTCTAACTTTAGCATCAAAGTCAATTTTCATTGTTTTGTAGGCTCTTTATTCTCTAAATTACAAATTTATTATTATTGTCACGTGAAGATCATGTTACTTTTTTTTCTATTCAAATTTTGGAATCAATAATTTTGTCAGAAACTTTTTAGATAGTTTGAAAAGAAAAAATATTGTCAAAGCACCCATGATTAAAAAAAATATATATATAGAGATTGAAATAGTCACACTAACATGAGGTGGACATATTTATAATTTCACCAAATTCAACATTACATTTAATACATAAACCTGAAGATATTAAACAAAAATAAATATGATTAAGATGCAAACCCACATGGGCATTCATGTCCAATTAGATCCCAAACATTCCCCAAAAAAGAAAAAAGAAAGAATGCAATTTGATTTATAATGGTAATTGGGAGTAATTAGGATGAGCGTGGAAATTGTGTGCGCCATTAACAAGACGCGACCTTAAATGCACATGTAAGTAAGTAAGTAAGTAAGTAAAAAGATTTAATCAAACAAACGCCATTTATTTTGTTGCGATGATGTAGAAATGGTAGTCCCTAGTGGCGTTGGTTGGGGCCAATCTGTTGGATCGCTAAAGCATTTCAAGAAAGATAAGCAAGGCCCATCATAAAAGTGTGATCGAGGGACTACACTTTTGTTTTTCTCCAACCAACATCATCCAACGTTTACGTTTCAAGCCCCTAAGTTCATTTAAAAAGTTTTATGCTTCCACCTATATTTTCTTCATATTCCTTACACACTTTAATTTTAAACCCTTGTATATATATTCTATTCCCATCCGCCCCCAACCCCAACCCCATTTGCCTAAATAAAACTCTTTACTTTTTCCCACATGCATATACCCCCTTTCCAATAATACATTTATATAGAAAATTAGTAAATCCTCATGCAAGTTTTTATTTGGCCCGCTGGTGAATGAAAATATGTAAAGTCATTTGTGTGGACGAAAATGCCGCCCATTCAGGATGTTTGCTCACTTTTTAAGATAGAGATAATAATTTTCTTTTGGTGAATTTAATTAATTTATTTAAGGTTTTTGGTTGGGTAGGTTTGGTGGTATTATATTAAAAGAGGGAAATAAAAAAGAAAAGCCATTCCTATGTTTTATAGAAGATGTGGACTGTAAGTTAAGCAATCAGTTTTCAGACATCAAATCCTTGAGACAGAGGAGGTTCTCCATCTCTTTTATTTGAGATGGAAGAAACAGAAAACCTAGAGGCTACAGATGCAAATTTTAAAACTTTATATTATAAAATCAAACCCCTCTCATTTTCTCAACCTAACTCTACATTTCTTTTTTCTTTTTGTAAAATCCGACCGTTACCCTGTTTGCAGCTTAAGCAAAGTTCAAAATAACCCTACCCATTTGCCCAACTAGAACAAGCAATTAGGATGCCTTTGTCTTGCCATTTAGTCAAATATAAATAATCGAAATAATAATTTCTATCTCTATTAATATCTCACCCTCTCTTCATTAATGCCCATAAAACTCAAATATTCACTTTTTACTTTCATATCAAACATAACCACTTAAATTATCTCAACTAATTATGATTATCTTATTTAAAATGGTTTGATCATAATTAATCTTAATTGTCAACTAATCAACTTCTAAATGACCATAATATCCTTTTGGCATTATCCTAAATTCCCTTGATCCCCGCGCTTTGAATGTTCTTAAAGACATCCATTTAATCAAGCCAAACATCTTTTTTTTTTTTTTTCCGTAAAAAAACAGGTTGCCCTTTCGTCTGTCTTCTATATATTAAAATTTAAAACAATACAAAAAGACAGATATTACGATGATTAAGCCTTCATCAATTATGTTGATTTATTAACTAATTTTACCCTCTTAATCTTTATATTATAAAATCTAATATATATAGTACTAATAAAGAAATTAATTTTATGCCAAACTGTTGGAAAAATAAAATAAAAAGCATACACATCGAAAACCTTTAAAATCGAAGAAAAACCATGAAAAAAATTCTACCATATGAAAATTATTCAATTACACAAAATTTTCTCTTCAATTCCAATCACATGAATATTTTTTTCACTCGTTTCTCTATTTTTAACTAAAAAACTCTTTAAATCTCGGAGTTAACCGTTTTTTATAAGAAATTGAAAACAAAGTAATATAGGGTTTTTCAAATCATTTTGTTGGATCTCATTCCTTTCCTATCTTTTTTCAAACTTGAGACAACTATTATTCTAATATTTCATCAAAACTTCCATAATGGTTACCTGACCCAAAATGTTGTCATTAGACCCAATTAGCAAGGCCACATGACAAGGGTAGAGAGATGTCAATTTTTGGTTATGGGGCATGTAGGGGCTTTGGTTTCTTTATTCACATTCCTTCACGAAAAAACTTTTTTTTTGCTTTTTATTCTGATCAACATGTAAAGCTTTTTGCATCACATGCTCCCGCCTCCTTTACATTACACCATTATTCTAAAAATACTCTTTTTATTTTGTATGCAAACCACTCATCTTTCTATCTATCTCCCCTTCAATTAATTATAACATATGATTGTCCAAAAGAAATTAAAACCCCTTTTGAAACAAGAAATTAAAATAATGAGTTCCCATAATTCAACACTTAACATGACGATCGATATATATAGCGGCACTTAAGTACAATTTTATTACACATATTGATGAGGGAGATAAGATATGATTGGAATTAAGATTATAATTAGATATTATCATGATTATGATTAATAATATAAAGCAGCTGGCCCCCAGAGAAAAATTTGAAATTTCTGTTCTCCATCATGTCTTGTCTTTGATGTAAGCTGCAAAAGCTTCGAGGGGATAAGAAAATGAAACGGGTTTGGGGATTTGGGACAGGACATGTGCTAACGTTAACAGTGCAAATGTTTTTATCATCATCACTAATTTTGGTTCTTCAAGTTTTGAGTGTTGTGGTTTTGTGGGCTTTTTTATTTGGGAAGATGAAGTGTATATATTATATATTTGGCTTAGTTTTTACCACTTGTACATGCACTTTCACATATTAAAAAAGCTGGGGAACTCTTTATATCACATGGTGCTTTGGGTTCCTTACAAATCCAATGGAGTTAATGATTGAAAGGAGGAGATAAGGGTGGGTTTTGGTCATCAAAAACAAGATTAAAAACAAAAAAGTGAAATCTACACAGCTCCAACATGCGTTTTACAGTGTTCTTTATTTATGTTTAGGTCCCTGCATGGCCCAGGTTTTTCATTAATGATGTGGAAATAATATTTATATTTAATGGGAAAAGATTTGATGAAAGTTAGGGTTGAATATGCATAAGCCTCATTCATTACTTTTTTTTTTTTTTTTTTTTTTTTTCTAAACAAATTTTAGGTTCTTTGGGCTGATTGTATTTTAGCTAATTGTGAATAATTTTCTTTTCATTGGGCTTATTTTATACCTTTGTTTATCAACTATAGATTTTATTTTAAAATGTTTTTACTAATTTTTTTCTTTTAAAAAAATTAGCAACTACTTTTTTTCTTCCAAATTTTGGATGGGATGTTTTAACAAGTTAAGTGAGAAAACTTATAAGTTAGGATTAGTTTATAAACTTAGTTTTAAAAAATAGAAAAATTAAAAATTAAGGGCTATTTGATAATCATTTGTTTTTTGAATTAAGCACCTACAAAATACTGCTTTATTTATTGGTTTATTTGTTTTTGTTATATCTACTTTTATGAGAATTTTTAATATTCAAGTTAAGTTTTTCTTAAAAGAGTAGGTTTGTTTTTAAAATTAAGTTAAAAATTTAAATGTATTGAAGGAAGACAAAAGCATGAGAAAGAAAGGTGAGAAAACAAGCAAGATTTTAAAAAGTGAAAAGAGGGAAAAAAAAAAACTAAAAATGAAATGGTTATCAATGGTCTCCTATATATTCCTTATTTCATCTACTTATAAGATCTAGTTTCATAACTGTTTGGTATTCTCTATAAGGACAAATATGTAATTGTTATGAAATCGACAAACAAAGAAAATAGAAAACGTAAAATAGTAGAGAATCGACAATGAAATTTACATGGTTCACTAACAATATGATAACTACATCCACAGGATAGAAAGATAACAATTTTATTAGAGAGAATTATTCAGAATATATAATAAAGACCCTCTACTTGGTCATTCGAAGCACCACATATCAGACTCAAGATATTCTAACACTAAATTTGTTAGAAAACCAAATTTAAATGATTTTCTTCAACCTACGCTATTACACTTTGGTCTACTTAAAAATAAAATGTAGGATTACAAATGTAAGATTCAAATTGAAGTTCCAGACATGTAGAAAATAGTTATAAATATGTCCTATCCATATTTAAGTGTGAAAATTTTATATTATTTTTTGAAAAGAAACTATATTGTTAGGGGTGAGTTTAGCATGCTCAACCCCATAAAAATACCTTAGGAGAGCCTAAAAAAAGTTTAGGCATTAGAAGCCTAAGCCTATGAAAACTCAATAGAATCCATAAGAATAGTTCATGAGAGCTTAGAGAAATCTAGATGTGATGAGTCTAGGAGAATCTAAAGAAGCCTAGGCATTAGGAACTTAAGAGGAGCTTAAGCCTAGAAGAGTCTAGAAGAGCTCAATGAGACCCACTAGCTTGTAGGACGCATGGAGCCTAAAGAACCTAGGGGAGATCGATTGAGCAATTGAGGCTAAAGGCGTACATATTCATAAAGGACGGGTCATAAAGGAGATGTTGAGAATTCGAATAGTGCATCCATTGCAATAATAATGATGTAACGACTCATCAAATTAATTTGATATTTTCAAAAATTTAAGAGGGACATTATAAGTTCGATGGACCGTTATGCTTTATTATTCTATATAAGTGACCAAAGTCATTGGTTGAAGGTATGCCTAAATATTAATTTTCTATTATATAGTTAATTATAGACCCATACTAACTTGAGTGTCGAAGTATGTGTGACTAGACACTAAACCTTACTTCTGACTTGTGAACACTTGGACGAATCTCTCTCGTAAAACAATTCACGGTTGATAATTTTTTTTGACATCAAGAAATATGCTTTAGTGACCTTTTCCTTTTCATTATTTACTTGAAATATCAATGCATTTAATGATTTTCTCAACTTCAATGAGCTGGGAAAGCCCACGAAGTAAGGGACGGAGGCGAGACCTTTGGGCCTCTCTGTTCCATTGGACTGCACTTTTGGGCTAGCTTCTCTTGCAAGTCTGACATATGCTATGCTCCATAATTTTTCTTTCATGATTCTAATATGAACAAATTGATCCCAAAAAGTATTGACAACGTAAATTAGAAGAAACTAATTAAATAATATTTATTCAAAACGGATACAACATGAAAATGTTTGCAATAAGTAATTTTCATAATTACATATTAACAAAATGATAATTACATAATGCAAGGTGCATTTAAATTATGAAAAGAAAAAATAAATTTTTTTAAAACTTTATCAATTCCAACGACTTAAAGTGAACATGACTCAACTTACATAAAAAACTACTCAAAATATATGGACGACCGACAAATATCTAATATTAAAATGAAAAATTGAAAAATATCTAAACACAGTTTTCATCCAAAAATGTTTATATATAAAATATTAAATTAAAATACACGGTAATTATTTAAAATTTTGGACATATATACCCTTCTAGCAATCAACAAAATTACACCATATTTTAAATACAAAATTTAATTAAAAAAAATCAAATTTTCCATTAATATAGGAATCAAAATCTAATCTAAAATTCAAAATAACTGGAAAAATAAGAAGATTCAATGGAAAAATGAATAGAAGCATTTAGTTACATAAACTCAGTAAATTATACAAAAAAAAAAAAAGAAAAAAAAATCCCTATGAAAGTGAAAAATAGTATCTATCAAAACACAGTGTGCACACACACACATCATCGGCAAACAAACAACTGAACAAGTATAAGCAAAATCAATATGAAAACAAATAATATATCAATACAAATAATAACTATATACCATAATAATATAGCAACAAATACAAGGTTTGCATGGGATCAAATAAATAATAATCCATATCTCTAGGAAATAAGGTACGCATTCAACCCTCCGACGTCTGTTTTCAAAAACATAAACCTGCATCAACCCCTACAAATACACAGTTTTTTTTTTTTTTTGCTTGTGTGTTGTTAACCATGCGTAGACAGTGTGTTCGAGATATTGTAAAAATTAATGACAATACAAAAATCATTTGACATAAACCAAGAGTTTTGTAAGGTGTCTTCTTCCTAACGTTGTCACCATTGGAGCAACCACCTGCCCGTCCACCAACTTAAACATAGCCAATTTTCCATAAACATGAATAGTCATCGTAATTCAAACACTTGTCAGCGACCTTCTCCCTATACAAGTCGTCTGCATCATTAGAGCGATGACTCGAGAGGCCAAAAATTAAGGTAGTGCAGAACATATTCTTGACAAAGCTAAAAAATTGGATAATTCAACAAGTTTAGTACCTTGGAAAAATTTTGGGCAACGGCTTGAAGTAGAAGTTAGGCAAGGGGGTTTGATATTTTAATCATTTTGGACATATCTTTTTCGACCTGGATCAACCCGTCGTCATGTGGAGCCATGGGATATATTTCTTCGACCTTGATCCCACCCAAGGATGCCTATGCCAATTTCGGGACAATGTCGTGCCATTGGAGAGAGAAGTGGTGGAAGATGAATGAGAGGAAACAAATCTAAAATTTGTTTTAGAGTGTGAAGAGTGTATACAAACTTGCTCTAAATATAAACTCGTGCATACATCTGATTCAACTAAAATCTCCAAATGCTGGAAAGCCTTATGAAAGCTAAAAATTCACAATAAAATCAAAATATTCATGTGGAGAGCTCTCACCCAAAGTCTCCTAACCATAGCCAGACTTAAAAGTAAAGGAATTACCTGTCGTACCTTTTGTCCAATCTGCACTGAAAAGGAAAAAAACAATCGAGCATGCCATCCTTAACTGTAATCGAGCCAAGAAAATTTGGAAAAACTTTCTCCCCTCAATCACCGATTCCATTCTCCTCAAAGGACCTTTAATTGACTGTTGGTTCCATTGGCCTCTTTCTCTCAATGATTCCGATCTTGAATTAGCGAGTGTTATTTGCTGGGCAATCTGGAATGACAAAAATAAAGCTAACCAAGGACTTCCATATTCTCCCTTTAATTTCCTGAAAAACTTGCGTGGATTGATAATTACTTCAGTGAACTTTCATCTTCAAGGGCGGAATTGACCGATGGTAGTTGGTCAGAGGGGTATAATGTATGCCCTAATTTATTGTATTTTGTAATTTATTTGTATTATATTTTTGGCTTCAGGACAAGTGAGAGATTGTTAGAGATTGGTATCATAAATCTCTTGTATTCTTGTAGTTTATAAACATTATATAAACAAATTGTAAAATAATTATTATTTTATAAGCATATACTTAATCAAATAAACTAAGATCCTAGGTTATTTTATATAATTTAAACATGTATGTAGAGACATACGAATGGATCATGTTTAAATGATAATCTAAACGGTCTGTAGTAGATGAATAATGCTGGGTACCTTATCCTAGTGATACTACGGATAAGACTCACTTTGTAAATGTTACAAATATTGTAAAGTGCTACATGTGAGCGGGATATCCTATACAAAAAGTTTGTATAAGATCGGACCATGAAATGATTAGTCTCATTATATAACGCCGTTAATATTAAAGACTTACATTTCACCAAGATGACCATAGGTGATGTGACTTGAATCTTGAGTGAGTTGTAGACTCCTACCTAAAAATGTGGTTCTTTGATTTGTATGAGTGAGAGTGGCTAGATTGTCAATATGCCTACCATTTTGGGGATTCGTTTGATTAGGTTGTTGAGAACACAGTTACACAAGACGAAATTCACTCTTTCCTTGATGTTGGGGTAAGTAGATAAATTGCTCTCTTAAGAGCTGATTCCGGGGCTTGAACAATGTGGTCACACCCTCTCTTGGCCGAGAGGAACTTGGTCAATTATGACTTATTGTTCATTAGAGGGATACTTAAGGAGTTAGATGTAACTACAGTAGAAAAATGGTAATTTTGGCCCATACTTACGAGCAATTTGTGAAGGATCATTGCACTCTTGATTGGTTATATCCAATGGACATATAAATATATATGTAGTACGAAGAGTGCAACTGTCAGCTTTAGTGGAATGATCGGCAGTTAATGGATGTTGGGTAATTTAATTAAAGAGTTTAATTAATTATTCAAATATCATTGGAGGTAAAATCTTTAGGTCCATAAGGTTCCCTCTTTAGCTCAACGGGAATTATAGAGAATTAATTTTTGATTAATTTGAATTGTTCAAATTAATTGACGGAATTAATTATATGTGATATAATTAATATAATGTATTTGATACATTATAATATAAAATTTATTTTGAGAGGAAATTAAATATTTAAATATAATTCAAATATTAGTTATATGACTGAGATTTATATAATTGAATTTAGTATAAATACAATTTATATTAAATGTCACGTAACCTTGAGAGAAAATAAAACTATAGGTTATATTGTATTTGATACAATATAAAAACTATAAGTTATGTGTTATATTTGATATAACATATAGTGTGTGTATATATATATATATATATATAAAATAAGATAGTTATTATATACATATATATTATAATTAAATTAAACTAAATTAAATTTTATTTTAATTAAAGAGATGGAGTTACAACTCCCTCCCTTAATCTCTCTCAAAGCAGTACGTGGAATTAAAGGAGTGAAAGCAGTTGTTCGACTTTGGTTTTTTCCAAGAAAGATAGAGAGAAAAATATTTTCTTCTCTCCCTCTCAATTTCATTCCTTCTTCCAAGAATTCAAGCAAAAGCCCACAACTCTTGCTTGAATTCTCAATCCCAAGAGAATATAGATGATTTTCAAGTGGTGGTGTCTTGGTTTGGAGATCAAGATCCAAATCAAAGCGTTCGTGATCGTGGATCGAGGGAATTACGCAAAGAAGGTGTTCTTCAAGGTTATGCATGTTAATCATGTATATTATAAATGTTGTATATATAGTTGCACGATTTATTTTTTGGCATGCCCATGCATCATATAGTATAAATGTTATAATATATATATGCATGCCTTAATAACATATACGTGCATCATTTATATTATAAGAGTTATAATAAATAGTATGGATGTATGTTATTAATTATTTAATTACTTTAGTATATAAGTGTCATGTATGTTAGTCTCGAAATGAAATTGCATGAAGCATGAAACTACCTTAAGGTAATTTATAATTGTTATAATTTATCAAATATGTCAATGGATGCAATGTATGGTTTTAATTTGTTTCATTTGTTTATAATTGCTATAACAAAATGAAATTAGAAATTAAAATAATTCAAAATTGCATGCTACCTTAGGTAAAATCATTTTTTAAAAATAGTTTTAAAATTTGATTCACATAGACCTAAGATCACAAATTTCTAATGAGATTAGAAATTAGTTTAATCTTTTTAATAAGTTTAATAGGATTAATTTTTTAATAAAAGAATAAATTAGTAGCAAACGTATCTACCAGGGACCTTTTATCTAAGGCTAGTTTTGTCTAGGTTGGGGTATTTAAGTTGATGGAAACGGAACACCCCTACCTGGTAACTGACCTGGAAAGGTGAATTAGATAGATTTGCTACAAGCATACAATTGTTGATTAAGGTTTATTAAAGTGTTTAACGAACATTAATAAAAAATTGTTTAACTATCCAAAGTAAGTGTTACTTTTAGGCAACTTAAACAATCACTTAGTGAAAATAATTAGTCGTATTTTTCTTAAGTTAATTAAACCTTAGATTATTAAAATACTCAGTGGGAGGAAAGATGTATATGATATGTCAATTTTTTCACTCACATTTCTCCTTTAATGTTCACACCGTGAGACTCATGCTTGGCCTTGAGGCATTCTGGGAGCGTCCCCCTTCAGATGGTATTTGCATGGGTCAATATCAAGGTGAATGGAGAGAGTATTTATAGTAAGTGAGAAAGGGATGTGTGTCAACATGTCCTACGGTCTTTTTCATTAGTTTGCACCGTGAGATCTTCTTGAACGGCCTTGAGGCACCCTAGGAGCGTCCCCATTCAGATGGTTTGTGCAGTAGGTCAATATCAAGACGAGCTCCAGAAATGGGTAGGATCGCTTTAGTTTTTGCCTCAATCGGTTTTTTCCTTTGATTGGCTCATTGGGGGTGGAACTCTAGGGTCTAAAATGAAGGGTCACACTTACGAGAAATTGTTAAGCTACTTACTGATTCCTTGACAAAATAAATGATGACTGATTGTTATAGGAATAAGATTTATTCTGGTGTAATAATTGGTTGAGAGTGTCTCAATTCTAATGTACGTCAAAACACTTAGTTGATCTCTATCAAGCATCCCTAAAGGAAAAAGAGAAAAATGTGGAAGTAAATTTTGCATACTAGGATAATAGTATATTTGACTCATCCCATATGACAGATTTGAATGCGGCGGACTTCTTTCAATCTCCTGAAGAGAAAATCGACAGAATTGATGGAACATCAAGTGTTCCCTTTGACTTTGAAAATACCTAGACTTAATGTTATTTTTTTTGTTCATCTCCATGTTTTTTTTCCTCTTAGTAGATGTTAACCTTTGTATTTCCAAATGTTGTTTTTCTTATTGTAATTGTTTTCTTTTAATGAAGAAATATGGACCATTTTCATGTGTTTAGTAACTAAAAAATTTGTAAAGAAGATGTATATCTAGCAAACAATGCAACCACATATACAATACTTACAAGTAGAAAATATTATTCCAAATTAACAATGTTGGAAGCAAAAGTCAATACAATATCAGGTTCTGCAAACCTAATTGACGGGTTTAGAAAAATAAATATTATTTTTCCTAGAGAAACAAAATTTACAATTGACAATGCATTGTTCTTTAGTCAATCAAAGAGAAATTTACTTAGTTCTAAAGATGTATGTTGCAATAGTTATCATATTGAGACTGATAGAAAGAATAATATTGAGTATCTTTATATCACATCTTCTGTCTCATATGAAAAACGTATACGGAAAGAATTGCTTACTTTATCTTCTGGATTATATTATTATTACTACAAAAACAGTATTTTTTGACGTTTTTTAAATGTTAAGAATGACAAAAAGGTCAAGGAAGCCAGTGTCAAGAATGTCGATTTCCTTGACGTTTTAAAAAGGTCAAGAAAGTGACACTTGACATTTAAAAAAGGTCAAGAAACACAGACACTTGACATGTTTGAAAGGTCAAGAATATGGGCATTCTTGACAAAGAAAAAACGTCAAGAAACACAAACACTTGACATGCTTGAAATGTCATAATATGAGCATTCTTGACAAGAAAAAAAGTCAAGAAATTTTGTGAACTTGACATTTAAAAAAGTCAAGAAATTTGCTTGTGACTTTTTTAGAAAAATCTACAATGTTAACATTTTTACCTATAATTGCTCCTGTATTTTGATCCAACAACCACATTTGGTATATATATGACATACATTTATCAATCAAATAAACAATATACATGCATAACAAACTATATCAACAAAAACCACCAATATCTCTTTATAAGAACTTAACTTCTTTAACATTGTCAATAGTATAACCTAAGGAGCATAATTTTAACAGTCAACCCATATGGACACTTCAAAACAATATAAGGAACATAATTCTAGCAGTCAACCCAATATGAACAGTTTCAAAAAATACATTTCAAAACTTAAATTCAGCCAACTCTATTCGCACCTTATCTAACTCGATTTGTGAGTACGGTTTTCTTGTATCAATCTATAAACATAAAAGCCAAATATTATAATGGATTCTATTTTTTTCCTATGCTATTTGAAATGTCGAAATGACGATAACATACCAAATCTGAGATGACAATGCTTCTTTTGGCCATAATATCCCTCATATACTTCATGACGTAGTATCCACATTCGGTAAACCCAACTTGTAGAGGACACTACAGAGAAAAAACTAGTAAATAAGAATGAAGTAATCCATATGCACTAGATGTCTACTTAATATGATGAATAAGTAGTCATTGTTAATTTATACTTGCCTTTACAGTTCTCCATAAAGTTTTCTTTCGGCTTTTTTTAATATTCTTTTGAGATACATCGCAATTGCCCTATTTGTCAAGAAATAACCACAAATTCTAAAATAAAGTACACTTTAAAACAAACACTACAAATGAAAAAGGTTAACTTACGTGTCAATTATATATCTTATATCTACTCGTGATGTTGTCCTTTTGAGTCTAGATAGTACACAATATCATCTTATGCATTTATAGCAAGTAGTGCCCAATGACCACTAGTTAATAAAATATAATTAGTATTTTTATTGCTAATGGAAATTGATAAAAATAAAACATATTTTAACTCACCCAGGATTAAAAGGAGCAAGAACTATTTGATTTACTTTTGACCATCAGTCTACTACACAGGTTTTAGTTTTAACTTCCTGAGAATTATGTCTAGAGGAAATGAGAGATGGATCTACAAAAGTGTATTGTGAACTTTCTTTTAAATCAATAAAGGATGAGTGCACGTACCTACAAAATATTTATAACATAAATATAGATGACCAGAATTGGAAAGAAACGTCAGAACTAAAGTCTACAAAAGTAATAATATTACTTACGCCATGTAAGCCACCAAAGTTATTGTCTTGACTTCATCCATGTTACAAAAGTTAATTATGTCCTCTCACAGGACACAACTCTTTCAACTGATGCCAAAAAGTCCAACTGGAAGTTGTAAAGAAAACTAGACTCTTTGGCCATCACCTTCTCAGCATATCTAAGAATGGATTTTAAAGATACTGGAGAACCGATGTTAAGTCACTAACTTCTTTTTTCTTAGTCATTTCCATTGAAGATTTCTCGTAATGTAGCAAAATCATAGCAACAAAAGTATATAAAGCAAAAAAATTAAACATCTGATGAACTTAATTGATTTTATTAGTGTCACTTGTTGGGTTTTATGCCCTAAAACTCGTAAATAGTAAATGTAACTTTTGACTGTTCATTAATAAATTATTATTGATGTTTTTCAATAAAGCGTTATTGTTTATATTATGTTAATCATGCCTAAATAACTCTAATCCAACAAACTAACATTCTGGATTGTTGTATGAATCTTGAGCTGTATGTGGAGACATACGGGGATCACTGTTCAAGATACAACATAAATGGTCTATAGTATAGGGATAAGGTTGGGTACTTTATCTTGTAACACTATGGATACTACCTACTTTATATTTGATACAAACACAATGATTCAACCTGTTCGTGTAGAAGACATGTGAGTAAGGGTATCCCATGCAATGAGTTTGCATGAGACCAGACCGCAAAATAGTAACTCCTAGCTGTAACACCGTTGATTAGTTAGGTTTCTAGTTCACTAAGATGACCTAGGCAACTTAGTCTCAATCCTGAGTGAGTTATGAATTCCTGTTCACAAGGGATTGTCCTTTGATTTGTATGGGTGAGAGTGGCTGGCTCGCTGACTCAATAAGCCTACCATTTTAGGGACAAAATCGAGTGGATAGCTAGGAACGTAATTTCATAAGATGGAATTCACTCATTTCCTGCTTTAGAAAAGTAGATGAATGTTCCCTTAAGTGGTGTTTCTGGGTCTTGAGCATAGGGCCCAACCCTCTCATTGGCCTGAGAGGGATCTCTGTTTATTGGTTAGACCACAAACATATTGTTCATTAGATGAACATTGGTACTTAAGGATGTAGAAGTAACCTAGAGGTAAAACGGTAATTTGACCCAGCTGGTGTTACGAACACTCGTGAAAGACTAACTTACTATTATTGGTCTATATCCGTGGACACAGAAATATATCTACAGTGAGAAGAGTGTAACTGTGAGTCTATAGTGGAGTGTACCCACAATTAACGAATATTGATTAATTCGGTTAATGAGTTTAATTAATTAATCTCATATCATTGGAGCTTCTGATCTATAGATCCATTAGATCCTACTGGTAACTAAAAAAAAAGGTATTGAGAAAATTAAAGTAATTTGAATTGTTCAAATTAACTAAGGGAACATAATATAATGTATGTTGATACATTATAATATAAAGTTTATAATTTAATTAAACTTTATGATATAAATTTATTTTTGAATTTGATTTAAAAATTAATTTATGGGAGAATTATATATTTGAAGGATTTCAAATATTAAATATAATATGAATTAATTTCATATTAAAACTATAGATTAAAAATAATGCGCATAAGGTGTACATTAAAACTATAGATTATATGAGAGAAAGAAAATTGAATGTGATTCAACTATAAGGTTAAATTAAATATGTGATATTTAATTTAATGATTAATTAATTGGAGAACTAATTATTTTAATTTAATTATATTTAATTAAATATGATTTGATTAAATTAATTGAATTGAAACTATAGGTTATGCGAGAGAGATGTATTAGAATATGATTCTAATATACATTTAATTAAATATAGGAGATATTTAATTATTATTAATTAATTTGATTAATTAATAATTTTTTGGGGAGTTACGAGATTTATGGGGAGAGGGAGTCTTTTCCCTAATTTTTTCCCTCTCCCTCTCTCTCTGACTCTGACTTTCACTTGTGTGGTTTAATGAAAAAAAAAAAAAAAACCTCTCCATTTAGAAAGTTTCCTCTCAGTATTTTCTCCCTTTCTCCTAAACCAAGAAGAAGGGATTCCACCATCCCGCCTTAATAGACTCAACAGAGGATACCGGTGAAGGCTTTTTGAGAGTGCTGCGTTTATTTCCAACAGAGGTTTTTCATCAACAAGGTATGATTTTTTTTAATTTTTGAAAGTATATGTTTAGCTTAGGTTTGTTTTCCAATGCAATCTCTGTTTATTATTAAAATTAGTGTTAGATCTGATTTTTTCCGCTGCGCGAGGGGGTTTAATTCCTGCATCACTTACCTTAAAGATTTTCAAATCTTCTGCATTGCAATTTACATTCACCTTTATCTTGTCTCTTCGTTTCTCTGGGGACTTAATCTCCTCCACCCTAATCTTCTTTTTCTATTTCTTTTCATATGCAGTCTTCATCTTGTCTTTTTGTTTATCTTGAAATTCGATCTCATCTGTTAAAAATTGCTTGGAGCAACTTCCATGTCCAGAAAATGCTGTAGAAGATGACATTTGTAGACGAGCTTCTAATTCTCTAGCACGTTGACGAAATGTTTCATTCTCACTTACAATTTCCTGTTTTCATCATTCCCATGTTTTGATTTTTGTTTCACTGTATAAAAGTAAGCCATTGGAGTAACAAAACCACCAACCCCACGCACACGCCCGTGCCTTTCTTGAGTACCCAAAGCTTGTGTTAAGATATCATTAGGAGAGTGATGTTTGTGGCGTAATGGATCTGTATTATTCTTTGAGATCTCATCCTAAAAAGAAATAAAATTTAATATAATTAAGCTATATGTCATATACTTCATGTAAATTTAATACCTGTCTTACTATTTGATTGATGACTTCTTGAACATCTTCATTGTCGTATTCTCCTTTCTTATTAACTCAAGTCTAATTCCACAGGTTAGCTCGATCGAAATCACTTTCATTTGAAGATAATTTCTTCTACATTCAAATGAAGAAAAAAATTGATATTGTGATTGAAGGAACTTTTTTTCAAGAGTACCTATGAGTGGAAGCGGATCTTTCCAATTCATTGTGACAAAATATCCACATATACATTCAAACATACTAATATGCATTCATAATGTTAAATGATTGACATGCTTAAAAGAACACTAAATAAGAGATCGAGAGATCATACCAGTTGAAGACTTATTCTTCATAGCAAATCTCGCTTTTGCTGAGATGGTAAGCTATTGCTCAACAAAACCCAATCGTCTACCTCGAACAGTCTCCACACGAACAGAAGAAAACGGGGATGACATCACCACTAAAAGCCCTCAGTATTCTTGGAGTGATAATCCAAAGGGTAGGTTTTGTTCGGATTTGGTAGAGGGAAGGAGGAAGGGAAATAGTATATAATGACCAAGCAAGTGGGAGACAGGCTCGTCTATCATATTGACAAAATGCTTGATCGTTTAGGTGAAGTATACGATCGTATAGGAAAAGGTAAGCGATCGATCGTGTAGGAAAAAACTAAGCGATCGTCTAGTAAATATTGGGCGCTAAACGATCGCTTAGGAAAAGGTAAACGATCGTTTAGTAAATAGCACGGACAGGTGTAATCATTAAGCGATCGCTCAGCATTATCGTATAAGTAAGCGATCGTTCAAGCACTATCGTATAGGCACAGATTTTTCTAAGCAATGACACTCTTCAACACAATGTCCGCACCTCCTATGCCTAACACACCGTGAGCTATTTGAGCGTCTCAAAGTGATTTTTTTAACTTACTCATCCGTTATGAAAATAGAAGAGACATCGTCCTATTACCCTTTTAACCGTCCAATTAATAGACAATAAATATCATCCCATCATATTCATAACTTATGAATTAATATCATATATTAATCATAATATTTTTCCTCCATTAAATATAAATCATATTTATATCCAATTTCCTCAAAATTAATGTATCTTATACATAAAGTTAATTATATCATATATAATTAACTAGTTCAATTATATCATATATAATTGAACTCCCTCTTATCAATTTGAATATTTCAAACTGACTTAAAAACTGATTCAACTTGTATCCAAGCTACCAAGAGGACCTTATGGATCTATGGCTTGAAGCTCCAACGGTACCTGAATAGCTGACTAAACTCTTTAGCCACGATATCCATCATCCGTTAACTGTCAGATATTTCACTAAAGACTGATAGTTGAATTATTCTTACCATAGATATATTTCTATGTCCATTGGATATAACCAATCATCAGTACTATGACTCTTCACAGATGCTCGTAATTACAGCAGACCAATTAACCGTTTTGCCCCTATAGTTGCATCTTACTTCTTAAGTACCACTAATCTCTCTAATGAACAATACAACATAGTCCTACTATGTGTGGACATCTCTCGGGCCATGAGAAGGTGTGTGGCGCCACATCGTTCAAGCTCCGAGATCAGCCCTTAAGAGAGCAATCTATCTAGTTACCCCTGCTTCGGGGAAGGAGTGAACTCCATCTTGTGAAGCTGAGTTCCTGGCTCCCAAATCAGACGAATCCCCAAAGTGGTAGGTTTGAGTTGGCGCTCTGGCCACTAGCACCTATGTAAATTAAAGAACCCCCCAATGGCAGGAGTTCCCAACTCACACAGGATTGAGGTCATGTGACCTATGGTCATCTTAGTGAAGTGAAGTCTCAGTCATGAATGGAGTTATATGACGAGATGTTAACACTTCGAGGTCAGGTCTTATACAAACTCTTTGTATCGGACGCCCCCGCTCGCATATCCCCTACACGAATGATCAGGATCAGACCATCTATGACAAGTCACAACACTTATAACAATTCCACAAAGCAGGCCGCGTCCGTAGTGTTACCAAGATAAGGTTTTCCTCCTATATCCATATACTACAGACCATTTTGGTTGTCACTTAAGACATGATCCATTTGTATGTCACAACATATATGCTTAAGTTACATAAAGACAACCAAGGATATTAAGTTTATTGGTTTGTGGTAAAATAAAAAACATCTAAATGTGCAAAGTCAAGAAGTGAAGTAAATATCATATATATTATACATCATAAGCGTTCTTACAAAGTTTTTTACAAACTATAGAACACGAGACTTTAGGGCACAAATCCCAACAGTGATAAATTTAGGAATCATGAGAACATATACTAAATTCTTACCATTTCCTCGACAAGGTTAGCATAACCTTTCCTTGAAATTCAATGATTGTACTTATTCGTAGATTGACGTTCTTGTTGCAAGCATCTTTTTTCCTATACAAACGTAATGATTATTAGTGGGGAATGACATAACAAATATTTATAAAATTAAATTAATAATATACCTGAAACTTTACACACAATCTCGATCTTACAAACTCTTCCCAATGACTTTGATCAATAAATGAATACTTTTCTTGTGGATTTATTAGAAGTTGAGGTTCATCTTTAAATGGTATAATGCATTTTGTTATTAACCAATTCTTAAACTAACGAAAAGCTATGCTTGGAGTTTTTATAATGTTCTTCCTAGATCTTGTATCAATTACAAAGGCGGCCTAAACATTGAAAAGTTAATGAAAATATCACATATACATTTACAATATTATCAAGATAAAAAGATGAATATATATAGCTCAACTGTACTATATATCTTATCTTTCAACTCAGTAGGCACACATTTCCAAGATGTATAGATAATAGGTACATGATAATGCATAGAGGATCCAATAAAATACTTTAACTTAGCTCCATTTTCACCAATGGATACATCATCTTCATTGTATTCCACAAACTTCTTTTCTCCCACACTCCTAATACGTGTTACATCAAACATAATAGTAGCTCCCCGTTCTCTCTTTTTTTTGATTGGTGGTTTCATTTGACCTAACAACTACTATTTCTTTGTCACCAAGCTCTAAATCTTCGTCACCCACTGTACTATGCTCCATCTGGTGTATAAATAAAAAACTGCAATCAAATAAAAAACGTCAAGAAAGGTGGTTTTTCTTGTAGTGTATACTCATATACGAGTAATTGAAACATATGCAACGATGAACTTGAAATTCATGAATTCAGACGTATTTACAATTTGGCATGACAGATTCTAAGGTCAATAATGATGAGAAGAATTATTGAGAATTCAAATGGACATCCATTGCAGAGTCAAAAGATTTTTCAATCTAATGAATTATCATGTGATACTTGCTCTCAAGGCAAATTAATCATTAACCATCACTAGTCAAAGTAGGGACTGAATCATCTGCATTTTTAGAACGAATTCATGGTGATATATGTGGACCTATTAACCCACCAAGTGGACCATTAAATATTTCGTGGCATTAATAGACGCATCCAGCAGATGGTCACACATGTGCTTATTATCAAGTCGAAATCTTGCATTTTCTTATTTGCTCAAATAATTAAGTGAAGAGCACAATTTCCTGATTATACAATTAAGACCATTCATCTTGATAATGTCGGTGACTTTACATCCCAAGCTTTTTATAATTATTGTATGTCAATTGGGATAAATGTTGAACATCTTGTAGCTCACGCTTATACACAAAATGGTTTAGCAGAATCATTTATAAAATGTTTGTAGTTAATTGCTAAACCATTGCTTATGAGAGCTAAGCTTTCTACATCTATATGGGAACATACTATTTTGCATGCAGTGCCACTTGTACGCACTAGGCCAATATCTTATCATAAGTACTCACTATTATAATAAACTTGTGACCAAATATTTCCTACATGAGAATTTTTGGATGTGCGGTATATGTTTCATTTGCTCCACCACAACATACTAAGATGGGTCCTCAAAAGAGGTTGGGAATATATATTGGATATGATTTCCCATCAATTATCAAATATCTTGAACCCTTGACGTGTGATGTATTTACTGCATGATTTGTTGATTGTCATTTTATTGAGACAAATTTTCCAACATTAGGGAAGAAATTAAGAAGTTGGAAAAAGAAATTACATGGAATGTACAGTTATTGTCTCATTTATATCCCCATACAAATCAATGTAAACTTGAAGTTCAGAAGATAATTCATTTGCAAAATATAGTAAATTAGTTACCAAATGCATTTATAGATGCAAAGAAAGTAACTAAGTCACACATACGAACTACAAATGTTCCGTCGAAAATTGATATCCCAAAACAACAAGTTGTCACTAATGAGTTTGGAACACGCTAAAAACGTGGTAGACTAGTGAGTTCCAAAGATAAAAATCCTTGAAAAAGACAAATAATTAATAGTCAAGAAGACTTGGTTGAGGATGTAAATACCCATGAGAAATTCATGACATGACTATGAGGAAGGTGGAATACATAAAGATAATAATGAGATTTTAATAAACTATGTCATGACAGGAAAAAGATAGAACCGAACTCATGTAGTTATTGACAAAATTTTTGCATATAATGTTGCTCTTGATATTATATTTGAAAATAAAGATTCTGAACCAAAATCTGTTGAAGAATATCGACATAGAAAAGATTGACTTCAGTAGGAAGAAACAATCAAGACAAAACTAAA
This sequence comes from Benincasa hispida, assembly GCF_009727055.1. Lineage (NCBI taxonomy): Eukaryota > Viridiplantae > Streptophyta > Magnoliopsida > Cucurbitales > Cucurbitaceae > Benincasa > Benincasa hispida. Next base: position 84,142,066 of record NC_052357.1, read on the forward strand.
CTCACTTTCAAAACATCAGGTTTTTGGACTAGTAGTCCGAACACTAGAAGATGTCAAACCTGTGGGATACAAATGGGTATTTGTGAGGAAAAGAAATGAAAATAGTGAGGTCACAAGATATAAAGCAAGACTAGCTACACAAGGTTTTTCACAAAGACCTGGTATTGATTATGAGGAGATGTATTCTCCGGTGGTGGATGCAATTATGCTAAGATATTTAATTGGTCTGACTGTGTATGAAAGTCTGGATATGCATCTTATGGACGTAGTCACAACATATTTATATAGATATCTTGATAATGATATTTATATGAGAATCCCAGAAGTATTTAAGGTACATGAAATATAAATCAGATTCCCGCAAATTGTATTCAATAAAATTACAGAGATCACTATATGGATTGAAACAATGAGGATGAATGAGGTATAATCATTTAAGTGAATATTTGTTGAAAAAATGATATCAAAATAATCCAATATGTCCATGTGTTTTTATAAAGAAATCACAGTTAGGATTTGCTATTATAACTATATATGTTGATAATTTAAATATAATTAGAACTTCTGAAGAGCTTTCAAAGGCAATAGAATATCTTAAGAAAAAATTTGAGAGGAAAGATCTCAGAAAAATAAAATTTTGTCTTGGCTTGCAAATTGAGCATTTAGCAGATGAGACATTTGTTCATCAATCAACTTATACATGAAAAGTTTTGAAAAGATTTTATATGGACAAAACACATCCATTGAACATTCCAATGGAAGTTTGTTCACTAGATGTGAAGAAAGATATATTTCGACCTCGAGATGATGATAAAGAACTTATTGGTCCTAAAGTACTTGAAGGAACTCTTATTCAAGAAAACCAGTGAGCGGAAGCAAGATCTTTACAAACCCATTGTGAAAGAATAAACACATTCACAAACTACAAGAACAGTGATGCATTATAGAGAAAATTACAACATGCTTTCTTACTAAAACAAAAGGAATTGAGAGACATACTTTTGAAGAACTCTTCTTCTGGAAATATCTCGCTCTCGTGAGCAATTGTCTAGCAACCTCTCGCTCTCGTGAGCAAACGCCTAGCAACCTCTCGCTCTAGTCACAATCAGGAACTGTCTGATCCTCGAACAGCAACCTCTCGACACTACCACTCGGCAACCTTGGTATTCTCGGAGTGAGAATCCAGGAGGTGTGGGCTCTGTGTGAATTTGGTAGAGGGAAGGAGGAAGTATACGATCGAGCTACACGATTGAGTAAGTGGGAGAAAGGTTTAGTCTATCGTATAGACCTGTCTCTTATACACATCTAGATGTGTATAAGAGACAGCACCAATTATATCATATATAATCAAATTCCCTCTTGTTAATTTGAACACTTCAAACTATCCAAAAATTGATTTTCAACTTGAATTCATTGAGCTACCAAGGGTACTTTATGAACCTGTAGCTTGAAGCTCCAACGGTATGTGAATAATTGATTAAATTCTTTAATCACAAGATCTACCATTCGTTAACTGTTGGTCACTTCACTAAAGATCGACATCTGCACTATTCGCACTACAGATATATTTCTGTGTCCAAATGACCAATCAACAGTGCGATGATCCTTCACAAATCACTCTAAGTATAGTTGGGCCAATTTACCTTCATAAATCGCTCGTAAGTATAGCTGGGCCAATTTACCATTTTGCCCCTATAGTTACATCTAACTTCTTAAGTACCACTGATTCCTCTAATGAACAATAAGTCATAGTCCTACTATGACTGAGTCCTCTCTTCCAAAGAGAGGGTGTAGCCACTATGTTCAAGACTCGGAATCAACCCTTAAGGGAGCAACTTTTCTACTTACCCTGCTTCGGGGAAGGAGTAAATTCTGTCTTGTGTAGCTGAGTTTCCAACTCCTCAATCAGACGAATCCCCAAAATGATAGGCTTGTTGAATTGGCAATCTGGCCACTCTCACGTATACAAATCAAAGAACTGCTCTCATAGGCAGGAGTTCCCAACCCACTCAGAATTAAGGTCATGTCACCTATGGTCATTTTAGTGAAATGTAAGTCTCAAATATCAATGGCATTATATAAAAAAACTAATTATCTCATGGTCCGGTCTTATACAAACTCTTTGTATAGGATACTCCCGCTCACATATCTCCACATCAATGATCAGGATTAGACCATTTGTAGCACTTTACAGACTATTTAGGTTATTACTTAAGGTATTCCTCATCTATCCAACTACTACATACCATTTAGGTTATTATTTAAGGCATGATCCACTTGTATGTCTCACATACATGCTTAAGTTACATGAAATAATCACGGATCTTAGTTTATTAGATTTGAGTAAATGCATATAAAATAACATTTATTTTATTAATAACAATGTGTACAAAATGTTTATAAACTACGAGACCACTAGGAGAATTAGGACACCAATCTCAACAGTACCATATATTAGTGCAATTGGTACACTTATGTATCTTGCTAATAATACAATATCAGTTTTTACATTTTCAGTAAAATTATTAGCAAGATATAGCTCTTCTCCAACAAAAAGACATTGGAACGAAATTAAGTATATACTCCGTTGTCTCCGAGGAACGATCAACACAGGTTTGTTTTATTCAAATAAATCAATTTTGATCTAGTTGGTTATGTAAATTCTGGATATTTATCTGATCCACACAAAACTAGCTATCAAACAGGTTATCTGTTTACATGTGGAGGAATTGCTATATCATGGCGATCGGTAAAACAGACCATAACAACCATTTTCTCAAATCATGCTGAACTTCTTGTAATTCACAATGCTAGTCGAGAATGTGTATGGCTAAGATCAGTGACTCAGCACATTCATGGAACATGTGGTTTATCTTCTAGTAAAAATCTTCCAACGATATTATATGAAAACACCACAACATGCATATCCCAAATCAAAGGAGGATATACTAAAGGAGATAGAACAAAATATATTTCACCAAAGCTTTTCTACACTCATGATCTTGAAGAAAATAACAACATCATCGTACGAAAAATTTGTTCGAAAGATAACCTGACAAACTTATTTACAAAGGCATTACCTACTGCAATCTTTGAAAAACTAGTGTCAACATTGGAATGCGGCGACTCAGAGATCTTGAGTGATGTTTACATGAGGAAGAGTAAATATACTTTTTAGGAGTATAAATTATATAAAATATGTACTATTTTCCCTTCACTAGAATTTTTTTTCCATTGGGTTTTTTCCTAGTAAGGTTTTAACGAGACATATTTCATATATATAATGGACATCTAAGGAGGAGTATTATAAATATTATGATAATAGATGCCCATTAGATGCTCATGCTTAGTGTCTATTGACCATGTGTCATGCCCCTATTTTCCAAAGTGTTGTCCATGTGTCTCAACATTACACATTATTAGTGTCTATGTAATCTACTACCTACTTGCCAAATTGCCTATAAATAGTGACATTTGATGGATTTTGGAAGACATGTACATGTACATTGGGTAAAGTCCATGGAAATTGGAGAAAGTGGAGAATTTAGAGAAATTTCTTATTTTATATTTTGTTATTTTAATTTATTTATATATTATGTTTAATTTATTTTAATATTGATTTATTTTATATTTATTTTAATATTATATTTTATTAGTATCTGTGTGCCCGTTGTGCTTTTCAAGTTCACAACACAATTCAAAATTTTAGATATTTTTCAAAGAAATTTTAAAATAGACTTTTTCCAAAATGACTTCCATGTTTTTTTTTTGACATTTTCTACCATATATGCTACCATCAACTGTTGACAAGAAAATGTTGTCATCTTTCCATATTTGGGCGTATATGTTCTCCACCAAGCGGTTTATAGCCCAATACTATGTATGGGCTTTAACTTATGAGATGGACCTACTTTAACCATTATGGAATAATCAGGTATATAGTAGTGATTACATTATCATTTGAAAAAATAGTAGAAGACATGATCCTTTTGAATTATAGCAAAATGCATATATGTCACGTGAGTTCAATTTTCTGAAATCCTAAAATGCCCTCATCGTCCCTTTTAATTAGTGTAATTGATTCGACATCTTTATTAATGAAACTATAATTAATTGCTCAACTATATATCCTAACAGACTTTCAACGTCAACTAACATCATCATTTTAAGCAGATAATTTGTCATAAATCTCAAGATTTAATAGTTGTTTTAAATTTTCAAATCAGATTTAATAGTTGTTTTCAATTTTCGAATCTTGTACCTCAACTAATTTTCAAATCTTGTTTTGAAATCTAAAATATCATATTATATTAATTATTCAACTGAGATTTTTTATTTATATTATACTTTCTATTAATTTTAACCAAGATTCATGGGTTTTAAATGATTTTGAATGTTATATTTATTATCTTTTTATTTCAAACATAAAATATTAGAATACAACACATAGCCTTAACTTTCTTCATCCTCTGTACTGAACGCTTTCTTGTTATGGTTGTTCAACGATTAAGAGTTTTGTTCAATGGTAAATGAGATGAAAATAACCAGTATATAGCAAAGAAACATGACCTATTGGTAATGTGCAATTTTTCAAGTCTCTGTAATTTGAACAACGATCCCATTCGTCCTTCTCAAGTCAAACGCTCGACTGGAAGACCCAGGAAAAAGAGAATCTCGTCTTACTTAGAGAATAGAAAAACATTACGTTGTACTCATTATGGTAATAGTGGTCATAATTGTAGGTCATGTAAAAATCCAATACCTGGTTGAGTTTAAGTTTTTATTTGTTTTAGCACTTTTACCTCATATTTTTCATTGTGAACATTTACAAATGGCCTTCTTTGTTTCAAGTACTTATAAAATTTGTTATTTTTTTACTACATGTTAATTTTTCCATCTATTATTACTATACTTTATATGTTGTTTCTCATACTTTTACAATTTTAGTGATACTGTAATTTTATTTTTTTAATATATGTTAATTTTTCCATCTATTATTACTATATTTTTATGTTGTTCCTCATACATTTACAATCTTAGTTACACTATAATTATCACTACTTAACGTTTTCACATCCCTTTGTTACAACATAATCATATATAACCATGTATAAAACATTGCTTTTTAAAGTTTGTTTTGTCATACTCTTTGTGTTTCTATCTTAGTGAAGGACAAAATGAGAACACTTTACTTATTTTTTGTTTTCTGTCATGGATTTTATGAATAGAGGTTTTTTTTCTTCAATGGTTCATTTATTTGCTTATTCATTCAATCATGATGTGCATTTGTCGATTTTATTTGTGATAAAAACGTTGTACAATGTTATAAAATATTGGTCATCATTTTAAATTATAATGATATATAGTTATTTGTCAAATTAGGTTGTTTAATTTAATTATAAGTTTTGACTAAATCCCTCTATCAGCCGCCGCCCCCCTCCCCCACACGAAATCTCTCTTCCCCTCACTTAATCTCATGATCTCAATCCCACTCTCTTGTTTAGTTAACTGCATTTGAGCTGTCTCTTATACACATCTAGATGTGTATAAGAGACAGTCTCTCACTCGACTGCAATCCAAGTCATCATAATGCGCAGCACCTCGTCGTCGTCCGTGCTAGCTTCCGGTGGGTGTTCCATTTTTTCTCTTTTCTAATCTATCTCCATCTTTTCTTTCGAGGCGTTTTTTGACCAGCACGAGCCGCCGACCATCAGTCATTGCCTCGGGGTTGCCGTCACTACATATGAACGGATTTTGTGAGTTCGAAACGCCTAGAAAAAATATTCAACAAGGTTCATGTTTGCATTGGTGGTTTTTTGTGAGATGGTAACGACCCGATCTCCTAGGACTTAAGTTAGACATTACTAAATAAATGCATACATGAAACTCAATACGACACTCGGTTATGGGAAATAAATGCTAATTAAATAAGGTAAGTACAAAAGTTTTTCATTAAATTCAAATACTAAAACAATAGTAGGGTACCCATAAATCATAAAGGACACTAAATAAGTCTGAAAAACAATTCTTAAAAGGAAGTTTTAAGTATCAAAACTAAAAGTTAAGAGGAACATGAAAAGAACTTTAAATCTCATGAGCGGAAGCGTAAAAACTAGTCCTAGTGGCTCGATCACGAACTCAGTAACTACTGGGGTCAGGCTGGACATCTATGTCCTCTAGATACCCACCTCTAGTGAAACATATAAATTGCCCTAGTCCTCATGGGACACATATGGGACACATACATACATGAAAAATCTGAGTTCTATTTTACTGTAGTTAAGTATGCCAACTATCTCTAGTAAGTCCCGTAGGACCCACAACCTCTAGTGAATCTCGAAGGAAACACAATCTCTTACATACGCATGGTTATGCATACACCTCTTTCGTATACAAATAACCCACTTAATGTGTACCTCTTTCTTACAGATGGTTAAGTATACACCTCTTTCGTATACACCTAACCTACTGAGTATGTACCTCTTTCGTACATCTAGTTAAGTATACATCTTTTTTGTATACACATATCCACTGAATGTGTACCTCTTTTATACACCTGGTTAAGTATACACCTTTTTCGTATACACCTAACCTACTGAGTGTGTACCTCTTTCGTACATCTAGTTATGTATACACCTCTTTCGTATACACATAACCCACTGAGTATGTACCTCTTTTGTACACCCCAGATCCTCTCTATAAAGGTAGGAATGCGTACCTCTTTCATACACATGGTTAGGCATACACCTCTTTCGTATACACATAACCCACTGAGTGTGTACCTCTTTCGTACACCTGGTTATGTATACACCTCTTTCGTATACACATAACCCACTGAGTGTGTACCTCTTTCGTACACCTCAGTACCCTCTAGGTATGTATCACTTTCATACACACCAGCCCTAGTACATCTCTTTCATATACTAGCGCTTTTGGACGTACATCATTTTCATGCAGTCACATAGTCTGGAAAGGAAAAGAGATTGCATCTAACTTCATATTACATATAACATTCACCTAATCATGAATCTTCTAAAAAATCTCCTGATCAAGGTTAGGCTAGTTAACCACAACATACGTAATTAATCTAGTATTAATGGATCCACTCTAGTATATCACTTTCATACACTAACTCATGTAACAATCAAACATTTGAAATTTCATAATACATCATATAACTTACACACTTTCATAATAAACCACATCAATAAGCACATCAACAAAATGCTTCAACTTTCACCTAACTTTAAGACATTTCCGTAATAGTGTCACTTAACTCATAATTTAGGGTCATGCCCAATCGTCCTTTTAATATATTTCATAAAATTCTAAATCATGCTCATACATTAACATGCTTCAGTCATATTATCACATGTTCATATATCTTATCTAAACGATCTATTAAATCTCAGAACAGTCAAAATTATCCTTGAAACCAGTCTTACAGTCCTCAACATCAACAGATTGAATACAACCAAATGGAATCACATACCATCTCATGCTAGCATTCAAGTGCCTATGTGCATAAATAAATAATTCTGATCTCGTAACAGAACATACTTTAATCATGTTATACTATCAATCTTTCTTGCTGTCATTCTGCCATAACCTTCATTTAACATGCTAGCATACATCTAATGCCTAACCCGTGGGCAGTTCCAGTAGTAAGATTACTTACCTTGATATTAGGTCGAACCAAAAAGCAATTGAATCTTTGTGAAATTCTTGAATCTTTAATCAAGCCTAAGGTGTGGTCCAATTCGAATTCACCTTCCAAACCTCCAATTTTAAGTCTAAATAATTAGCAAACCAAACTCTTCTTCATCTTGAATGAAATTTTTGAATCAACCCTAAAACTCGCTAAAACAAACTTCAACTTCACTGAACAATACCTCAATACCTTCACAAACTTGAATCCAAAGTTGAAACACAATGGGTATCAACCAATTGATGCCAAAAGTAAATGAGTAATCAAGAATCAACCGAAAACAACCCAAACGACAGAAATCTTACTCAAATCGATAGATCCAGTGACGGCAAAAGCGAACGACACTTGAGTAGTGGTGGACGGAGGTCATAAAGAAGAAAATGACGCGGCAGCTTTGGACGGCGTCGGACAAGCTCACGAATGTGAGGAAGAAAAGGGAGGTGGGGTTTGATTTTTTATAAAAAAACAACAACAACAATAATAATAAAACAAAAAAGGAAGTAAATATAGTTATATTTAATTCCTTCTCGTTTTATACTATTAAATTCCTTTCCGTTTCAAAAGAAAATTAATTCTTGCCATTAATTTTCAATTTAAATTTCAAATTGAATAATTTCATGCCAACAATTAAATTCCCCACTTACACTTGAAGTCCAAAATTCCAAAAATGTCCTCCAACTAATAACAATTACTGAAATTCCAAATAATAAAGTTATTGAAATTACATTATTACTAAAAAAAATGTGCGGGGTGTTACAAAGATTCTTTTGGGTTTTGTTTAATTTGGTTGCACCTTCTATGGATGAGAACCTTGAAGATGGAATGATGGGGAAGAGGAAAAGACTTCACCGACATCTATTCATTTCATGCTAGAAGCGAAAACTTCAAACATATGGTTAGCTTTTTGGGAATATAAATTGGTAGTGGGTTTTAAAAATATGTTGGTAATTTCGGTGGGTATAATTAAAGTGTGTCTAAGATTTTTCCTTAATGAGGTTTGTATCTATGTGTTAGGGGTACTTTGGACTTTTAAAATTTTGATTTATCATTTTTCTAATTTCGTGTTGCCTTTTTTACAAATGAAATGTAGGTTTGCTATTTGTCCAAATAGAAAGTTAAAATATACTATATTTCTTGTTAGTCCATCAACTATTGAGTTTTTCCATAAAAAAAAAGAAAGGAAGAAAGGAAGAAAGAAAGAAAGAAAGAAAAAAAAAAAGAATCTCCTACCTTGTCTATAAATTTGATGGAAATTAAATTATTTTTTTAGTACAACAATTACAAAGATGAAAAATCAAATATTCGTTTTTAAGAAAAAAATACATGTAATTTACTGCTAGGCTAAGCTTATTTTGATAATAAAACTTAAATTATTAAATAAATAAGACAATTTGAAATGAGATTGAACGATAAGTAATTAAATAAAAACTTTAAACCTTGATAAATAGCATTTATGTAGCTATCATTGTATATGAAAAAACACAATGTGATTTGAACTATGCTCATTTTGGCACATGTAATTTTACCATATATGTCATATTGACTATACATTTATGTGTGTCAAGAAACAATTCTTAATTATCTAATATACATTTTAGGTCATAATTAATGGCTACTCTAAAATGTATGTGTTGTATTAGATCAATAAAAATATTAAGATGAAAGTATAACCTGAAGAGTTACTTAATCCTAAAACGGACCTAAGATTGACATGTAATGGGTCTAGGTGAGTTCCTTTCAAATGGAGAAAGAGATGGCCCAATTGACCTGCTTTGGCCTCGACGACGCCAGCGAATCCTTCATGTGAGGTCTATTTGTAGTAGGTCATTTTATCTGGAACCTCTCTAGTGGCCCAATCCAATTCTTGAATGTCCCATTTCTAAAGGAATAAAGGAGATGGAATCCTAATCCTAAAAGGATGAGGAAGAACCTTGACGGAACTCCATTATAAAAAGAGCATGATAATTCAACATAAAGTAAGTTCATCTTCCTTTTTAAACGATTTGCTCTGACCTTTGTGTAAATATCTAACTCAAGTATCATGAGTGTTTATAGTAAGTACCACACTAAATATTACTTTTGACTGTTTTATAAGTAACTTCATTTGGTTGTATTTTGTCAAATAATTGTATCAACTAAATTAGAAGCTTTCATAAGTAAATTGTTCTATATCCTCTGTAATGATTTTGTTTCTAAAATGGCAATGCATAATTTTCACGTCTTTGAAGTCGAGAATTGACATGATATTGGGCAGAAATACTGAAATATAATGGATTTGGTAGTGAATTTTCACTAACATGAGCGGTGTTTCGTTTTTTCATATTTTTTCTATTCTTCTCGACTTATATAAGAAGAATTATGAGATAAATTTAATGGTCACTTCGTCCAATTTTGAGAGAATAATAGTTTTATACTTTTATTTAAGTGATTTTTAAGTTGTGCTAAATAAAATCTAAGTGTTTAAATAAATGAAATAAAGTGAAAATAGTTATAAATCATCAACATATGTGTTTTTTTTTTAAATAGTAGTCTAAATTAATTTATCAAAGTTTATGGATATAAATCGTTTTTTTTTTTATAATTATTTGTAATGAAATTGTTTAATATAGTTTTTTTTACAATAAAGGAAGGAGATCGAACCTCTTACATCAAAATTCTTGAATACTCTTTTTGACACTTTTTTTTAATATAGTTGCTATGACATGACCATTGCTTTTACATTTTAAAATGTATAAAAACAAATTTTAACAATTTTTTTAAACACAAAACACAATGAGAGTAACAACTTTTTTGGGATAAATTATAAAATTTATCTCTAAAATAAGATGATAGTTGCAATTATACCTTTAAACTTTCAATTTTCAAAATTGTGTCTTCAAACTTATATGAGTATTAAATTTGGTCAAATTGGCCCTTGAAATTACATAATTGTATAAATGATAACATTTGTATAAGTGTAAGAGTTCAATTCTTATAATTTAATTCTAATTTCAATAATTATTGTAAGCTTGAGGGTTCAATTTAACACCTCTAGAAGTTTAAGGATCCAATTTTTACAATTAAAGGTTTGAGAACATAATTATAACTATCATTATACTTGAATGACGGTACAATTTATTTATTTTTAACTATGCCTTTTTTTTTTTGGCAACTTGTTTAACATAGTTGCTACAACATGACCATTATTTTTACATCTTAAAATGTATAAAAACAAAATTTAACATTTTTTTAATACGTATCTAAACATAATGAGAGTAACAACAATTTTTATAGACATTTGAACAAAATAATAAGTGTAATAAATAAGCAACGTTGACTCTAATCTAATCAGGAGATGTATTATGTTTTTCAACTTTTTTTTTCCTTTTGACCTTTATATATCTCTCACTTAGTTATGTAAAAATTGAAATGGACAATTAAAAATAAAATGATATTCTATATCTTGTTATACGATTCAAGATGAACATAACTTAATTAGCATAAAATTTGTATTATTGACTTCGAAATTATATGTTCGATTCTCCATCCAACATATCAACAAGTCATATAAAAAAGAATATCTAAAAAAATTCCAATAAAAATAATGAAAATTTCCGTAAAAATTTTTTTAAAAATATATTTTTTAATGTTCAATAATTAAAGAGCTGGAAGAAATGGTTTGGCGTTGACTACAACCTTTTTTTAAGGATACATTCTACAACTACAATTTTAAATTTATAAAAGTACAAACAAAACATATATATATATATATGGGCAGGTAATGAATAAATTTAATTGTGTGAATCTGTTTCATTACAAATTCAATTGTTTAATATTAGGGTCTGACGATGAATTTAGTTTTATATGGGGTTTAATTAATAAAATTAAGAAGAAAAAGTAAAAGTACCATAATTAATGTTTGAATATAGAGTTGCGTAATATCAAAATTTGGAAATTAGAGCAGATGCATCGAATTCCCTTTTGTAGTTATATTTTAAATCTCCCAATTTCATAAAAACATGCAAGCATCAAACAAAATACATTTAGTATGTTTTGTTTAAATTGCAAATTCGGATTATCATATTAAAGACGATAGCTCGATTTATTATTATTATTATTATTATTTGTAATAGGAGTTTGGGATTCAAACCGCTATCCTCTTATCACTAACATATTTATATGTCAAATGAACTATGTTCACTTTAGTCTAACCTTTTCGTTAAGGTGTCGAATTAGGTTGGGTTGAAGCACTTTTGATATGAACTGCGTCCCGGACATTAAATTATTACTTATGTTTCATTTAATAATTTTGATGTAATTTTAGTTTTTTTCTAATTTATCCTTTTCATGACATGTTAAGTAACGGTATTTTTGTAATTTTATTGTGAATGTGGCATAAGGTTTTCTTTGGGAAGCTATTAAAGTCTTGTATAACTTGGGGGTTGACGCCTCGCCTCTAGGTGTTTTGAGTAGTTTTTGAATTTTGAATTTTGGGAAATGATAATTTTTCTCTATATTAATGACAAAGATTCATTATCAATCTTTTACAATTCTTAATCTAGAGTTGCATGCTTGAACAATCAGGTAAGATCGATCAACTTGCTTGTGGAGTGTTCAAACATTAAGTAGATGACTAATTTTCCTTATCTCTTGGTTCTTCAATCAAAAGATAATCCAACTCTAATACATACTTTTGAATTGACACCAATTGATCTGGAGGTTTTAGAATTTGTTATAAGGGTTCGAACAACCAAAGGGTTCCTAATTTTAAAATTGATAGGAGTTTCATTAAACTTTTTAGACCCAACCCAATTGTTCAGGTTATAAGTTTCTTCAACCCAAATAACCCTTATCATAAATAATAATTACAATGGATAACACTTTTAAGGCTAATAATTAGGTGTATAGTAACATTTTTAAAGAATTGCAAATATAGCAAAATCTATCCGTGATATACTCTAGCACTAATAGACTTCTATTAACGATATGGTCTATAACTAAGAGTTGAATCTAAATTTTGCTATATTTACAAATTCTTTTCCATTGCATTATATATGCAAATACTTTGAGTCTGATTGTAATATTTGTTGTTGTCCTTAGTAAATAATGAACCCAACCATGAAACATTTTGGATTGAGTTGGTTCAGGTTACTCAAGTCATTTATTTAATTTTTTTAAAAATAAATAAAATGTTAGAATGTAAAATTTTTATTTGATTATTTTTATATATTGAATTAAGATTAACAACTCAATTTCAATTTATATTATGAAAATTTCCTTTCCAAAATGCTAAAAAATTATTTTTAAGAGTTGCTAGAGAATAAAATATATATAAAAAATGAAATTAAATAACATTGTACCAAAACATAATTTTTAAAATTAATAATAAGTTTGAGTTGATTCAATTTGATTTGAGTTATTTTAGGTGAACTATGAACCAACCCAACCCATAAAATTTTCATTTATTTGAACATAATTCAACTAAACTGAGTTGATAACCCAACCCAAACCGTACAAATTTGATTGGGTTAATCGGGTTTTCGGGTCATCGAACTTTCTGAATGCCCCTATTTTTCACGTTAGACTAAAAGTAAAAGGTTGTTGGATAAACTTTGAAGAAATAACGAGATAAATTAAGTTGTTCTTAAAAAAATAATAATAAAAGAAGATAAATTAGGTTTGTCTTTGTTAATTAAGTGTGTGTTTGATTTAATTTTTCAAGTGTTTAATTTTGAATATAAGTTATTTCGAAAAAAAAAATTGAAGTATTTGACAACCACTCAAAATTGCTTTTGAAACACTTTTAATGCGTATTTTAAAAAGTTGTTTATTTATAAAATAGATTAAATAAAAATGACGGAAGATTCCTCAAGTTAATCCAATCTGTTAATTATGAAAGCTTTAATCTTGTTTTACACTCTTTTATTATATAATCACCAAATTTACTAATTAGTGGTTTGAGACTATCCACGTGCCAGGTAACAAATTCGGTTGGAATCTCCCAAGTTGGTGATTTCATCATAGGCCGGTGGACTTTTTTGACCTGAGAGAAGAAGGCATGTCATTTTCACCGTCTTATTAAGGAGTATAAGTAAGGTGAGTTTCTTTTAAAAGGGGCAGAAGAGTATAGCAATTTGAAGATTGATAAAAGCATGAGTAAGGGAAAAAAATCTGTAATTAAAGAAGATTGATATTCTCATCAATCCTTCTTGAGAAATAGAGTGGTCGAAGGTGAGTTGAGAGAGAGATTAATAGAGTATGCTAAAAGGCTTCATAGAGAGAGAACCTATTGATTGCTTGAGTCTTCAAGGTAGGATTTATCTTTGTACTATCACCTTCGTTTCTTCTTCTTGTATCTGAAAACATAGCTACTGAATACACTCAATAACATTGACTACAGTGGATGTAGATATGTTATGCTCAAACCACTAATTTCTGGTGTTCTTATTCTCTTCTCTTTTATGTATCTTGAAGTAGTTGTTCAGATATTTCTATAAATTTCTGTGGAAGTCTTTGAACTGCTCAATATATTTTTCTTCAACAATTGGTATCGGAGCCAAGAGCTGACTACTTCTTATCTTTTTCCTCGTGGTCTTTCCTTGGGTCTTCAAGTCTTCAAAGGAAAATGACGACTAAGTTCGTGGTGGAGAGCTTAGATGCAAAAAGAGATTTCTCACTGTGGAAAAAGAAGATGAAAGAGTTATTGGTCAACAGAAGGTGGCCAGAGCACTTGTTGAGTCTGATGATAAACCTGAACAGATGACTGAAGAAGATTATTTGGAGATGAAAGAGATCGCTTAACGCACAATCATCTTGTATCTCGTTGATAATGTACTCCATCAAGTGAATGATTAGAATACAGTAAAGGGTATGAGCTAAATTAGATGAAATCTATCTAACCAAGTCCTTAACCAATAAACTCTACTTGAAGGAAAGATTCTTTGGTTTTAAAATGGATACCTCTAAAGTTTTGGAATAAAACTTGGATGAATTTAACAGGATTACAATTGATCTGTATAATATTGGTCAAAAGTTGAACGATGAGAATAAGGCCATAATACTTCTTAATTCTCTTTCTAATTTTTATAATGTGATTAAGAATTCTATTAAGTATGGTCGGGATAGTCTAACTATGGACATTGTAATCAATGCTTTGAGGTCTCGTGACTTGGAATGTAAGAAGTCAAGTTTAAGAGATGGAGAAGCTCACTTCACCAGGGGGAGATCTGAAAAGAAAGGAAATAAAGGGAGTAGTAGTAAAGGCAAATTTGAAGCTAATCGAGGTAGATCAAAATCTCAGACTAAGGTTAAAAAACACTTCTACTATCATAAAGAAGGGCACATCCACATAAATTGTTTAGAGCTGAAGAACAAAAGAGCATATGAAAATAAGAAAGGAGAAGAAAGTAACAATGCAAATGCAACTGACGGATACAAGTCTACAGAAGCGTTGATGGCTTTAGAGTGTTTGTCTGGAATAGGAACCTCTTACTGGATAATGGACTATGGGTGTTCTTTCCATATGACACCCAATCGAAACTGGTTTCAAGAGTTTGAACATTTGGACAATGAAGTTATTATTCTTGGAAATCGTTGCAAATGCAAGATCAAGGGAATAAGCTCAGTCCAAGTAAAAATAGTTGATAATCAAGTAAGTGTTGGGTTGTATGTCCTATAACTCGCAGTTTGTAATATGAAACATATTCTATTTGCAATAAAGATGTTATGGATATTTATTTTAATAAAACTGCTATTGAATATATAAATTGCACTTGTAAAGACTAAATCCAATAAATTAAGATCCATGGATATTATATGAATACTTGGACTTTATGTGGAAACATAAAGATGAACCAAGTTCAAGTAAATAGCCAAAATGGTCTATAGTATATGAATGAGATTGGGTACCTTATTCTGGTAACACTATCGGATGCAGTCCACTATGTATCTAATACTAACAATGTGATCCTGAATCATTCATATAGAGACATGTGAGTGATGGTCTTCTATACAAAGAGTTTATATAACATCAGAACCAAGAAATAAGTCACTTTTACTTTATAACGCTGTTTACTGTTTAAAACTGACTATTTCAAATCGATGACCTAGGTAACTCCATCTTAATCTTGAGCTAACTATGAACTCTTATTTATTTGGGATTGTCCTTAGATTTGCATAGGTGAGGGTTGGCTCAACAGTGCCGACTCATTAAGCCTCCCATTTTAGGGGTAAGACTGGGTAAATAGTTGGGGACATAGGGTGCAAGACGAAATTCACTCCTACCCGCTTTTAGGGTTAGAAGAAAGGTTATTCTCTTAAGTGTTTATTCCATGTCTTGAACAAAGGACCCAACCCTCTCATTGGCCCAAGAGGGACTCGGTTGGTGATTGGATCACAAACCAATTGTTCATTAGAGGATCAGTGGGACTTAAAGAGTAAGATGTAATCTCAGGGGTAAAACAACATTTGACCCAACCATTATTACGAACAACCTGTGAATGGTCGACTGATTGATTACGGTTAAATCAAGTGAACATAAATATATCTACAGTGAGAGAAGTGCAACTACTGAACTTTAGTGGAGTGACCCGATAGTTAATGAATGTTGATTAAGTTGGTTTAAAGAGTTTAGCTTATTAATATCAGATCGTTGGAGCCCATGATCTATAGGTTCATTATGACCCCCTATTAGCTCACAAATGGATTAAACTTTATAATAGAGTGATGAGTAAATTTGGAACGTTCAAATTCAAATTAAGGGAATTAGTAATTATATACGATATAATTACATGTTTAATTATCGAATTAAAGAAAATTGAAGAATTGAATAATATTTAAATTTGATTTAAATATCAATTACATGAATAAAAATTCATGAATGTAGAATTGGTTTTTTATTCATTTAATATTAGATATTAAATTATATTAATTAATTAAATTTTATTTAAAATTAATTGATCGCATTAATTTTATTTAAAATTTTTGTATTTTATGGAAATTCAAAACAAAACCAATTTTGGTTTTAAATTTAAATTTTAGAAATTTAAATTAAAAATTAGAAAATTGACTTTTAAAATGAAAATTGATTTTTAAATCAATTTGAATCCTAAATGGATCCTACATTTGGTTTTCCAAACACACCGTTCCACTAAAATTGCTTAAGCATGAGGTGTCAATCTCTTGTGTGAAGAGATTACATGTTGAGATTGAACAAAACTGAGGATGGCTGACTGGATTTGGAGGGCCATGCATATGAAATTTCTAAAGAAAAATTAGTAGAAGTGTTCTTCATCCTAGAGCTGAAAAACCTGAAAAATTCTCCAATATTTCTCTCTTAATTCAGCTCATTTTGATTCTCACAAATCAATCTAAGGTCCAAGAGAATAGTAGGGAAGATCAAGTGGTGGTCTACAACATGTTTGGATTGAAGATTAAAGCTGAATTAGGATTTAAAGATAGTTATTCAAAGGTATGTTGTTAAATCCCTATTACTTGTTCTTGAGCATGTTGTTTTAATTGCTAAAATTGATGAATTAGATACTTAATTATCCTGATTTCTTTTACGAATTGTATGCTAACTCCAACAGTAAGAGTGATTCCGAAAGTTAGGTATGTACTAGATTTGAAAAGAAGTCTCCTATCACTAGTAGTGTTTGATAGAACCGGACACACTTGTAAAGCAGAAAATGGAGTGATGAAAATTATCAAAAGAGCTATGATCACAGTTAAAGGAAAGTTGTTCAATGGAATATATGTCCTAGAAGGAACAACTATCCTTGGAACTACCGTTATTACCTTACAGAATGCTCAGAAGAATGCTGAATTATGACATTCAAGGTTGGGGCATGTCAGGGGAATTGCTAATTAAAGAAGCAAGGTCCCTTTGGATCTTCATCCATTGGGTCTTTAGAAACATGTGAGCATTGTATCTATGGCAAAACCATAAGAGTCTCATTCAAAAAAGGCAAACATTCTTCCAATGGAATACTAGACTATATACATGTAGATTTATGGGGGCCGGAAAAGACTGCCACACTTAGTGGTGTTAAGTACTTCTTGTCAATAATTGATGATTATTCAAGAAGAGTGTGGGTGTATACTCTAAAGACCAAGGATGAGACCTTTAAAAAGATTCCAATATTGGAAGGTTTTCATCGAAAACAAGGCTGAGAGGAAATTAAAATGTATTCGTACTGACAATAGACTTGAATTTTTAAATTCTCAATTCAAAGACATGTATGACAAAGATGGCATTGAGAGACATCTCATTGTCAAAGGAACTAAAAAAATGGTCTTGCAGAGCGCATGAATAGGACACTATTAGGATGATTTAGATGTTTATTGTCTAATGCCAATCTGAGAAGCTGTAGTAACTTATGCATATTTGATTAATAGATGTGCTTCATCTGCAGTAGATTATAAGACTCCTTTTGAAATGTGGTACGGTTATCCTCTAGAACTATCCAACCTGAGGATATTCAGATGTTTGGCATATGCTCATTCAAGACAAGGAAAGTTAGACCATCGAGTTGAGAAGTGTATTTTCTTGGGCTATCCACATAAAGTGAAAGGTTATAGACTGTGGAGTTTGGAGAAGGAAAAGAAAGATGTTTTTTTAGCTGTGATGTTGTTTTTGATGAGTCAAAAATGGGTATGACACTTGAAACAACTTGATCCAAAACAATTAAAGGAAAAGATACTATCTCCTGTGAAATGGAGCTTGAGCACATGAGTTATGGTAGAACTATTGAAAGTCTAGTACCATCTGATTAAGGTGGAGTTTCCAATCTCATAGTGAACAAAACCAAGAGGAGGATTCAAACAGAGTTTTAGAAGGTGATCTATCCGCTGAATCTTCATCAGAAGCTGTAGAAAGTCATGTTGAAAATTCAACTCCTCAAGATGATCTTCAATCCTATCAGCTGGCCAAAGATAGAAAAAAAAAGACAACTAAGGCAACCATCAAGGTATGTGCATGCTGACCTTGTTTATGCTTTAAATATTGAGATAGATCAGATTGATGAAGAACCACTGACTTACAGTGAAGCTATTAAATCTCTTGATTGTGATAAATGATTGATAGCTATGAAAGAAGAAATGAATTCTCTGCATAAAAACCAAACATGGGTCTTAGTTGATAAACCATCTAATCATAATTTGGTTGAATGAAAATGGATTTATAAACTAAAATATGATGGTGATGATGAAAATCAGCGAGGTATAAAGTTAGACTGGTAGCAAAAGGATTTACACAAACTCATGGTATTGATTATGATGAGATTTTTTCCCTGTCGTCCATCACACATCAATTAGAATATTACTGTTTTTAATTTTTGTGTTTGATCTTGAACTTGAACAACTAGATACTAAAACAACATTCTTACATGGGGATCTTGAAGAGACTATATATATGCAACAACCAATCGATTTTTTTGATAAATCAGTTGAGAATAAGGTATGTATTTTAAAAAAGTTCTTACATGGTCTCAAACAGTCCCCAAGGTAGTGATATCTAAAATTTTATTAATTTATCATATCATGTGGCTTTGTTAGGAGCAACCTAGATCACTGTGTGTACTTTAAGCATGTTGTAGGAAAATTTTCAATTTTTTTTTGTTCTATATGTTGATGACATGCTGATAGCAAGTAGAGATAGACAAGAAATTGAGCATCTTAAATATCAGTTAAAGAGAAAATTTGATATGAAGGAAATGAGGCAAGTTAGAAGAATTCTAGGCATTGATATTAGAAGAGACAGATCTAAGGAAATACTTTGTTTACTTTAGGAATCTTATTCTCTAAAGATGCTTGATAAATTTAATATGAACCACTGCAAAGGTGTCTCAACTCCTTTGGCAAATCAATATTTCTTATGCAAGTGTTGTGAGAAGCCTAGTGTATTAGTGGTTTGCACAAGACCGGATTTAGTCATTCAACAAGTGTTGTTAGTCGTTTCATGGCAAACCCTAAAAGAGAACATTGGAATGCTGTCAAGTGGATCTTGATGTATGTAAAATCAACTTTGTCTCATGGTTTGATATATACTCAAGATAAAAGTATCCATATTAACAATTAATTGGGTATGTAGATGCTGACTATGTTGCTGATAGTGATAAAAGAAGATCTTTATCTGGTTATGTTTTTTCATACTATGGAAATCTTGTTAGTTGGAAAACTTCTTTGCAAAGTGTTGTAGCTTTATCAATAACAGAATCAGAGTATATTGTTGCTATTGATACCTTTAAAGAAGCAATATGGTTGAAGGAATTGACTAATGAGTTAGTTCAAAATGACAACATTGTTAGAGTGTTATTAGATAGTTAGAGTGTTGTTTGTCTAAAAATCAGACTTTCCACAATAGAATGAAGTATATAGACATCCGATATCTTTATTTTAGAGACATCTTAAGTGAAGGTAAATTTAGTCTTGAAAAGATACGTTATGTAAAAATTGCAGCTGATACATTTACCAAGTCACTACCACAAAATAAATTTGAGAGTTGTCTTCAAACTCTCAAAATCTACCCTATCTGATTCATACCAAGTAACTGGGGTCCTTGTTGTTGAGTTGAGTAGTTGTTTAAGGTTTAAGCTATCAAGGTGGAGATTGTTAATTTTGATAGCTTAATCTTGTTTTACACTCTTCTATTATATAATCACAAACTTTATTAATTGGTGGTTTGAGACTATCCACATGTCAGGTAACAAATTTTATTAGAATCTCTCAAGCTGGTGATTTCATCATGGGCCAGAGGGCTTTTTTGAGCTGAAGAAGGCATGCCATTTTTCCTGTCTTATTAAGAAGTATAAGTAAGGTGAATTCCTTTTAAAAGGGATAGAAGAGTGTAGCAATTTGAAGATTGATAAAAGCATAAGTAAGGGGAGAAGCTCAGTAATTAAAGAAGATTGATATTCTCATCAATCCTCCTTGAGAAATAGAGTGATCGATAGTGAGCTGAGAGAAAGATTAATAAAGTCTGCTAAAAGGCTTCATAGAGAGAGAACCTGCTGGTTGCTTGAGTCTTCAAGGTAGGATTTATCTCTTTACTGTCACATTCGTCTTCTTTTTCTTGTATCGAAAAATATAGCTACTGAATATACTCAATAACATTGACTACAGTGTACGTAGATCTGTTATGATGAACCACTATAAATATTGGTGTTCTTCTTCTCTTCTTTTTTTTTTTTTGTATCTTGAATTAGTTGCTCAGGCATCTCTATAAATTTACGTGGAAATGAGTTTTTTTTCAACACGTAGACTCTAAATTTGTTGAATCGATGAGAATCATTTATCTAGGTCCTCATTCCCGTGGAATGTTTCTTCGAGTACAAAGATATCATTTGTATCCAGAATATCAAACATTATAATTATAAACAATGTTAATAAATTCATGGAATCTCATTACTGTAAATAATAGGAAATATTAGACGTTGGATGCCTCTGTTGGATGCCTAGGTATTTTCTTACCACGGAAAACTATTCAAGATAAAATTGTTTTTAATAACTATTTCAAAACAGCTAAATATTCGTTTTTTTTCTTTAAACAATATGTAGTCTTTTGAGACATCTTTTTTTTTTTTTTTTTTTTTTAATAGCAATTATTTACCTCATGGTTTAAAACATGGATGCAAATTGAATTAGTTAGATTTTAATTTTTCGAAAATGTCAATGTGGAGGGATATTTTTTAAAAAATATAAAAATAAAAAACTATTTAAATTAATAAATAAACCTTTTATTTTTTTAAACAAGTTAAAATATTTATTATTTATATTATATTCACACTAGTACATTTATAAGAAAATGAACCAAAATATTTACAAATAATAGCAAAATATCACAATCTATTTTCAATAGACCGTGATAGACAACGATAGATTACTATCTGTATCTACCATGACACAGATAGACACATAGAGTAATCTATCGCGGCCTTCACTAATATATTATGATATTTTGCTATTATTTATAAATATTTTTAGTAGTTTTGTCATTTAAAATAATCTCTCTTTTATTATTTATTTTTATTTTCACTAATTTTTATGATAAAAATGAAATATTGATTTCTTACTCATGTCGATATCGAACCTAAAAAAATGTGGAAATACCGATGAAAATTTAACATCATAACCCAAGTGACTTGTTTTTTTTTTTTTTTTTTCAAAAATAGAAATGGAAAGAGAAAAATAAGAATAAAAATGCATCTAACTACCACCACATTTAAAATTTGACCAAAAAAAAAGTGTGCATTCTTTAGATACGTTAATTTAAGAAATGAATTTGATTACAATTTTTGTATGCTTCATTTTTTATAATTAAAAAAAATCAAATTTGAACTTTACAAAAAAAAATGTAATTACTTTACAAAACATGTAAGTACAAACACAAATTCAAAAAGTTTTAAACTTTAATTTTTGTTTGTACTTACATTTTGTTATTCTTTAATCTAAAGAAAAATTTTGATTACATTTTTGTATACTTCATTTATTATAACTCTAAAACTAAAAAAAAAAGATTAAAGTGCCAAAATTAGCGTAGCTTAGCTAAAATAATATTTCTACTATTAACTTTCAACTTTAAAGTCAGATTTATTTCATCCATTCTACCTATTATCAAAATTGGCCCCAGACTTTTCAATCTTCTTTTTGTAATTATATCTTTTTATACTTTAATTTAAGAAAAGAATTTGGTTTACATTTTTTATGTTTCATTTTTATAACTATAATAAAACTTTAAAAAAAGTCAAAGCTGAAACTTTTTCAATTATATCTTTTTATACTTTAATTTAAGAAATGAGGTTGGTTACATTTTTTATGGTTTATTTTCTTTTTATAACTATACTAAAACTAAAAAAAAAAAGTCAAAATTGAAATTGTTTCAATTTTTGTCATTATAATTTTGTATACTTTAGTTTGTCTGAAATCTGAATACATCTCTTTTGTATTTCATTTTTTTAATAACTATATCAAAACTATGTAAAAATGTCAAAGTTGAAACTCTTACGAACTTCTTGGTAATTATATATTTTTTCTACTTTAATTTAAGAAAACATTATTTTGTAATCTAGTGGTTCAATATTATTTTATATTTAAGTACAAGTAGATAAACCTCTCAAAATGATGTGGACATATTTATGTGTGGTTGAACATAGAATAAAAAATAGTCACCCAAGTGTGACTTTGCGATTTCTTTCCTGTTTTGAATATTCTTATTATTTTTCTTTGTCAACTCAGCTAATTGCTAAACGTAGTTTAATCATAAGGACCGTTTTTAAGCTTTATTAATAGTATAGGAATTAAAATGGTAACCTCTCGAGATCTAGTTAATTTAAATTAGGTCTTTTTTAAGATGATTGAATTTTTATTTCCTTTTATTTTGAAATTTCGAGGCCAAAACTTAAGTAATTGAATGATTTGGTTTGATTCGGTTTTAATTTAGATTTTTTTTTTGAGAAGATTTGAATTTTTGGGATTTAAATGGATCTTGGAATTTAATTGAAGTGATAATTGTTAGGAGTTGGAATTTTAAAAGGAATTAAATTGGTAATTCAAGAATTTGTTTGGAGAGGGAAAAAGGGATTTTGTTAAAAAATATAGTATTTTTTTAAACTATTGACAAAAATGGGGTATATGAGAAAGTATTTTTAAAAATAGCTGGGTATTGAAACCATTGACAAAAGTAGGGTAGTGAAATCGTATACGGGTACATAATTAACGTTTAATCCAGTCAACACCACGTCGGCTGACTTGGTTGACCGATCACATGGAGACTCGTGGATTGGATCCACGATTGTCATAATCGTGGACCCGGTCCATGATTTGTTTTTTTTAAAAAATAGATTGACTAATTATTCTTTTTTAAATTGGAGATGTACAAGACTTTAGGAATGAGTCCACAAATTCCTTCATTATTAAACTTAATTATATATTTAATCTACAATGAAAATATAATTATTTTGCACTCATATTAAAAAAAATTTCATAATATTAAAGAAGATTTACAATTAGTTCTTTAATTTAAAAATAAAAGTTTACATGAAATTTAAAAACGACCCCTGGCCCTTACCCTTCATGGGGTTGTCTTCGTATCCCTCTAAATTAGGTTCACCCTGCTGTCGTTGTTGTCTACGATTATTTTGCACTCATATTAAAAAAAAATGTTATGATATTAAAGAAGATTTACAATTAGTTCTTTAATTTGAAAACAAAAGTTTACATGAAATTTAAAAATAACCCTCCTGGCCCTTGCCCTTCATGGGCTGTCTTCGTGTTCCTCTAAATTAGGTTCACCTTGTTGTCATTGTCGTCTACGACGAATATGTCTTCAATTGGTATCAGCAACATTGAGTTGTCTTGTTTGTTGAATAATACATTCTATGTTGACCCATGTTTGCTGACACATTGAACCCAAGTCTGGTAAGTTGTGCACTAAATATTGTTGTACATTTTCGATAAAATTATTCTATACAATGAAAAACATAAATATTAAACAATATTCATATTATATATATGGAAAATATCTGATTTTAAATATCTTACCATGCTTACTAATAGTAAGTGCCACCAGGTGTGATAAATCGCCTCGTGCACAACAATCATGTCGTCCATGGCAGTAGGATATATATTCAGCGTGGATTTGACGTCAGTCATAATCATGCTTACCTCTTAAATTAATTTGGTGTAGTGCTGGGAGTGTATAGGACAACGAATGTATCGTTTGTCACAGACCGAATTGTCTCAACACACGATCTAGATGATACCACTCTACTATATGGAAGCATATACGAGGGCTAATGGTCAACTAGATGTCTTCAACAGTAATTAGGTAGGGATGACCCAATCTGTTGTGTGTATGACATCCAAATAATTTGATAAAAAAAAATATACATCCAAAATGTTTTAAATATTCATTTATATATACATTTGTCTGATTGTGCATCAGTCTATCAAATATTTTTCGGTACACGAGCAACATATTTGCTGACGATTCAGAGATAGCTAATACACCACTCCATCTAAAATTATAAAAAAATACAATTAATTTATATTCTTACATAAAATATGATAACGAAATAAATATATAAATGAAATAATACCTAGCACTAAGTGGACGGTGATTTGGGGCCTGTAATTGGACTTGTAGTGCTATATTTGGAAATCTATCATAAACCTAGTAGTATCAGTGGTCCCGCTATTTCCAACGCTTGTGTATTGGTAGCCCGACAAAGTTCTCTATACAACCATGCAAGACATGCACCACCCCACGAGTACGTACTAGCATGCTTGAAATCAGATAGTAGCGAGAGGAACATGAGATGCACTAGAGTATTTGACTTGTCAGCGAACAAAAATCCTCCAATTTCTAAGTTCGACATATATCCAAAAATAAATCATGGATCCATAAACTACACATTAAGTTAAGCCCAAATGCAAACAAAATGATATATATATGGAGATTATATATTGGAAAACAGGAAAATTTTTTACCTCAATCGAAGAAAATTGAGGGAAGACAGACAGTTTAATGGAGGAGGAAGACAGATGGTTTAATGGAGAATGAGGAAGACGGAGGAAGATCGAAGTTTTCGGACGATGTTTGGATGGATGGTTAAATTTTCGAATATATTAGGAGGTTTTCGGACGATGTTTGGATGGAGGAAGACAAAAGCAAATGGAGGAAGAAGCTTTTGGATAAGGAAAAAGAAGGGCCGCACGGCGGTTTAATGGAGAAGGAAGTAGTGTATCCGGTACACGACTTAAGGTAATCGTGTACTCAGTCAACGCTACATGATGCCACATTGGTAGTCTGCATGTGCCAGATCAACCGGCACTCGTGTACCGGGTACATAATTTAGAGCTAATTGTGTACCTGGTACACGATTTAAAAACTTATTTTTGTCAATATTTTCAATCCTATCCTATTTTTGTTAATATATATTAAAATATCATTATTTAAAAATTTTCGGGAATATATATATGAGTTTCTAATTTGGCGAAGGAACTGGGGTTTGTTTTTTTTTAAATATATATATACACACACATAGGTAAGCGTGATAGTAAAGAAAAAAAAGAAAGAAAAGGAAAAAAAATCCTTCTCTCTGCGTGGAACCCCCTATTCTTCGTGTTTTTCTTCTTGACTAGTCGAGGGCCGCTGTTGTCGAATCTCTCTCCCCCTCGTTGTTCGCTCGTTCAGCTGTCGCCCAACCACGGTTAGCCCTCGCTGTTAATGCCGGATTCCAGTCGTATGCACGACGAAGGCCGTCATTGCTCCAGCCCGTGGACGTCACGCCACTTGATGCTGTTCTTGCAGGTTATCGTGGAGTGTCCCGTCGCGCCAGACCGCCGTCCGCGCCGTCTAGCCATCGTCGGTCTGTGCGCCGTCAGCCTCCTTTGCTCGTCGAATTATTTGGAATTTGATTGAATTCCAAGGTTTTTATGGTCGCGGCCCAACGAGATTTGAAGTGTTTTGGCACGTTCTTGGTAACTAGTAAGGTTTCTAAACCATTCGATGTCATCAGTAATTTCTGAAATTTGGGGATTCTTATCTAATGGTTGGTTTAAATTTAATTTAGGAGTTTTATGTTGAGATTTTGAGACGTCTAGCAGGTGGTCTAGTACTTTTAAGGATGATTTTGGCAAGATTTTGATAAGTTATTCGGAGATTGTGGGAACGAATTTCATGTGTTTTGGAATTGGTCTCAAAAGTTAAAATTTAATGTCATATTTTGCATTAGGGATCTTGTCCAAGATTTTCAAGTCAAGAAGGGGATTATTTTATCTGTATTTGAGCTTAAACTCAGAGGTAAGTGATGCATTTACCGGTGTCTCGTGCCAGACGCCTAGTTTAGAATTTCCATGTTATTTATTGAAGTATTGGTAGTATGAATTGCACTTTGCATTACTCATTTAATGCATGAAATTGATGTGGGTTATGAGCATGTTGCATTATGTATTATATTATGTTTTATGTTGTGGGACTTTCTATGAGATTTTGTATATGACACATGTTAGATCAATAGAGGTGATGTACTGTCTCGCCTTGACATGTGTTTTGATACAGGGACCAAAGGGTCCAGTTTTATGTTTTATTTGATAATGTGCCATCATGCCCCTAGGCATGCATGATCGATGGGTTTATTTGCTTGCTACGACTATGTAAATCGATAGGTTCACTACCATGTTTTATTTGACGATGTGCCATTAGGCCTCTAGACACGCATGTTAGGGCGAGACAGGTTATCCTCTTAGTTAGCTAGTTAATTGTCCCACTAGCCCAGGCATTCATGATCCCGGTAATGGGGTCACTTATTGGGTATTTTATACTCATCATTTGTATTTATATGTTTTTCAAGTAAGGGCAAGGATACTCGGCGATTGATAAGAGGAATTCGTGACAGTGCCAATGGGACTGAATCGCTTCCGCATTTGAGTTCATATGTCTTTTTCATATTTTACAATTTTCTTTTCATGAACTTGTTTTTGACAGAATATATGTGTTAGGGATTTTTATTTTTAGTTAATTTTCTTTATTTTAAAACTTATGTTTTAGGAGTACCCCGAACGGTATAAACTCTTAAGATAAATTTTTGTTTAAATTATTTATTTAATATAATAGTCCAAATTTTTTTCTTATTTTCAATGTAATTATTTATGCATCCATTTTTTTATTTTTTTATTTTGAATGTAATTATTTATGCACGTATGTAGTAACGATCCTATGAGATGTCTTATAAAGTCAGGTTGTTATAGCTGGTATCAGAGCTTAAGTTTTGGGTTCTGTAGACTGACTATAAGTTCAGATTGTCCTTTTTGGCCATCTATGCATTATTCTTCATCGCCAGGTATGTCCATTAAGAAAAGATTCCAGAATATTGTGCACTTTTACGTTGAGTTTATAATCATGATTGACATATTTTATTGATAAAGAAATTGTTAAAGAATGATTATGAACGATTGCCAGGAAATGGTACGTGTTAAGGAAGAGGCAATCACAGGATTACTAGAAAGGAGTGAAACCCCAAAGGACATAATCCAACGATTCAAGATCAAGATCCAGTTCAAGATCAGAATCAACAAATTCAAGATTCACAAGTTCAGGACCCTCCAGTATCAGAGAAGCCCTTGCTGCCTAGTGGCAGAGAACCCAGACATGAAGTCGAGCCCAAAACATGGCTATGCCTTCATAGATACTGATACCCTTAGCCGTCTCGATGGAGTTCATTGATTAGGCAGCAGGTATAGGGGAAGCAATCACATCAACGATATTGAGTAAGGTGAAGGAAATGTTGGACGAGAAAATGGTCCAGTTTGCCCAGTCCCATAAATTACCACCCCACAAGTTCAGGCATTGTAAGTTCATATTCAAAACTTAACCCAGAACCAGAACATGTTGGACCTTTCAATGGAGGCCAAATACTTGCGGCATTTTAAGAAATACACCCCCCGCACCTTGATGCGGTCATAACATACGATAAAATGAGTGTTAATTGTGATGCTATAACACATTGCCTTATCTAATTGAACCCAAGTACAAGCTCAATTAGAACTTTAGTGAGTCCAGGATCGAACTTAGGAATTTCTTTACAAGTATGCAATGAAATCTAATGCCTTGATCTTGATGCAATTGATTATAGATCAGATTGATTTTTGGTAATACTTAAACATTAAGTTCTGTGCGATTGGGGGAGGGGGGAGGGTCTATAATTTTAGTGAAACAGTATATGCAATGGTAGAGTTAAGAAGAATGTTTGCTAACAATTCCTAAGTGAATATATAAACCATGCTTTCATGCGATACACATATTATTAGAACTTACATTTCTCAGTGTACATGGCCACATTATCCTATCTTTAGGGCATGCGACGCGTGTGTAATGCAAAAGATGTTACCTATTTCTAAGAAACCTCTCTTCTTGTTTTATGAGTTCTAAATCTCTAATTTTCTCAAATTGAGATTTAAGCTACTTAGGGTAATACTCTGAGTTATCCAAGTATTTCATTAGGCATACATAAAACAATTAAAACACATGAGTTAAATATTACTTAGTTCATGTTAGCTAGATGCTTCTCAACCCATGAAAGATTTTAATTGCTCATAATGAATAAAGAGATCATGTATGAAAGTTGAAATGAATATGTATTCATACTAAATAAATAAGTCTTTACAATGCTTAAACAATACAAATATGCTTTAAGATAAAAAATAGAGAAAGGGAGTCAAGTCATGGTGCACAATTCCTTGTTTCCCTCAGCTTCCTAAATGATTGCTTCACTGTAAGTATTTAAAGATGGAGTTCCTCTCCTGTTCCTATAGGAAACTGAAGCTCTCACTAAGGTTTTTGAATGAATGTAAGAGAAAGGGGCTCATTTGATAGAATTTTTACTCTTGACTCTTCTCTTTGCACGTTCCTCTCTCTTCTTAGGACAACGTTTCTTCTCTTACTTATGATTGTGTTGATAAGGTGCATTAAATTCCATACATGCACCGCCTGCTGCACGTCAGAAGTTCATTGGCCCTACAATGAAGCATTCTTATTAGCCACGAACTCAATCTTTGATTTGACTTCCACCATCCAAGTGTCGTGCCATATCCCATCGCCTGAAGTCACCGACTCGCCTCGTTATGCGATCATGTGTTAGCGTTGAGATTTCTCATTTGATTGCATCATTAGTCATTTTGCACTTAAACATAATGATTTAGTTTTAAAATAGACAGATTAGGTGTGGAGTGCGTGCGATCGCATGCTGCAATTATTTCTATGAATTTTCTTAGCAAATTGTCACATTTTCAGAGTTTTTTTCTAATTATTTTAGATAAAATAAGCAAAATAACTAGTATTTTTACAAGTTATCACACCTTTAATGGGTCACTGAAGGACCCTATTAATGTAGAGTTATGGTTGTCGACTATTGAGACAATTTTCCATTATCTGAAACACCAGAAGATCAGAAAGTGCAGTGTGTTTTCTTCATGCTCATTAATAAAGCACAAATTTGGTGGCAGTCGGCGGAGAGGATGATAGGTGCAGGATGTGAACCAATGACGTGCGAGCAGTTCAATGAGCACTTCTATGCAAAGTACTTCTCTACTAACTTGAGGTACAATAAGCAGAAGTCGTTCTTGGATTTGAGACAAGGGCACATGTCTGTGGAGGAGTATGACTAGGAGTTTGACACACTATCTCGTTTTGCTCCAAAATTGGTTGCTACAGAGGCTATGAGGGTAGAATGATTCGTCGAAAGTTTGGAGGATGAAATACAGGGTTTTGTGCGAGCCTTTAAATTGACCACTTATGCAAAAGCACTACGTTTGGCAGTTGAGATGGACTTCCAATAAGGAAGCGAGCATTTAAGGACGTTTGGCATAACACCTTCTTTAAGTAAGAAGAGGAAGGAAGATCAGAAGGCTTATGAGCCTAAGTCCTAGCAAAAGAGCCAAAACTCTGATCGAAACTTCAAGCAACAGGTCGTTGAGTCGGGAAGGGTAGAGAGAAACTGACTAGTGTGTAATTCTTGTGGGTGATATCTCTAGGGACAATGTTTGGCTGGCTTTGGGGTCTGTTTTCATTGCAAGTAGGAGGGGCACCCGGTTGATAAATGCCTAAGAAGCACAGACACAGATACGATATGATACAACGATATGTTAATTTCTAAAAAACTAAGATACGAATACGTCGAAGATATATATTTATATATCTAGTTAATTGTTATAATACTTATTTTAAGTTAGATTAAAATAGATTGAAGAAGAGAATGAAAAGTAGAATCTTAAGATTGAAGAATGAAGTTGTGGATGAAGGGGGTGTGAATCATGATTTAAATAGTGAAAGAGAAGATAAGAATGAAGATTTAATTATGTTTCGGGTTTTTTTAATTTTTTTTTTATGTTTTTATCATTTTTAATTTATTTTGTTTTAGATTGCTCAATTTAAGTGGACTTTTATGTTTGGAAGTGATTTTAAAATGGTTGAAACCATTTTTGTCATTTTCAAAATCACTATGAAACATGTTTAATTCTTCAAAACTAATTTTGATGATATGAAAATTGTATTTAAAAGTGTAAAATTGAAAACTAAATTAATTTTGAGTAATTAAAAGTGTGTTTTTGAGTGATTTTAAAAATGAAAAAAAGTGATTTTTGATGATTTTAAAATCTCTCCTAAACATGTGGGTTGGGTTTTTTAAATGGTTAGGCTTAAATTTGAAAAAAAAAAATTGACCCACGTATCCTCTTCATGTATCTGGTAGCAGATACGCATATCTGAAAATTAAAAAAAAAAAAATCAGATACTTCAAATCACGTATCAGACACGTACTACGTATCTATATCGTATCCGTATCTGATATTGATTCTCTGCACAATTAGAAGTATCGGTGCTTCCTAGATAAATGCTCTAGTAGAAACACACCAGGTTACGAAAGTCAATCTGTAGGTCATGGACAGAAGGATTCGAGCAGACACCAGCAACAGCAAGCTCGTGTTTACTCAACCATTCGATAGGAAGCCGAGAAGCCAGACACTGTTGTGACAGGTACGCTCCCAATTTTGAGACACTATGTGTTAGTGTTGTTTGATTCTGGATCATCTCATTTATTCATATCATCAGTATTTGTTAAGCATGCCATGTTAGAGTTAGAGCCTTTGCACTATGTTTTATTAGTTTTTACTCCGTCGAAAGAAATTATGTTAGCGAAAGAAAAGATAAAAGCATGTCAAATTGAATTAGTGAATCGTATGCTATATGTACTTTAATAGTCTTAGACATGCGTGATTTTGATGTGATTGTTAGAGTTAGAAAACACGCAGTGGAAGTAAAACAGATCATTAAACATTCTAATTCATTAATTTTGACTTTAAATTAAGCATACTCATAAACTAACAAGAGGGTTTCATGACATATCTTTAAAGAAACACTTGGAACTCTAATCCAGCTGCAAATCTTCTCCAAATCAGCTTGTGAACCACCTCAAGGCCTTCCCTACTATCCTCTTGGTACCTTAGATTGAGTTGTGGGACTCAAAATAAGCTTGAATTAAGGAAAAATGGAGAAAAATATCACTGGTTTAAGACAGTGTGAAGAACACTTCTTCACAGCAATTTTTCAGCCAAATGCAACCCTTTGCATACCCCAAATTCCACTTCAATCTTCAGTATTTATTGCATAACTATCATGCAAACAACATTGCTGCATGAATTGCTGCTCATGCTTGAAAGATTGACTCAAGACTATGGTGGAGAGTGTGTGAATAAGTTGAATAGAAAGTGGAGAAATTCATTTTTTGGGAATTTCTATTTTCTATCTTTTTCAATTTTGAGTTTCTAAAATCAATTTTTGTTTTAAAAAATGAAGTCTTTATTAATTTTACAAAATTAATTCAATAATTAATTTTCTAATAAAATTAATAATAAATAATTAAACAATTTAATTAGAATAATTTAATATCAAATATTAAATTAATTTTAACACTATCCACGAATCCCTATTCATGAATTTAATATTTAAATCATATTTAAATATTAATTGACTCTCCAATTTCATTTAGTTCCAAAATTAAACGCGTAATTATATCACATATAATTACTAATTCCCTTAATTTGGATTTGAACGTTTCAAATCAACTTATCACGCTATTCTAAGGCAAATCCATTTGTGTGCTAGTAGAGGGACTTCGTGGACCTACAGATCATGGGCTTCAATGATCCGAGATTAATTGGCTAAACTCTTTACATCGAATAACCTTCATTCGTTAACTATTGGGTCACTCCACTAAAGCCCAGATTTGCACTCCACTCACTGTAGATATATTATGTCCACTCGATATAACCATGATTAGTAAGTTAATCCTTCATGGGTTGTTCGTAATAACGGCTGGGTCAAATGTCTGTTTTACCCTCGAGATTACCTCTTGTTCCTTAAGTCTCACTGATTCTCTAATGAACAATTGGTTTGTGATCTAATCATAAAACCGAGTCCCTCTTGGGTCAATGAGAGGGTGGAGCCCCTTGTTGAAGACCTAGAGTCAGTACTTAAGGAAACAACCTCTCTACTATCCTTAAAAGTGGGTAGAAATAAATTCCATCTTGCACCCTATGTCCCTAGCTACCTACCCGATCTTACCCTTGAAATGGAGGTTTATTGAGTCGGCGCTGTTAAGCTAACTCTCACTTATGCAAATCTAAGGATAATCCCGAATAAATAGGAGTTCATAGTTAGCTCAGGATTAAGATCAAGTTACCTAGGTCATCACTTTGAAATAGTCAGTTTTAAATAATAAACAACGTTATAAAGTAAGAGTGACTTATTTCATGGTCTGATCTAGTGCAAACTCATTGCACAGGACCCCACTTCTCATGTCATAACATGTATGAATTAAGATCATTTCGTCTGTAGCACTTTATAGCTCTTTGTAACAACTACAGAGTGAGCCGCATCCGATAGTGTTACCAGAATAAGACACCCAACCTTATTCATATACCATAGACCATTTTGACTATTTAGACGAACCTGATTCACTTTTATGTCTCCACATAAAGTTCAAGTATTCTTATAATAGTCATGCACTTTTAGTTTATTGGATTTATTTCTAAAATGAAATAAGCAATTTCATATATTCAATAACAACTTAGTGAATTTTCAGAATAAGTTTCATTGTTTACAAACTACGAGTTTTAGGACATAAAACCCAACAGTGATATTGGGTATGGATTGGTTGGTTGTTAACCATGCCAGTACAGACTGCTCTCGCAAGGTGATTTTTAACCCTCCTACGGGAGCTAGTTTAAGTTTAAAAGGGTCAAGATCGTAGTCTTGCCCAAAATAATTTCAGCTATGAAAGCTAGTAAATTACCTAACCAAGGTACTTGGAGTATCTTGGCCAATGTGGTTTACACTAGTGAAGCTGAGGTCTTCTTGACTTCAG
The DNA here is from genome assembly GCF_009727055.1 of Benincasa hispida. Taxonomy (NCBI): domain Eukaryota; kingdom Viridiplantae; phylum Streptophyta; class Magnoliopsida; order Cucurbitales; family Cucurbitaceae; genus Benincasa; species Benincasa hispida. The sequence continues at coordinate 84,175,669 of NC_052357.1, forward strand.
AGCCAGTGGTAAGAGATTATTTAGATGTTTTTATAAAGGATCTCTTGGGGTTTCCACCTTATCGAGAGATAGATTTTACAATCAAGTTGGAGCTAGGCACAACTTTTATCTCGAAGGCTCCATATAGAATGACCCTAGCGGAGTTGAAGGAGCTCAAAATTTAGTTGCAGGAATTTCTTGATAAGGGTTTTATACGATCAAGTGTATCACTTTGGGGAGCACCAATGTTATTTGTGAAAAAGAAGGATGAGTCACTATGCCTATGCATTGACTATAGGGAGTTGAACAAAGCAACAATCAAGAACAAGTACCCTTTTCCTAGGATTGATGACTTGTTCGTTCAGCTAAGGGGTTACAGTTTTCTCTAAGATTAATCTTCGTTCAAGATACCATCAGTTTAGGATAAAAAACAATTATATTCCCAAGAATGCGTTCCATTCCAGATATGGACATTATGAGTTCATTGTAATATGGTTTGGCCTGAAAAACGCCCCGACAATGTTTATGGACCTAATGAATAAGGTATTCAAGGAATTTCTTGCCACTTTTGTGATAGTTTTTATGGACATTATCTTGGTTTACTCCAATATGGAGGTAGTGCATGAGAGTTATCTGCAAAAGGTTTTGGAGACTCTAAGGGCGAATAAGTTATATGCCAAGTTTTCTAGAGTTTTGGTTGAGGCAAGTGTACTTTCTAAGACATGTGGTATCGAAGGAAGGAGTACCTACTGACTACGCAAAGGTTGAGGTAGTTATGAGTTGGTCTCATCCAACCACAGTCAGTGAGGTGCATAGTTTCCTGGGGTTGGTAGGCTATTATTGTTGTTTTGTGAAGGATTTTTCTCGCATAGCCACTCATTTGACTTAGTTGACCAGAAAACGAGCTTCATTTGTTTGGAATAAGGCTTGTGAAGATAGTTTTCAAAATCTCAAATAGAAGTTGGTTTCTGCTCTAGTTCTTACAATACTAGATGGATCAGGAAGTTTTGTTATCTACAGTGATGCCTCCAAGAAAGGTTTGGGGTGTGTGTTGATGCAACAGAGCAAAGTGGTTGCTTATGCCTCTCGGCAGTTAAAGAATCATGAACGAAACTACCCCACACATGAGTTGGAGTTGGCAGCGATGGTTTTTACCTTGAAGATTTTGAGACATTACTTGTATGGAGAGAGGATACAAATTTTCATGGATCACAAAAGTCTGAAGTAATTTTTCACTCAAAGGGAGTTAAATATGAGACAACGTAAATGGACTGAATTAGTGAAGGATTATGATTGTGAGATTTTGTATCACCTAGGCAAGGTGAATGTAGTGGCAGATGCCCTGAGTAGAAACATAACCCATTTAGCAGCTCTAATTACTAGATAGACTTATATGTGTTAGGATTTCGAATGAGCTGAGATTGCAGTAGCAGTTAGAGAAGCCACTTCATAGTTGGCACAGTTGACAGTACAGTTAACCTTGAGATGGAGAATTATTGATGCTCAATAGGGTGACGCTTACCATCTTGAGAAATTGTGTCAAGTGGAGTTAGGTCGAGACAATGAATTTTCAGTATCTTCAGATCATTGCCTTCTTTATCAAGGGAATTTATGTGTACCTACAGACAGTGACCATAAAAATGAATTGTCGATAGATGCTCACTGTTCCCCATTCTCGATTCATCCTGGCAGCACCAAGATATATCAAGACCTGAAATGGCTTTACTGGTGGTATGATTGTTAGAGTTAACAAGCAAGAGGCAGAAGTAATTAGGATCTTAAGCACTCTAATTCCATCAATTTTAGCATAAAAACATGCATGTTCAATAAGAGAAAATAGGGTTTTGAAGTTATACCTTTGAAGAACTCTTTAATCTCTAAATACAGCTTGAATTTCCTCAACAATTCCTTGTAAACCACCACTTGATCTTCCTTACTATCCTCTAGGACCTTAGATTGAAAGGTGGATTCCAAAATGAGTTAGAATTAAAGGGAATAAGAGAGAATTTTTAAGTGTTTGAAGAACATGAGAAAACCCCTTTTCTCTCTTCAAAACATTCAACGTACCTCATTTTCTCAACAAAATCAATTGTTTTTGTCAAGCTAAACATGCAATCAACATTTGATGAGAGCTTGACACCAAGATTTCATGATCAAGGTGGAATGTTTTAGTTTGGAAAAAACCACTAAGTATTATTTCAATTTTTTTAAATTGAATTCAAAATTCAATTTCCAAATTTTGAAATCAAAATTTTAAAAATAAAACGAAATTATTAATTCAATAATTAATATTCTTTAATTTTACCAAAACTTAATTCTATAATTAATTTTTGAATAAAATTAATTCTTAATAGTTAATTCAATAATTTAATTAATTTAATATCAAATATTAAATGAGTTAAACTCCAATTCTTCAAACATGAATCCCTATTAACATTTTTAATATTTAAATCAAATTTAAACATTATTCAATTGTCCAATTTCGTTTAATTTGATAATTAAACGTGTAATTATATCGTACATAATTATTGATTCCCTTAATTCGAATTTGAACGCTTCAAATTTACTCACAAGGTTTAATCCATTTGTGAGCTAGTAGGGGGACCTAACGGACCTAAAGATCATGGGTTCCAACTCCGAGGTTAATTTGCTGAACTCTTTAAACCAAACTAATCAACATCTGTAAACACTTCAAATTTACTCATCATGCTATTCTAAGGTTTAATCCATTTGTGAGCTAATAGGGAGACCTAACGGACCTACAGATCATGGGTTCCAACAATCCAAGATTAATTTACTGAACTCTTTAAACTGAATTAATTAACATCTGTTAACTATCGCACTCACCTTACTGTAGATATATTTTTTTTCCATTCGATATAACCATAATCAGTAAGTCAACCCTTTACAGGTTGTTCGTAATAATAGTTGGGTCAAAAGCTGTTTTATCCCCGAGATTACATCTTGCTTTTTAACTGCCACTAATCCTCTAAAGAAAAATTAGTTTTTGATCTAATCACCAAACCGAGTCCCTTTTTGGCCAATGAGAGGGTGAAGCCCCTTGATAAAAAACCAGAGTCAGTACTTAAGGGAACAACCTCTCTATTATCCCTAAAAGCGAGTAGGAGTGAATTCCGTCTTGCACCCTATGTCCCCAGCTATCTACCTATTCTTACCCTTGAAATGGAGGGTTTATTGAGTCGATGTTGTTGAGCCAACCCTCGTCCATGCAAATATAAGGATAATCCCGAATAAACAGAAGTTCATAGTTAACTCAGGATTAAGGTCAAGTTACCCAGGTCATCACTTTGAATTAGTCAGTCTTAAATAGTATACAATGTTTTAAAATAAGAGTGGCTTATTTCTTGGTCAGGTCTTATACAAACTCTTTGTATAGGATGCCTCCACTCACATGTCTTCACATGAACGATTCAGGATCACATCATTTGTACTAAATACAAAGTGGTCCGCATCTAGTATTGTCCCTAGAATAAGGTACCCAACTTTATCTGTATACTATAGACCATTTTGGCTATCTACTTGAACTTGTGTTGCGTGGATTTTCTAACGAAACTACTGAAACTTCAACAAGAGTTGTTGAATGGCCTGCTTCATTGACAAAAGTTGTTGATGGTAGTTCATCTGATAGGTCAATTCCACCTCTAAAGTGTTGAGGGAACCTTGATGTAGTTGGGGGGGGGGGGTTGCGAACCCACCTGTTTGCTATATGGGTTTCACGGAAATCCTGGCTATGGTAGCTGATGGTGAGGTTGAGGATCCGTTGTCTTATCAGAAGGCAATGAAGAATGTTGACCGAGATGAATTGGTCATCTTCGTTCATTTCTCGCTCTCGTCAAGACCAACACCTCTCGTTGTCGTTGTGATCGTCTACCCAAAACTCTCGCTCTCGTTCAGAAAATGAACTGTCTTCTCCATAAACAAGTAGCAAGGAGGACACCAGCACTCAGTGACCTTGGTATTCTCGGAGTGAGAATCCAGAAGGTGTGGGCTTTGTTGGATTTAGTAGAGGGCAGAAAGAAATAACGATCGTATTCAACGACCAAGAAAGTGGGAGAGGTTTGGAGTCTATTGTATAGACTGGTGCTTGATCGTTTAGTAAGGGGTGCATGATCATTTAATAAAACAGGATGATCATTTAGATGATCGTTTAGCTATACCTTTTTAGGCGCACGATTACTTAGTAAAAGCTATACGATTGTTTAGGTAGATGCACGTGTACACCATCGTTTAGGAAAAACACATGAGCTGTCGTGTAGGCTCTGGTTAGCTAAACGATAGACAGTTATAATTTTTTAAGCGATTATCTGATCCTTTAGCAAAATGAAAACTATTTTCATTTTATCCTTTAGTTATGAAAACTAAATGCAACCTCCCTCTTTCACATACGGTTATGGAGAAAGCCACCAACAATTATCTCATAATTGTTTAATTATAAATAAATATAATAACTTACTTATCATATTATATTTATAACTTATAGTTTTAATATCACATCATATGGAACATTTAAACCATAGTCCTTTTCTCCTCTACTAGATATAAATCATATTTATATCCTTTTTCTCCAATTAATGTATCTTATACATCATGTCAACTATATCATATGTAATTGAACCAGTTTAATCATATCATATATAATCAAACTCCCTCTTGTCAATTTGAACACTTCAAACTGACCTAAAAATTTATTCTCAACTTGAATCCATTGAGTTACCAAGGAGACCTTATGGACCTGTGGCTTGAAGCTCTAACGGTACGTGAATAGCTGACTAAACTCTTTAACCATGAGATCCACCATCCGTTAACTACTAGGCACTCCACTAAAGACTGACAGCTGCACTCTTCTCACCACAGATATATTTCTATGTCTATCGGATATAACCAGTCAACAGTACAATAACCCTTCATAGATAATCGTAAGTATAGCTGGGCCAATTTACCGTTTTGCTCCTATAGTTACATCTAACTTCTTAAGTACCACTAATCCCTCTAATGAACAATATCTCATAGTCCTACTATGAGTGGACACCTATCGAGCCATGAGAAAGTGTGTAGCGCCACATCGTTCAAGCCCCAGAATCAACCTTTATGGGAACAATCTATCTACTTACCCCTGCTTCAGGGAAGAAGTGAATTCCATCTTGTGTAGTTGAGTTCCTAGCTCCCCAATCAGAAGAATCCCTAAAGTGGTAGGTTTGAGTCGGCAATCTGGCCACTCGCCCCATGCACATCGAAGAATCGCCCTCAAAGGTAGAAGTTCCTGACTCATTCATAATTAAGGTCATTTTACCTATGGTCATCCTAGTGAAGTGAAGTCTTTGTCATGAACGACGTTATATAACAAGACTATAACACTTCGTGGTCCGGTCTTATACGAACTCCTTTGTAAAGGACGCCCCTGCTCGCATGTCTCCACATGAATGATCAGGATCAGACCATCTGTAGCATGTCACAACATTTGTAACAATCTATAAAGCGACCCGCATTCGTAGTGTCATTTGTATTAGGTTTCCCTCATATATCCATATACTATAGACCATTTTGGTTATCACTTAAGGCATGATCCACCTGTATGTCTCCACATACATGCTTAAGTTACAACGACAACTAGGAATCTTAGTTTATTGATTTATGGTAAAACAAGTAAAGCATCTCATGTTTTATAGACAACAGTGAAGAAAATATCTCATATTATTATATGACAAGTGTTTGTTCAATCCAATGTTTACAAACTACAGGACCCAACGAGAGTTTAGGGCATCAACCCCAATAATCTTCTACTTGTCCTAAAGGACCTAATAAGAGTTTAGGGCATCATCCCCAACAATTTGATCCACTCTTATGTCTCCACATAATGTCCAAGTTCTCATGTAATAGCCACAGATCTTAATTTGTTGGATTTAGTGCAATTTACATATTCAATAAAAGTTTTATTGAATAAAACCTCAATGATATGATATGAAAAGAGATATAGCTGAATTTGTTAGTAGGTGTCTGATGTGTCTGCAGGTGAAGACCTTGAGACGGAAGCCAACATGCTTCTTGCAACCTTTGAGCCTACCAGAGTGGAAATGGAAAAATATGTCGATGGATTTCATAGCAGGATTACTACAGACAGCAAAGGACTGTACGGTGATTTGGGTTATAGTGAATAGACTCACCAAGTTATCACATTTTATTCCGGGGAAGTGAACTTATTCAGTGAATAAGTGGGCATAGTTATACATGAAATAAGTGGTGAAATTACATAGGGTTCCAGTGTCTATTGTGTCTGATGGAGACCCTCATTTCACATCTAGTTTTTGGAACAATCTCTAGACAACATTTGGTACCAGGTTTGATTTCAGCATAACTTTTCACCCACAGACAGATAGGCAAATGGAGCATTTGAGCGAAAAATTAGATGATATGCTACGCACTTGTGCATTGGAGTTTTCAGGGAGTTGGAACTCTCACTTGCACTTGATCGAGTTTGCTTATAATAACAATTATCAGGCTACTATTGGCATGTCACCATTTGAGGCCCTATATGGGAAGGCTTATAGATCCTCTATTTATTGGGATGAAGTTGGTGAACGGAAGTTGTTGGGGTCCGAACTAGTGCGGACTTCAAATGAAGAAATATAGAAGATTAGAGCTCGGATGCAAACAACCTAAAGTAGACAGAAGAGTTATGTGGATGTGCGACGTAAGAACCTGGAGTTTGAGGTAAGTAATAAATTTTTCCCAAAGGTGGCACCCCTGAAAGATGTCTTGAGGTTTGGCAGGAAAGGGAAGCTAAGTCCACGTTTCATTGGGCCATTTGAGATCTTAGAGCGAATTGGCCCTGTGGCTTATTAATTAACTTTACCACCGTCTCTCTCTGGGGTTCATAATGCTTTTCATGTTTCCATGTTGAGGAAGTATATGGCAGATCTATCTCATGTAATGGATTATGAGCCTTTACAGTTGAGTGAGAACTTGAGTTGTGAAGAGAGGCCTGTCCAAATTCTCGCAAGGGAAGTGAAGTTTTTGTGCAACAAAGATATGACATTAATGAAAGTTTTATGGCGGAATCATCAGTTTGAGGAAGCAACATGAGAACGAAAATACAAGATGAGGACATAGTACCCAGAGCTCTTCCAGGATTAGAACTTTCAAGGACGAAAGTTTCTTAAGGAAGAAAGAATGTAACATCCCGTGAACTAGTTAAATTTAAACTAGTTTTTTGAAATTATTGGATTTTTATTTCCTTTAATTTTGAAATTTCAAGGCCAAAACTTAGGTAATTGAATGATTTTGTTTGGTCCGGTTTTAGTTTAGATTTTGTTTTGGAGAAGATTTAAATTTTTGTTAAATGGATCTTGGAATTTAATTTAAGTGATAATTGTTAGGAGTTGGAATTTTAAAAAGTATTAAATGAGATTTGGTCATTTGAGAATTTATTTTGGAGAGGGAAAAAGGAATACATACATACATATATACATATATATAGGGTTATCTCGGTAAGCGTGAAAGTAAAGGAAAAAAGAAAAGGAAAAAAAATCCTTCTCTCCTTCTTCAGCCTCGCGAAACCCCATTTCTTCGCATTTTTCTTCTCGGCCAGTTGAAGGGCGTTGCCGCCAGATCTCTCTCTCCTTCGCTGTTCGCTCATCCAACCACCATTAGCCCTTGATGATCATGTCAGATTCTATACGTATGCACAATGAAGGCCCTCGTCGCTCCAATCCGTGGACATCGCGCCACCGACCGCCATTTTGTCTGTATTTGAGCTTAAGCTTTGAAGTAGGTGATATTATTTCTTGTGCCTTCGTGCCAGACACCCTAGTTTAGAATTTTCATATTTATTGAATTATTGGTAGCGTGAATTGGACTATGCGTTACCCATTTAATGCAAGAAATTAATGTGGATTATGAGCATGTTGCATTATGCACTATATTATGTTTTATGTTGTGGGACCTCCTATGAGATTTTGTATATGATGCATGTTAGACCAGTACGGGTGATATACTGCCTCGTCTTGATGCGTGTTTTGATACAGGGGACCAAGGGTCAATTTCATGTTTTATTTGATGGTGTACCATCAGGCCACTAAGCATGTGTGAACCGATGGGTTTATTTGCTTGCTACGACTCTGTGAATCGACAGGTTTACTATCATGTTTTATTTGACGGTGTGCTATTAGGCAATTAGACATGCATGTTAGGGCATGATAGGTTATCCCCTTAGTTAGCCATTCTAGAACAGTTACAATATGATTGTCCCGCTAGCCCAAGCATTCACTACGTGTGAATGCATAGCGTGATCCTGGTAATGCGGTCATTTATTGGGTTGACGGGTCCCAAAACTTACGTCGTTAATAAGCCCTAGACTTGGTCAAAAGAAAATTTGTAAAACCATACTACTTTTATTACTACTAAAACATAGCAATAGTGGTAAGTGCGGGGCCGAACACGGGGAGACAAGAAATGAATTTCTCTTAAGCTAAATTTGACTATGAAAAGCGATAAAAACAGGTTTTGGTTTGGATTGGTGAAAAAGTTAAATGGAAGAAAATACATTGCAAGGATAAATGTAAATGGTAATCAGTTCGTCTAGTCCTCAGATCAAGATAGGTTTTCAATGCAATTTCAATCTTTTTTTTCTGCTAATTGACTATGTATTCGAATTATGCATGCATAACTACCGAATTGATGCAATTTAACTAGCCTCTACAAAGGCTGAAAACTAACTAAATTGAAATCAATCAAACGTCCAGATTATTAATTAGGGTCAGAAAGACCATACCCTAAATAATCTACATGCTCCTAAATTCGGTTCGGTTTTCAACGGCCATAAAGAACTAGAAACATATGCATTAAGATTTGAGATTCAACTATATTGATTAACTATCAGGACAACCATGTTCACTTAACCAAATTATTCTTTGAACTTAGTAATTAGACATTCTAGGAATAGCCATAAAATGCCTCATTACTATTGCTATCTATTGGCATGCACATGCACGATAAAGTGTGACAGTCAACTTCAATAATCATGCTTGGGAAATTAAACAGATTCAAAGAAAAACATAATTCAGAATTGCAACAACAATTGAAAAACAGAAATCTCATGAAATAGATATCAAATTATTGATCTAAGAAACTAGATGAAAATTAACTCATAAATTCATAGACAAATTCAAGGGTTCAAGCAAATACATGTTTACAATCCAAAACTAAAACTAAATTCTAACCTAATGATACCCGAAACATCAAAGGGAAAGAAGATAGCTCAACCTCTCCTCGGCCTCCATTGAAATTCAACATATAAATTAACCTAAAATAGTATCTATAGAAAGGTGGTAGTGTCGCAACACTGCAATGCGGCTGGCTTCGAGCATCAGGTATAGAGGTGCAATGCTTAGGCTGATGCTCACTTGTGTGTGCGCTAGGGCATCTTCGTCTTTACATTCATAGCGTTGCAACGCTGATGGTAGCATTACAACGCTACCTTGCACCTTAGCATTCTGTCTTCAAGTGTCAAAAAAGAGTTGGGGCTAGACAAATCAAAAGCGTTGTGACGCCGAGGCAGGGGCATTTTGGTCTTTTTAACTTCTTTGAAGCCCGAATGCTTAAATAAGCTCCAATTTGATCCAAATCAACCATGTTCAGCTCCAAATCGCCAATTCTACCTCTTGATTACTCGGTACTTACAAAATAACACAAATAAACACATAAAATCCAATAACAAGTCCGGATTAAGCTAAGAATAATAGTTTTTTTTAGAGCTATCAAAAACCCCCAACTTAATTCTTGCTTGTCCCAAGCAAGATAGAAACACACATGCTAGCTCTAGATGCAAAGTTTCTACTCCAGTCTCAACAGTCAACTAGAATAAAGTTTGTAATCAAGAACGAAATTCAATTACAATCAATCAATTCACATAATTTCAAGAATGACTCTTAATCTATTAATGCATAAATGAACCTAGAGTCTTGCTAGTTAAGCTTGCATAGCCCAGAAAAGTTTTATAAAGACCTCATCCCATTTACCCCTACTCTTGCTCGGCTATCAACCTCGGACATACCAAACTTGCAAAAAAAAGAGGGCAACACTAAGACAAGGGTGCCTAAACACACACAAAAAATATAAAAGGGCATTTATTTTACCTAAATAACTAGCTTTCACACCCCACCGCCAGAAACCTATCCCTCTTTTCTCGTGGGCCCCTAACTAGACACAACAGAGGTAGTTCTTTTCACCTTTATCCATGCATACACACACGCTAGTTTTTTTTGCAGGAAAACTAGCTATTGCCTCATTATTTATTTTATTTTTTATTGCCTTTTTTACTATTTTTATTTTTTCAGAATGGCGACTAATTTGCTTTTCTTTCTTTTTTTCTCTTTCTCTTTTTTTATACATAATAGGCCTTATTTTATCTACTTTGTCTAGTTTTTCTCTAAAACAAGTAAGGTTACTCCTAAGTCAAAAGTGGACCTTTCAGGGTGACAACAAGAAAACAAACTAGATAACCCAATTCTAAGTATGCAAGACTTTAATTCCGTAAAACAATGACTTAAAGATGCATGAGAGACATGATTTTTCTTTTAAAATTGAGCTAAAAATCCTGATCATGCTTTCTTAAAATTATTTCATGCAAATTTTACTACAAGAACAATGCATCATAAACCATCATAAGAACAAGAGAGTAACAAAGTAAGCAAGGCAATCAAAGCAGAAAGTATAGTTTGAGCATAGTGCTTAAGGACCCCGAGCTAAGATAAAAATTACCCAACTGGAACCCCACCTCAACTTTAAAACAATACATTGTCTCCAATATATCTCAAGTAAAGCTAAAAAACAAAAAGGACAAGGGAACAAAAAACCTCCCCTGAAAACATAGTCGCGTGCGAGATGGTGGTTGGGATACCATCTCTTCGCCTTGGCCACTTTTTGTTCAAGCGTGGGATAGGCCTAAAAAACAAAGAAAAATAAAATAAATTAATAAAAGTAAAAGAAAACTACAAAAAAAAAAGTTAGTAAAGCTAAAAGAAAAAAAAAGCTACAAATTACAAAAATAACAAAAAAGAAAATAAAGAAAGGACAAGAAAAATACTACCGAGGGCACTAGCATAGTAAAGAAAGTCTGGTGAGTCCGGTTCCCTTTGAAGGTCGCTCTGGAAACTGATGCTAGCATAGTAAAGATGGTTTTGCTCATAGATGTAGTTCACTGTCCTCTCTGTACACCTCGTCCGGCGAGCAATCTCTTGACTCACCCTCAGGGACTCGGTAACCACCCTAAGGGCTTCAGTGGACGTCCTCAAAGCCTGCTCCCCATAAGAGTCCTCCACTATTGGCACATTGTACTAATCGTGGGGATCAGCACAGGGAAGCTCCTCTGCTGTGGGAATATCCTTGTCATCCCCATCATCCTCATCCTCTTGATCTACTCCACACCCATGGAAAGCCGCTACTGATGACCTACAGATGGGCGCTCGACGCCCCATTCTCTCCTCTCATCAGAGATCTCCACCTCGAACTTCGACACAACTCGGTAATCAAGCTCGAGTGCTCTAAGCTACCTATGGTTGAACAATGTACACATCGGTGGATCGAGGTCCTAATGACCCATCTCGCATTAACGGACGTCCCCTAAACTAGATAGTATAAGAGTTTGGCTTGGTCTTTGGTGACATTAGTGAGGCGTAGCACCGACATCAATCTGGAATAGATAAATGCTTGCCAGATTTGACCAGAGAAGTATCTGTCCCCCCTAAACCTGACTACAACACCTTTCAACCTAGCCCACTCTACTCCAGGACGACATGAAGTCTCAATAACCTCCTGCTCTGGGAATTGTTGGGAGTAGAATCTACTGTACTCATCATTGAAGTCCGTCAATCCGTAGACTTCATTGATGAGAACGGACGAAAAAGGCCCTATGAGATGTCTTAGAAAGTCTTATCGTTACAAAAAAATTAAACATTTCAAATTATAAGGACTTAAATGGAACAACTATCAAAGTTCAGGGACCAAAATAATATTTTAACCTTAAAAAATTTATAATTTTAAGGTTTAAATCCTATTTTAGTCCCTAAACTTTGAAGCTTGTTCTATTTTGGTTCCTGAACTTTTAAAAATATCTATTCTAGTCCCTGAACTTTTAAAAAGTGCTAACTTTGGTCTTTGCCATTAAAATTCTGTAAAAAATTTAAACAAAATGATGAGATGACTTGTATTTTTTTATGACTAGGCTACCAAATAAGTTAGTCACACTAAAAAATTTAGGGTATGAACTTTGAATTAAGTGGTACAATGATTTTCTATAGAACTCAAAAGTCATTTTATGTTCAAGATTTTGGTCGTTCAGTACTTTGTCACATTGGTTGTAAGTATTTTACTTTACCTTCATTTTGCTCAACACTTGCTAGACGCAATTTCATCATAGAGTTAATAAAATCTTTATATTAGGGACCAAAATAAATACTTTTTACAAGTTTAAGGACTAACAGTCGTTTTTGAAAGTTTAAGAACCAAAATAGAATAAGATTAAATGTTGAGGGACAAAAATAGGATTTAAAACTAATTTTAACTATAATAACAGAATATCTAAACATTGGATGGGCTATAATAGCCCACTACACCTAATTCAACTTGAGGTCCAAAAACCCCTTTGTTTCTTGAGATTTACACGAGAAGTACTTTCTATACTATAACTTTCATACATATCTTAAATTTTGAATTATTTTATTAAGAGTTTTTATCTATAATTTTAGACCAAATAAATATTTTCATTTTAATTTCAAGTTTGCAATTTTGATTTGTTTCCTTATTTACATATTTTTTTATTATGATTTTATAAAACGATATTTATGAATTTTTATTTGCATTCATTTAGTCCAAGATTTTTCGTATTTACATTCCTTTAAGTTTAAGTGTTTTTTTTTTTTTTTTTTTTTTTGTTGTAGTTCCATATTCATTTAATGCATATTTTTTAAAAATCTTTTTTCATTTAATGCATAATCTTTTTTAGATTTTCTGTAACGACTTGACTTTCTAAGACACCTGATAGGGCTATTACTTTATGCATGCATAAACTTGTACATAGACATTTACATTTAAAATATGAAAATTAGACTATTTTATAAAATAAAGAATTCAAACAAAGTTTCAACTCAAATTTCATAGTGTTTTTGTTCGAGGTACGCCTAGAACGAAAATTTTAAAATATGGAATTTAACTGAAAAATCTCAAACACCTAAGTTGTGTCAAAATCCAAATCATGGAAAAAAAACGAAAACATGAAAACAACACAAAAACTCTTATGTGAAAGCGTTTGTCTAGTCCCTTTGGCATTGTCACGGATTCCTCGTCAGTCCCCCGTGTATCCTCACCTTTACCTAAAAACATGCAAACATAAAGAATGAGTATAAAACTCAGTAAGTAATCCCGTTACTGGGATCAGGCTAGGCAATCACATGTAGTGAATGTTTGGTATTGGTGGGACCTGCATACTGTAACTGTTCTTGGAAGGCCATCTAAGAGGATAATTTGTCTCGTCCTACCTCACATGTCTAGTGGCCTGATGAAGCACTATCAAACACATGAAAGTGAACCTGCAGGTTCACGGTATCGTAACATGCAAATGAACCCATCGATTTAGGCATGTCTAGTGGATAACACACCGTCAAAATATGTTATTGAACTCGTCGGTCCAGTATGTCAAAACATACGGTGAGACGAGATTGTAAATCACCCCTCCTAGTCTAACATGCCTCATATACATAACTCATAATAGGTCCTAGAGCACAATCATAACATAACATAACATAACATAACATAACATAACATAACATATTGTTTCAGCTTGCACATAGTCCCCATAACCTTTATGAATCATAGAAAACTCACATAAAGGTCATGCTTCGAAAAGAAATCCATCATTAACTTAATATTTTTGAACTGGGCACCTGGCACGAAGGCACCAATAATAGTATCACTTACCTCAAGATCAACTCCAGATATAAACAAGTTAACTATGTAAAATCCTTGAATTTGAAACCACTCCTAAAATAGGAATCAAATTTAAAGTTAACATTTAAAGTCTAACTTCAACCACCAAATTATCCAAATAATTTCTAAGAACTCCAAAAATTTTTTACCCACAATGTTATGGTCCAAAATCACCTAAATCAATCTCCACACCCACTGGACAACACCTCAATTCCTTCCATAAACTTCAATCTAACTTTCAAATGCCAACAGCAGAAAAAATTTAGTCCAAACTTTGGTTGGGTTCATAAGACACATCATGATATCTATCAAAGAAAAACCCAAATTCAAATGGGTAATGAGTAACTAGCAAGAACTAGAAAGAAACTCACAATGAATTTGCCCAAACTCCATAATACTTGCAGAACAGTAATTTGACATACCTCCAAATCTTCAACCTAAAACTCAAACACAATGGACGTCGACTAACCAAAGCAAGAACATTAATGGCATTCGACAACCAAAATGCGATGAAAAATAGAAAGTATCTCATCCAACAGAACCTCCAATGAGTCCACTTGATAGCAACAACGTGAACTGCACTTCGACAACTCCACCAGCAGCAACAAAGTGCTAAATCAACGAATGACAACGTTCCACCTTTGATTGGGTCGAAGTCTACCGGTTGGTAGTGTAGGCGCTAGAAGCTGGACAAGCAAACCGACGGACAAGGCGTTATGCACGACCAATTAGCACTGCTAAGTGGACAACTATGTGACTTGATGGGCTAGGTAATCTACAACTTCAAATAATTCGAGATAAGTAAATAAAGATTATTTACAAATTTAGGATGTTACGTTCTTTTCTCCTTAAGAACTTTCGTTCTAAAAGTTTTGATCTTGGAAGAGTTCTAGGTATTTTGTTCTCGTCTTATCCTCTTGTTCCCATGTTACTTCTTTGAATTGATGATTCTGCCATAAAACTTTCACTAGAGTTATCTTCTTATTGCGTAAAGTCTTCACCTCCCTTGCAAGGATTTGGGTAGCTTTCTCCTCATAACTCAAGTTCTCATTCAACTGTAATGACTCATAATTTACTACATGAGATGGATCTTCCATATACTTCCTCAGCACAGAGACATGAAAAACATTATGAACTGCATAAAGAAATGATGACAAGGCTAACTGCTCTATGGGGCCAAATCGCTCCAAGACCTAGAAAGGCCCAATAAAACGAGGACTTAGCTTCCCATTTCTACCAAACCTTAGGAAACCTTTCATAGGTGCCACCTTCAAAAATACTTTATCACTCACCTCAAACTCAAGGTCCTTATGCCTAACATCGGCATAACTATTCTTGTTGGGGTTGATATCCTAAATCTCCTAGGGTCCTGTAGTTTGTAATTATATTATACAAACTTTTTATTTGTTTAATAAAATGTGAGATGTTTTATTTGACATTTAGTAGCATTAAACCCACAAACCAATAAACCAACATCCAAAGTTATCATTTGTAGCTTAAACATGTATGTAGAGACATACAGGTGGAATTGACAGGGCTCCAATTATATGGCAATATCAAAAGAGAATAAAAGAGAATAAAAGAGAAAAGGGGAAATTGGCGATTGAATCGGTTGAGAGTTGTTGTCGAGGTTGTTGGGAGAGGTTGAGGTTTAAAAAGAAGGAAGTAAACAAAAGAAAGGAGATTCTAAATATTGAGGAGTGAGGAAAAAGAGCTCTCGAGAGTCGGAGTTTAGAAGTCGCTGTCGTGAGAAGCCATCGTAGTGTAATATTCATCGTCTATGTCCATTAAGCGATCGTGTAGTAAAGCTCAGTAGTCGTGTAGCATTGGGTAGGCGATCATATAGCAAGAGGTAGATGATCGTATAGTAACTAAGAAGGTGATCGTGTAATAGTAATAACTCAACGATCGTGTAGGAGTTTGTGGGCGATCACGGAGGATTTAGTAAGCGATCGTTTAGTGATACTGAGCGATCGGGTAATAGATTGTAAATGATCATTTAGAATCTAGTAAGTGATCGAGTGATAAGTGTGAGCAACCGTTCGGTCTTGTTGAGTCCATTAATTTAATAAAGAAGTTGTTCATAGTTTAACTGCTTTCTTAGAGATTATACCCATATGTTACGTTAATAAAGAACTTATAGAATTAGTTTCCTAATAGGATCATGTTTAAGTGATAACCTAAATGGTCTGTAGTAGATGGATAAGGTTGGATACTTTATCCTAGTGACACTACGAATATGACCCACTTTGTAAGTGTTACAATTGTTGTAAGTGCTAAAAATGATCTAATCTTGATCATTCATGTTGAGAGAGTGCCCAGATCGCCGACTCAACAAGCCTACCATGTTGGGAATTCGTCTGATTAGGGAGCTGGAAACATAGCTACACAAGATGGAATTCACTCATTCTCCAATGTCGAGGTAAGTAGATAAATTGCTCATTTAAAGGTTGATTTCCGGGCTTGAATAATGTGGTGCCACACCCTCTCTTGGCCCGAGAGGGGTTTGGTCATAGTTGGACTATGACTTATTGTTCATTAGAGGGATCACTGGTACTTAAGGAGTTAGATGTAATTATAGGGGTAAAATGGTAATTTTGGCTTAGCATACTTTAGAGCAATTTGTGAAGGGTTGTCGCACTGTTGACTAGTTATACCCAATGAACACAGAAATGTAATGTGAAGAGTGCAACTGTCAGTCTTTAGTGGAGTGTCCGACTGTTAATGAATGTTAAATTTATTTAATTAATTATTCAAATACCATTGAAGCTTCAATCTACAGGTCCATGAGGACCATTCTGTAGCTCAACATGGATTTAATGAGAATCAATTTTGGATTAATTTGAATTTTTCAAACTAAATGAGGGAATTAACTATATGTGATATAATTAATTTAATTTAATTATATATGATATAATTACTATAATGTATTTGATACATTGTAATATAAAGTTTATTTGAGAAGAAATAAATATTTGAATATGATTCAAATATTAATTATGTGAATTAGATTCATATAATTAAGTTTAATATAAATGAGATTTATATTAAATACCATTGATGATAGAATTAAAACTATAGGTAAAATTGTATATGATACAATATTAAACCATAGGTTATTATTGGAGTTGATGCCTTAAATCTCGTAGGATTCTGTAGTTTGTAAACACTTGTATGAACAAACATTTTGTGATTTATAATATGTGATCTTTTATTCACTTCAGTCTATGAAATATTTGATATTTTAGTTGCATTAACCACAAACCAATAAATTAAGATCCATGATTATCGTTGTAAGTTAAACATGTATGTGGAGACATACAAGTAGATCGTGTTTTAAGTGATAACCTAAATGGTCTGTAGTATACGGATATGGAGGGATACTTATTCTGGTGACACTATGAGTATGACCCGCTTTGTAGGTGTTACAAATGTTGTAAAGTGCTACTAATGATCTGATCCTGATCATTCATGTATTATACATGCGAGCGGGGATGTTCTATACAAAGGAGTTTGTATAAGACCAGACCACGAAATGTTTAGTCTCGTTATATAATGCCGTTCATAATTGAGACTTTCATTTCACTAGGATGACCATAGGTAACATGATCTTAATCCTGAGTGAGTTGTGAGCCTATGAAGGTGATCCTTTGATTTGTATGGGTGAGAGTGGCCTACCATTTTGGGGATTTTTCTGATTGGGGAGTTGGGATCTCAGCTACACAAGATGGAATTCACTCCTTCCCCGAAGTAGGGGTAAGTAGATAAATTGATCCCTTAAGGCCTGGTTCTAGGGCTTGAACAATGTGGCGCCACACCCTTTTTTGGCCCGATAGGGGTTTAGTCATAGTGGGACTATGATATATTATTCATTAGAAGGATTAATGGTACTTAAGGAGTTATATGTAACTACAAGAGCAAAACGGTAAACTGGCCTAGCAGTACTTACGAGCGATTTGTGAAGGGTCATCGTACTGTTGATTGGTTATATCCAATGGACACAGAAATATATATGTAGTGCGAAGAGTGCAACTGTCGGTCTTTAGTGAAGTGTCTAGTAGTTAACGGATAGTGGATAATGTGATTAAAGAGTTTAGTCAGTTATTCATGTACCATTGGAGCTTTAAGCTACAGGTCCATAAGGTCCTCTTGGTAGCTCAATGGATTCAAGTTGAGAATAATTTTTTGGTTTAGTTTGAAATATTCAAATTAATAAGAAGGAATTTGATTATATATGATATAATTGAATTAATTCAATTATGTATGATATAGTTGATATAATCTATTTGATACATTAATGTTTGATTGGAGGAACTAATATTTGAATATGAATCAAATATAATTCTATGAATAAGATTCATAGTTATTAAATTTAATATAGATATGATTTATATTAAATGTCATCAAATAGAAAAAGAACTATGATTTATATATTGTATAAGATGAAATATCAAAACCTTAGGTTATAAATATAATATGATAAGTTAGTTATTGTATTTATTTATAATTTATTAACTATATGATAATTAAATTTTCCTTTTCTCAATAACCGACCTTAGTGGATAGTTATACGATTTTTGATGGAAAAGTGGAATAAAGATGAAAAAGTTGTTTTCTAATTATTCTACGAAAAGAAGACACAATTAGCAATCGAGTAAAAAAGAATTTTACTACATGATAGCTTTAGAGAGCCTAAACGATTGAGTATTGAGTCTATGCGATAGACCTCATCTTCTACACGACAGTGTTATAGCTTACTCGATCATTCTCCTCCTTCACTCTAACTCTTCCCTTAATCCAAAATAAGCCAGAGTCCACCACTCCTGGATCCTCACACCAGAATACCAAAGTAATCTTATGGTTGTGTTTGATTGTTCGAGGATCGAATTTATACTCATTGTTGGTGTTTGAGGGAGTTCGAGTTCTTGTTCGTTGCATTCGTGACTGATAAAGGGATACACTTGAAGAAAGATTCTTCAAAGGTATTGTTTTCTTGATCCTTTGTATTTATTTCAAGAAGCATGCTGTAATTTATGTTTAATGTATAATCTGTTTAATATGACTGTGAATGTATGTGTTCTTTCACAATGGAGTTTGGACGGCTCATAGGTCCTCTATAATTAGAGTTCCTTCAGTTATATGTTATATACATATATATATGTATATATATATATATATATATGTATATGTATATATATGTATATATATATATGTATATGTATATATATGTATATGTATATATATGTATATGTATATGTATATATATGTATATGTATATGTATATATATGTATATGTATATGTATATGTATATATATGTATATGTATATGTATATATATGTATATGTATATGTATATGTATATGTATATATATGTATATGTATATGTATATGTATATATATGTATATGTATATGTATATATATGTATATGTATATGTATATGTATATATATGTATATGTATATGTATATATATATATATATGTATATGTATATGTATGTATGTATATTCAATTTTATTTTTGAAATTTAGAGGAAAATAACTTCCCTCCCCTTAATTCTGTATTCATCTCACAATCAAAGTGGGTGGTTGAAGAAGGGGATACAGTTTTCTTCTTCTTTTTGACTTTATACAAAACAGAGAAGTGTTCTATGAGAATTTTCTCTGAATCTCATCTCTTCTCTTCCTTTCAAACTTTCCCTCTCTTCCCAAGAGCTCACAACTCCTTTAATTTTCATCCCAGAGAATACAGATGTAATTTTGTAGTGGTGTCCATAGTTCGAGGATTTTGAGTTCGTGAAAATACGTAATCAATTTGGGAGAAGAGGAAATTCGTGAAGAAGATCGGATCTTCAAGGGTAAGTCATCTCTATCCCTATTTCTCTCTTTCTCAATTTTTTGGCATGCTATAATTTTTAATTTGAATGCATGTTTTTATTCTGTAATTTTGTGTTTGTAAAAAAAAAAAAATGGGACGATCCACATTTCCGCTCAGAGCTTTCACAGGTTCCTTCAATTGGTATCAGAACCAGGTTTTGGTCCTAATTTTTTTTAATTTCATAGAATTGAATTACAGTTATGGTGGGTTTCCATTTTGTATTTTTGTTCATGTGATGAATGTGTATAGAATGTAAATGGTTTACGATTATTGGATGTTTTCGAAATTGACCATTTAGTTTTATAGCTTTAATTTACAAATTTTATTTGTAAGGACTTGTGTTTTGGGCATATAATTTGCGATCGAGTCTATATTTGTCTATGTTAAGTCACTTATGTTGTTCTCGGTGAAATTCTGGAGAAAACGAGGATCAATTCGGTGAATTTTTTTATGAAGATTGTAGTTGTACAATGTTGATTGTACAATAGTGTTGCAAGTTGTGCCCTAGCATTGCAATACTACAATGCGGTGGACGGAATTCCTTTCCACAGCATTGCGACGCTCCAAGACGGAGAAGAAGCGTGGTTCAACGTTTGATTCATGCACGGCTTGTGGAGTGACGTTTTGGTTCGATTCGTGGGTTTTTCGATTCAGTTGGTTTGGGTTCTTCTGGGCCGGTTTGTGGCTGGTTCGAGTTGTTCTCAGTCCGATTCGAGCAATTCAAGGCTCGATTCACTTATTTCGAATCGGTTGACAACTATTATTGTAATATTTAATTTTTTTTAATTAATTAAATTAATATAAGTGTTATATTAATTTAATTAATTGTCTAGGTGTCCAATCCAAGTTCAATATTTTTTTAAAAAAAAATTATGCATATGATGTATGATTTAATTTTATTATTATATGTCATAATGTATGTGATATAGTATAAATCCCACCATAGGTTATGCATTATTCATGCATTATTTATATTATAAATGTTATAATATATATAGTTGCATGATTTTATATTTATAGCATATTTACGCATCATATAATATAAGGATTATAGTATATGGCTTCATGCATTAATAACATAATCATGCATCATTTACATTAGAAGTGTTATATATAGTTGAATGTATTTATAGATGTATGTCGTTAATTACTTCATTGTTTTATTATAAGTGTTATATAAGTTTAGTAATGAAATGGAATTGCGTAATGCATGACACTACTTTAGGTAATTTTCTAATTGTTATAATTTTACTAAATACGTCATAACATGCAATAATTGGTTTTAATTTGTTTCATCTATTTTATAAAAATTATAATTAAATGAAAATTAGAAATTAAAAAATCAATAATTCAGAATTAGGTTAAAATGATTTTTTAAAATAGTTTTAAAATATGATTCACATAGACCTAAGATTACATTTCTAATGATATTAGAAATTAAGTTTAATATTTTAATCACTTTAATATGATTAAATTGGTCTTAATTAAAATATTGAATTTGTAACAAATATATCTATAAGGGACCTTTTGTCTAAGATTAGTTCTTTTTAGACTGGAATATTTAAGTTGATGGAAACGTAACACCCCTAGGAACTTAACTGGAAAGGTGAACTAGATAGATTTGCTACAAGCATGCAATTGTTGATTAAAGTTTATCAAAGTGTTTAATGAACATTAATCAAAATTGTTTAATTATCCAAAGTAAAAGTTACTTTTAGGCAAATTTAAACAAACACTTAGCTAAAATCAGTAGTCGAATTTTTCTAAGTTAAAGAACCCTGGGTAAAATGCTCAGTGGGAGGAAAATGGGTATATGATACTTCATTTTTCCTTTTCACGTTTCTCCCTAAAAGTTCATACCATGAGATCTATACTCAGCCTCGAGGCACTTTTGCTTGTGACCCTCTAAAGATGGTGTTTGTATAGGTCAATATCAAGGTGAATGGAGAGAGTGTTTATAGTAAGTGAGAGTGGGATGTGTGTCAACACATCCCACGGTCTCCCTCATTAGTTTGTAGTAAATTTTCATTCTCGGCCTCGAGGCACGTTTTCTTGTGTCCCCCTACTGATGGTATTCGCATGACTGTTTACACACTCTAGAAATGGATAAGGTTGCTTTAGATTTTTTCCTAATTAATTTTCCCCTACGGTTGGCTCATTGGGACAAAACTCTAGAATCTAAAATGAGGGGTTACACTGAACAATGAATTTCTTGACTGAACAATGAGGGGTTACACTCTAGAATCTACAGTTAATAATTTCTTGACTGAACAATGAGGGGTTACACTCTAGAATCTACAGTTAATAATTTCTTGACTGAACAATGATGACTGATAGTTAAAGTAACAAGGAGTTGTTCTGTATATTGGTTGGGAATGTCTCATTTCAGTGAAGGGGCACATGATCACCTTACAATGGTTTTTTTCCTATCTCACTGAAACATCATTGTAAAATAGATGTCAATTAGGTTACATTGATTATTTTGCTAAATTTGATTGATTTTTCTAAATGGGTTAATGCATTGTATGTTAATATAAATAAATTGTATGGTTTCAGCAAATATTATCATTATGACTTTTGCGACTTTAAACCTTCTCGCCGCCGACAAACTTACTGGTGAAAACTATACAATATGGAAAAACACAATCAACACAATAATTATCATCGATGATCTGAGAATTGTCCTAATAGAGGATTTCCTCCTATTCCTACTCAAAACGCCACTTGAAACATTCGAGAGGCATCGAGCGATGGATAACGGTAAATGAAAAGGCCTGAACGTATATCTTGGCAAGTTATTCTGAAGTCTTGGCCAAGAAGTATGAGCTCACGATCACTGCCTATGAGATCATAGAGTCCCTGTGGGAGATGTTCGAACAACCGTTCGCACAACTTAAGCATGACACTCTTAACAGATGTCCCGTATACAAGACGGGGCATCTGTTAGAGAACACGTTCTCAACATGATGGTCCACTTTAACATGGCGGAGATGAATGGGTGTGTCATTAATGAAGCCAGTCAGGTTAGTTTCATACTAGAATCTTTACCTGAAAGTTTCCTGCAGTTCTGTAGCAATGTTGTTATGAATAGGATTGACTACAACTTGACCACTTTGCTCAATGAGCTACAGATTTTCCAGTCCTTGATGAAAACCAAGGAACAAAAGAAAGAGAAAAATGTTGCCTCATCCTCTAAGAAGTTCTATAGAGGTTGATCTCTGGAACTAAGTTTGTGCCTTCTTCTTTTGGCACCAAAAAGTAGAAAAAGAAAAAAGGTGGAAGGGGGAATGCTAACCCACCAGATGCTACCCAGAAGGGCAGGCTGCAAAGGGAATCTATTTCCATTGTAACCATGAGGGATACTAGAAAAGGAATTGTCCCAAATGCTTGGCAGAAAAAAAGAAGGCCAAGCAAGGTAAATATGATTTACTTGTTTTGGAGACTTATTTAGTGGAGAATGATGATTTAGCCTAGTTAATTGATTCAGGCTCTACTAACCATGTTTGTTCTTCATTTTAGAAAATTAGTTCCTAACGGCAACTGGAAGCTAGAGAGATTATGATGTGTGTTGAAACTGGACGCATCGTCTCGGCTGTGGCAGTGGGAGGACTTCGACTTTGTTTACAGAAATCATATATTATATTAGATAATGTATATGTGGTTCCAAAATTGAAAAGGAACTTTATTTCTACAATGTGCTTATTAGAACAAAAATACTCTATTTCATTTGAAGTAAATAAAGTGTTTGTTTACAAAAATGGCGTTTATATGCAAATCTCGAAGATAATCTTTATGTGCTAAGTCTGTTGGCAACTAAAGCCCTCTCAAACACTGAAATGTTTAAAACTGTAGTAACTTAAAATTTCTCTTAAGGAAAATGCCCGTCTTTGGCACAGGACACATCAATCTCAATAGGATTGAGAGATTGGTTAAGAATGGACTTCTAAGCGAGTTAGAAGAAAATTCTTTACTTGTGTGAGTCATGCCTTGAAGGTAAAATGACTAAACGATCTTTTACTGGAAAAGGTCATAGGGTTAAAGAACCCTTGGAACTTGTACATTCAGATCTCCGTGGTCCAATGAATGTTAAGGCAAGAGAAGAATTTAAATATTTCATCACTTTTACTGATGTTTTTTCAAGATATGGGTATGTTTATTTAATGTAACAGAAGTCTGAAGCTTTTGAAAAGTTTAAAGAGTTTAAGGCTGAAGTTGAAAATGCATTAAATAAAAAAATTAAGACATTCCGATCTGATCGAGGTGGAGAGTTTTTGGATCTTACATTCCAGAACTATATGATAGAACATGGAATAGTATCCTAACTCTTAGCACCTGATACACATCAACAGAATGATGTATCAAAAAGGAGAAATCAAACCCTGTTGGACATGATTCGGTTTATGATGAGTTATGCTTCCTTACCTAACTCATTTTGGGGTTATGCAGTACAGACTACAACTTATATTTTGAACTATGTTCCATCCAAGAGTGTTATGAGAACACCTTTGGAATTATGAAATGGTCGTAAAGCTAGTTTACGCCATTTCAGGATCTGGGGTTACCCAGCACCTGTGCTTGAGGCAAATCCTAAGAAATTGGAATCTTGTTCAAAATTGTGCCTATTTGTAGGTTACCCTAAAGGAATGAGAGGTGGTTACTTTTATGATTCTAAAGAAAATAAATTGTTTGTGTCGACAAACGTTACTTTTTTAGAAGAGGACCACATAAGGGAGCATAAATCACGCAGTAAGATTGTGTGGGATGAACTTTCCAACGAAACTACTGAACCTTCAACAAGAGTTGTTAAAGAACCTAACACTTCAACAAGAGTTGTTGAAGTTGGATAATCTAATAGGTTAAATCCACCTCAAATTTTGAGCGAGCCTTGACGTTGTGGGAGGATTACGAACCCACCTGTTCGTTATATGAGTTTAACAACAATCCTAGCTATGGTAGTTGACGGAGATGTTGAGGATCCATTGTCTTACAAAATGGCAATGGAGGATGTTGACAAAGATGAATCAAAGTTATGGATCTCGAAATGGAGTCTATGTACTTCAATTCTGTTTGGGACCTTGTAGATCAACCTGATGAGGTAAAACCTAGAGGTTGCAAATGGATCTACAAGAGAAAATGGGGTGTTGATGGGAAGGTGTAAACCTTCAAGGCTATACTTGTGGCAAAGGGTTATACCCAAGTTGAGGGAATCAACTAGGAGGAGAATTTCTCATATGTTGCCATGCTGAAGTCTATCTAAATCCTCCTGTCCATTACTTCATATTATGACTATGAGATCTGGCAAATGGACGTCAAGACTGCTTTTTTGAATGGCAATCTTGAGGAGACCATTTATATGGAACAACTTAAGGGATTTATAACCCAAGATCAAGAGAAAGCTTAATCAGTCCATTTATGGGTTGAAACAAACTTCTAAATCTTAGAATATAATATTTGATACTGCGATCAAATCTTATGGCTTTGATCAAAATATTGATGAGCCTTGTGTATAGAAGAGAATCTTCAATAGTTCAATTGCTTTTCTAGTGCTGTATGTAGACGATATCCTACTCATTGGGAATGATGTAGGTCTATTGACTGAAATTAAGAATTGGCTAGTGACCCAATTCCAAATGAAAGATTTGGGAGAGATGCAGTTTGTTCTAGGCATTCAGATCTTTAGAGATTGAAAGAACAGAACACTAGCCCTGTCTCAGGCATCGCACATTGACAAGATTCTTGTTAAATTTTCAATGCAAAATTTGAATATAGGTTTACTCCCTTTTAGGCATGGAATTATATTGTCTATGAAATAGTGTCTTAAGAAACCTTAAGAGGTTGAGGAAATGAGGCGGATCCCCTATGCATCGACTGTTGGCAGCCTGACATATGCAATGTTATGTACTAGACCTGACATCTGCTATGCAGTGGGTATAATCAGTGGATATGAATCTATCCAGGATTTGATCACTAAACCACCGTTAAGAACATCTTCAAGTAACTACGGAGAACAAGGGACTACATGCTCATGTATGGTTCTAAGGATTTGATCCTTATAGGATACACAGACTCTGATTTTTCGACTGATAAAGATTCTAGGAAATCCACATTAGGATCAATGTTCACTCTTAACGGAGGAGCAGTAGTCTAAAGGAGCACCAAGTAGAGGTGTATTGTTGACTTCACCATGGAGGCTGAGTACGTAGCGGCTTGTGAAATTGCTAATAGATCTGGAAGTAGTTCCAAACATGTCAAAGTCCATCATCCTTTATTGTGATAATAATGGTATTGTGGCTAACTCTCGAGAGCCTTAGAGTCACAAGCGTGGGAGGCCACATCTAGTCTAGAGCAAGTGGGAGATCTATTACTGGGTGCATTTTATGCCTTAGATTATTACTTTTTGTACTTCTATATTAGTATGACTTGTATATTGTACACCCCACTAGCTTTAGGACAAGTGGGAGATTGTTAGGGTTGATGCCCTAAATCTCGTAGGGTTCTATAATTTGTAATTGTATTGTACAAACTTTTTATTTATTTGATAAAATATAAGATGTTTTATATGACATTTAGTAGCATTAAACCCACAAACCAATAAACTAACATCTAAGGTTATTATCTGTAGCTTAAACATGTATGTAGAGACATACAGTTGGATCATGTTTAAGTGATAATCTAAATGGTATGTAGTAGATGGATAAGGCTGGATACTTTATCCTGGTGACATTACGAATACGACCCGCTTTGTAGGTGTTATAATTGTTGTAACGTGCTACAAATGAACTGATCCTAATCATTCATGTGGAGACATGTGAGTGGGGGTATTCTATACAAACGAGTTTGTATAAGACTAGACCACGAAATGACTAGTCTTATTTTATAGCATCGTTCATAATAGAGACTTACATTTCACTAGGATGACCATAGATGACAGACATGAATCTTGAGTGAGTTGTAAACTCCTGTCTATGAAGGCGGTCCTTTGATTTGTATGAGTGAGAATGGCCAGATCGCCGACTCAATAAGCCTACCATTTTGGGTATTTGTCTGATTGAGGAGCTGGGAACATAGCTACACAAGACGAAATTCACTCCTTCCCTAATGTCGAGATAAATAGATAAATTGCTCCCTTAAAGGTTGATTCTGAAGCTTGAACAATGTGGTGCCACACCCTCTCCTTGTCCGAGAGGAGTTTGGTCATAGTTAAGCTATGACTTAGTGTTCATTAGAGGGATCATTGGTACTTAAAGGGTTAGATGTAACCAAAGACAAAATGATAATTTTGGCTGAGTTGTACTTACGAGCAATTTGTGAAAGGTCATCATACTGTTGATTGGTAATATCCAATAGACACAGAAATATATCTGTAGTGCGACGAGTGCAACTGTCAGTCTTTAGTGGAGTGTTCGACAGTTAATGGATGTTGAATAATTTAATTAAAAGAGTTTAATTAATTATTCAAGTACCATTGGAGCTTCAATCTACAGGTTCATGAGGTCCCCTGTAGCTCAACAGGGATTTAATGAGAATCAATTTTGGATTAGTTTGAATTGTTCAAATTAAATGAGAAAATTAATTATATGTGATATATTAATTTAATTTAATTATATATGATATAATTACTATAATGTGTTTACATTGTAATATAAAGTTTATTTGAGAGGAAATAAATACTTGAATATGATTCAAATATTAATTATGTGAATTGGTTTCATATAATTAAGTTTAATATAAATGAGATTTATATTAAATACCATTGATGAGAGAATTAAAACTATAGGTTATATTGTATATGATACAATATTAAACCATTGGTTATATGTTATATATATGTGTGTGTGTGTATATATATATATAATTAATTAATTAAGTAAAGTTAATTTATTTTTATTTTTGAATTTTAAAGGGAGAGAAATAACTTCCTTCTCTTTAATTCTCTCTCTATCTCACGATCAAAATGGGTGGTTCAAAAAGGGGATACAGTTCTTTCTTTTTGAGTTTATAGAAAACAAAGAAGTGTTCTTTGAGAATTTTCTCTGAATCTCATCTCTTCTCTTCCTCTCAAACTTTCCCTCTCTTCCAATTTTTCCAAGAGCCCATAACTCCTTGGATTCTCATCCTAGAGAATACAGAGGTAATTTTATGGTGTTATCCATAGTTTGAAGGTTTTGAGTTCATGACAGTACGTGACCAATTTTGGAGAAGAGGAAATTCGTGAAGAAGATCGGATCTTCAAGGGTAAGTCCTATCTAACCCTATTTTTCTCTTTCTCAATTTTTTGGTATGTTGTAAATTTTAATTTGAATGCATATTTTTATTCTGTAATTTTGCATTATGCAAAAAGAAAACGAAAAATTGGGACGATCCATGTTTCCGCTCAAGGTCTTCACAGGTTCTTTCAATTGATATCAGAGCCAAATTTTGGTCCCAATTATTTTTAAATTTTCAAAATAATTGAATTACAATTATGATGAGTTTGCATTATGTGTTTTTGTCCATGTGATAAGTGTGTATAGAATATAAATGGTTTACGATTATTGGATATTTTCGAGATTGGCCATTTAGATTTATAGCTTTAATTTACAAAATTGGTTTGTAAAGACCAGTGTTTTGGGCATATAATTTGCGATCGAGTCTGTATTTGTCTATGTTGTGTCACTCGTGTTGTTCTCGATGAAATTCTAGAGAAAACGAGGCCCAATTCGGTGAATTTTTTATGAAGATCGCGGTTGTACAGTGTCGACTGTACAACAACATTGCAATGTTGTGCCCTAGCATTGCAACACTGAAATGTAACGGGCGGAGTTCTTTTTCATAGCATTGTGACGCTCCGAAATGGAAAAGAAGTGCGGTTTAACGTCCGATTCGCGCACGGTTCGTGGAGTGATGTTCCGATTCGGTTCGTGGGTTCTCCGGTTTGGTTGGTTTGGGTTCTTTTGGGTTGATTGTGGCTAGTTCAAGTTGTTCTCGGTCCTGTTCGAGTGGTTCAAGGCCTGGTTCACTTGTTTCAAATCGGTTGACATTTATTATTATAATATTTAGTTTTTTTAATTAATAAATTAATATACGTGTTATGTTAATTTAATTAATTGTTTAGGTGTCCAATCCCGGTCCAATAATCTTTTTAATTATGCATATGATGATGATTTAATTTTATTATTATATGTCATAATGTATGCCATATAGTATAAATCCCACCATAGGTTATGCATTATTCATATATAATATATATAGTTGCATCATGCTCATGCATCATATAATATAAGTGTTATAGTATATAGTTGCATGCATTAATAACATAGCCATGCATCATTTATATTATAAGTATTATAAAATATGGATAAATGTAGGTATGGATGTATGTTGTTAAACTCTAATGCACAAGCGTGTAACGTACCTTCCAACGCTTGATTAAGTGGCTCTGTTTTCCCATATGTTTGTGGGTGAAAAGCTGAGCTGAAATCTAACTGAGTACCCAACGTTGTATGAAGACTCTTCTAAAAACTAGATGTAAAACGAGGGTCTTTTTCAGACACAATAAATACTAATACTCCATGTAATCTCACCACTTCTATCATGTATATCTGAGCCCACTTGTTCACTGAATATGTAGACTTGCCTAGAATGAAATACGCGAGCTTAGTGAGTTTGTGTACTACAACCAAATCACCATAAACCCCTTTGCTGTTCTTGGCAACCCCACAATGAAATGCATAGACACATTTTTCCACTTTAATTCTGGTATGCTCAGGGGTTGCAACAAGCCTGTTGGCTTCTGTCTCGGGGCGGGGGAATAAAAAATTGGAAAATGAGAGCTAAAAAGATCAGTGAGTGCCACTCTTATATGAAAATAAGTTTGATTTTAGTAATTCATTTTTGGAAAAGCAATTTCACAAACAAGCAATAATCACACATAAGCATGTGACCCTTTCAACCTGATAACTGGTTACCCCTAGCATGATCATGTATTCCTTTGGGTATTCCCGTGAATTCCTGACATCAATGATGTGGAAACAATCCCAGTACCCTTATAGCCCGCCCAATGTGCACATGTCGACAATATCTTATTAGACATGCTTGAGACACGCTAACAATTTTCCAGGGTACAATCTCAGTTTCCAATGCAACTTATGATATGTAAAACAATAAGAATCAAATCAACCAATAAAATCAAGAAAAACACATTTCCTGATCATGCAAATTTTCCAAACCTTACACATATATATAATAACGACACACACACACACACACACACACACACACATATATTCAAACATACAAAAATAGAAACCCACTTACGATTCCCTGGTGTACGATTTTCGTACCATTTGTAGCCTTGTTTGTCTTTAGAATCCTGGCCCTGTAATAAGCCAACAATCCACTCAGAGCCCCATATTTAGGGCTAGAATAACCGTAGAACAGTTCCTTTACCCTAATAGAAGATTACCAACCCCAAAAGACCTAAATCAAACTTTTAAATTGCAAGAACAGTTGTTGGACACAAAGTTGTCTTTTCTACACCCAGTTTCTGTCAGTTTGATGCCTGGCTCTCCTTGCCAATGCCTAGACTATTTGTTTGGACATATGGCTAACCTTACCAAAGCTTGGTCAACTCTCAGGATACCTAATGCTCAAACATAACTCCTGGATACCTCCTCCAACGCTTGGAATTCTTCCACCATTGCCTGGATCTCACCTCAAATGTCCAAAACTTCCCCTCAAACACCTAGACTTATTTTCAAACCCCCAGAGCTTCCTCTATTGACGGAAGTGAAGTGAGAGCTCCGGGGTATTTATAGGCCTTGGCAGCCCATCCTTGTCACCTCTACATGCCTCAGACGCCTGACGCCTCCACCTTGCATGGATTTGAAGTTCCTCTCTAGGTGAAGCCAATGCCTAACCCAAGCCACCTTCTACTTGCATGCTACTTAATGTGTCCTTCTACAACCATGTCCAATGCCTGGTGCTTGCTTGAAGTGTCTTCATCACACTTTGCATGCTTCAAGCTTGGTTTTAAGCCGTTCACCTCTTACTGAGACTCCCAAGGTTGCATTTGGTGAGGACACATCAACCCTACTTAGCCCTACTCCAACGCATGGCTCCTTGAAAGTGTCCCAAAACTTCCAACTCTTTAACATGCGTCCAAGGTGAAGTCCAACACCTACCTATTTGGTGTTTTTGTGTCCAAGACTGATCCTTTGTGACTTAGACTTCCCTAAGTGCTCCTCAAAATACTCAACTTCTTCACCTAGTTGTCCAAGCATGATATGTCCTCAAGACATGCATTTTCCTTGTTCATCTTAGGGTTCTTGTTTTAGCTTCCTCCTCCATGGTTACTTCAAGCTCCAATCTTCCCTTCCTTAAGTTTAAATTAGATCTTATTTATCCTTCCATGTGTCCAAAAAGCCCCCTCGGCGTCCAACCTTCAAGCTTTGGGCATCTACCTCCTGATTAAGTCATATGCTTTCCAACACTTATACGTTTCTTACCTCATTACCATGTGTTCCCTACCTTATCACCATACGTCCAACCCTAATCTTTTCACTTGGTTATGCCTAGATCAAAGCATGGTTGTCCAACACTTAATCATTTATTCCCCTAGGCGTTTGACCTATCTGGTGTTGCTAGAGTTGCCCTAACATGCGTCCAAATGAGCATTTCTATCCTAGGGTTGCATCCAAGGTTCCTACAATTTCCAGTTGTACTTCTAACTCCGAGATGACTTATTTCATGTTTAATACTTAGTCTAATTTCCTCCTTCTTCCTTGGCCTAGGCGTTTACCTTATCCCCTAACACTTCCAGGCCAATTCTAGGTTCAAAGCATAGTTTTGACACTTAGCCAAAATTCTACCCTCCAACCTACTATGCTTCCAACTCTTGAATCCCAACATTTTTTCTCCCAATACTTGACCAAACTTTTCTTTTCCTCTTTTAGACCATGCATACTTCTCTTCTAACCACATGATCCCAACACTTAATAATTCTTCTAAGAGCCAATGCTTCCTCCAAAGCATGGTTTAGACACTTAACCAAACTTTTTCCTTCAAAGTCTTTAATTATGAGTTATTCTCTCATCCTAAGGAATATTACGAGGGTCCGGGTGTTACACAAAATCTCATAGTCATAATCTTTCACAAACTTTAGCCATTTGTGTTGTCTCATATTTAACTCCTGGGTGAAGAAGTATTTCAAGCTCTTTTGATATGTGAAAATCTGTATCTTCTCTCCATATAAGTAATGTCTCCAGATCTTTAAAGTGAAAACCACTATTGGCAACTCCAAATCGTGTGTAGAATAGTTTTGTTCATGATTCTTTAATTGCTGAAAGGCATAAGCAATCATTTTACCTTGCTGCATCAACACACATCCTAGTCCTCTCTTAAAGGCATTACTATAAATAACGAAACTCTCTGATCCATCTGGTACTATAAGAATTGGTGCAGAAACCAACCTCTATTTAAGATCCTAAAAACGGTCCTTACAAGCCTTACCCCAAACAAAGAAGGCATCCTTTCTGGTCTACTGAGTTAAGAGAGTGGCTATGTGAGAAAAGTCCTTAACAAACAGACGGTAATAGCGTGCTAACCCCAGAAAACTGTGCACTTCACTGATTGTCGTAGGACGAGGCCAACTTGTAACTGCCTTAATCTTCGTTGGATCTACTGATACCCCCTCTTTTGACACCACGTGCCCTAGAAAAGACACCAAGCATAGCCAAAATTCACACTTAGAGAACTTAGCATACAACTTATTTGATATTGGAGGGTCAAAACCTTTCGTAGATGATCCTCATGCTCTGCCTCTGTCTTAGAGTAAACCAAGATGTCATTAATAAAAACTATCACAAAAGTGTCAAGGAATTTCTTGAACATACTATTCATCAAGTCCATAAATACCATAGAAGCATTAGTCAAGCCAAATGACATTATGGTGAACTCATAATGTCCATATCTAGATTGGAAAGTAGTCTTAGAAATTTCATTGTCCTTAATGCTCAGTTGATGGTTCCCTCAACATAGATCGATCTTGGAGAAAATTGTAGTCCTTGTAATTGGTTGAACAAGTCATCAATCCTGGGGAGAGGATACTTATTCTTGATAGTCATTTTGTTTAGCTCTCTATAATCAATGTATAGGCGTAATGACCCATTCTTCTTTTTCAAAAACAGCACTGGTGCACCCCATGGTAACACACTAGGGTGTATGAAACCCTTATCTAGTAACTTCTGCAATTGAATCTTGAGCACCTTCAATGTAACGATCCAAGTTCAGGAGGGGTACATGAATAAACCGGTATCACATCTAAACGAGCGGGATCCTGAGGACATGAAAGTATGGTTAAGAAAGGCTTAAAAGAAATGAAAGTTACTACCTATACCAACAAGGTGCACCTTCCTTTTCGGTGGTTCAATCATAAGAACTCCAAAGTTAAGCGTGCTTAGCTTGGAGCAATCTTATATTAGGTGATCTCCTGGGAATTTTCCTAAGATGCATATGAGTGAGGACAAAGCATGCTGAAATGACCCGTGTTTGTTTATGGGGACAACCTTCTAAAAAAGCATTCAAGGCAATGAAGGAAGGGAGGATGACATAGCCAAGTCAAAGAGGACGTAGGGGAATGCCTCGGCCATTAGGGGTCCGAATTCGGATTCCGAATCCTGGGCCTGGGGCGTTACATTCAATTTCACTGGGGTCATTCTATATGAGGCCTTCGACAATATTACACAAAATCATGCATGTCCAAGACTATTAAGGTCACATCTAGCATACGATTCACTATTTCAGTTCGACATGCTTTTATCTTTTCTTTTGCTAACATAATTTCTCTAGACAAAGTAGAAACTAATAAACCATAATGCAAAGGTTCCAATTCTAACATAGCTTGCTTCACAAATACAAAGGATATATATGAATGAGATGATCCAAAATAAAACAATACCCTTGCATAGTGCCCCAAGATTAGGAGCGTACTTGTCACCACAGTGTCTGACTTCTAAGCCTTTTACCGAGTGGTTGAATAAACTCAACCCTACTGATGTTGCTGCCTACTTAAATCTTTATGACCATAAACTGCAGATTGGCTCCTATAATATGATGTGTTTCTATTAGGGCATTTATCACCTGTGTGCCATTCCTGTTTACAATGAAAATAAACACAAGAACCAGCCAAACATCGTCCCCAATGACGTCTACCACAAGAATGACACACTAGTTAGCTTTTTTCTACCATTCATGACTAGAAATCCTACTGCTTGGAGTGCCGAAATGGTTTTTCTAGATATCGTCCCTTCTAATGAGGCTTGAAAGCCTTCTGCTCTGCCTTTCTTTTCTGCCTCGAGGAGAATCCTGATTCTTGAGATCCCATGTATTCCTTCCCCACTGTGGAATCTATCCTCATTGCTATACAGAATGTTGTTGCATAACTACTAGGCTTATGAGCCTATACATGATTCCTCAGTTCATCCTTCATACCGTGGAGAAATCTTTCTGTCTTGTTCTCTTCTATGGCCACCATTTTAGGGAGCAAAACGAGATAACTTGGTAAACTCTCGTTCGTATTCCACCGTCGATAGGGTCCCCTATTTTAGATTCATGAATTTTTCTTATTTATTGTACCTGGTGTCGACAGAGAAGTACTGCTCATAGAAGAGCTCCTTGAACTGGTCCCAGGTAACTAGCCCTCCGCTGGTGTTCATTGATTTCTGTCGACTACCACCAATTTTTTGCATCGTCTGTCAACACAAATGTTGCACACTGAAGCTTTTGGTCTTCTGGACATTTCAGATAATGGAAAATAGTTTCGATGGGGGACATCCACATCTCGACCTTCATAGGGTTCTTTAGTAACCCATCAAAGGTGCAATGATTGTGTTTCCTGAAATCTCGCAGATGTTTGACCTCAATCGAGAGATTTGACATGTTCTGGTGTTGTGCCTAGTTCTAAGCCTCAACCTATGGCGTCTGCACTGGCAAAACCGATACTTGCTGAGACTAGGCGAACTAGATCATTCGCTCATTTTTCATTTCCTTCACCCTACCCAGTACTACTGATGTGACCGCTTTCCCTATCACCATTGGCAAACCAGGAAACTCATCTGCGACAACAAGGGGAACCGATGTCTATGAAGGCATAATCGTATTTTAGGTTCGACTTCTTGTCTGAACCCTTTGCCACCATGAACCAGAAGGTTCACTAAATGGAAAGTGATTCCCTAATGCAGGATGGTTCTAAACTTGAGGATCTCAAACTTATGGATCCTAAATCTGTAGATCCTGAACTTGTGGATCTTGTACTGTCGGGTTTTGACCTCTAGGATTTCGACCCCCTTTGACAATCCTATGACTACCTCTTCCTTTAACTCGTCCAATTTCCTGACAATCATAGCCTTTATCAAATTAATCATCAAGGAAATATGTCAATTACGATCACAAATCCAACATAATCCTGTGTATATATCATAGGACATACATGTCGATGACGAATAATCTGTTAATGGCCAAAAAGTGATAATCTGGACTTACATAGTAAGTCAGTCAACAAAACCCAAAACATAACCTCTAATACCAACTATAAAGACCCGACTTTCTAAGACACCTGATAGGATCGTTACCTCATGCATGCATAAACTTGTACGTAGACATTTACATTTAAAATATGAAAACTAGACTATTCTATTGAATAAGAAATTGAAACAAAGTTTCGGTTCAAATCTAATACTGTTTTGGGTACCCTTCTAGAATGGAAATTTTAAAATATGGGAATTGAACTTAGAAATCTCAAACACCTAAGTTTTTTCAAAATCCAAATCATGGAAGAAAAAAAAAAAAGGAAAATATGAAAACAACACAGAAACTCTTATGTCTAAGCATTTGTTTAGTCCCTTTGGCACTGTCACGGATCCCTCTTATCAGTCGCCTATGTATCCTTGCACTTACCTAAAAATATGCAAACATAAAGAATGAGTATAAGTACTCAATAAGTGACCCCATTATCGGGATCAGGCTAGGCAATCGAATGCAATGAATGTTTGAGGTTGGTGGGACATGCATACCATAACTGTTCTTGGAAAGCCATATAAGAGGATAATCTATCTCGTCTTAGCTCACATGTCTAGTGGCTTAATGGCGCACTATAAAAAACATGAAAGTGAACCTACTGGTGATAACTCTAAAAAGAGCTATAATTCCTAGCTTAATTTAGCTTATTAATGAATTTTACATGTTAAATATCCTATTCTGTAGGTATTGAACACCGATGAGGTACAACCGAGCAATTGAAGTCAAACAAAGTTAATTTGAAGCAATTTAAAGGTGATTTAAGCATCTGAGATTCAAATAAGGAGAAATGACAAAAATTCCCTTGATTGGAGCGTCGCAGCCATTTTTCAATGCTTTAACGCAATGTTGTAAGGTAGAACCTGAAGATATACGACAGCGTCGCAATGCTATCCTTAGCATTGCAACGCTGTGATGATTAATGAAACGTCAGCTCATACACGTGCACGTTTGTCGCAAGCAAGCGTCCACAGCATTGCACCTCTGCTCCAACGTTCGAGGGTTGCTGTCAACAATAGCGTTGCAACACTCTTGCTAGCATTGCAAAGTTTAGGAACGCTGCGTCAATGGTATAAATGCTTTCTTTCCAAATTAGGTAAAGAGAGGGGATGCAAAATTCGGTGGAGGCCGAGGAATGGCTGCTAGTTCTTCCCCTTCCTTTATCTTTTTTGAATCTTTAGGTTAGATTTTTATTTTCTTTTGGATTGTAAACGATGGATTGGATCTTTCTCTTCAATTTGTCTATCGATTTCTCGAGGGAACAGTTTTCTATCTAGTTTTTGAAGCTTTAATTCTTTGATAATTTCTGAAGTTTTTGTGTTCTTGTATAAATTGCATGTTGAATTAGTGTGTTCTTCGAATCCATTATAATTTCTAAAAGCATGATTGTGAGGTTGACTGTTCACGTATAATCGTGAATGACTAATCGATTTTTAGTTGCGTCATATTTTTACCTGAATGTCTAGCTAAAATCAATTAAGTAGCATTAGTTAATTGTATATTTGATGGCTATTCCTAGGATGAATGAATTGCTAGGTTCGAAGATAAATTTGATTAGTTGAATATGACTTTTCTGATAATTAATCGACACAATTGAATTCTAAATTGTAATGCTTGTGTTTTTAATTCTATATTGGCGCTATCGAACCCAATAAAATTTAGAAGCATGTAGATTAGCTAGGGTATGGCCTTTCCGACCTTAATTAATAATTAAGACGCTTTATCGATTAGATTCTTGTAAGTTGTCTGCCTTTGTAGAGGCTAGTTAGATCGTATTGAGCGAGTACTTGTGCATACATGAATCAGTTGCATGTTTAATTTTCAGGAATCAAGGATAGAAATTGCATTGAATGGCTCTAGAAACTAGATAGAGCAATCTTACTTTACATTTATCCCTTGCATTTTAATTCTTTGCATGTTTTCATTTTATACAATACCAAAACCTCATTTTTACTACTATTCATAGTCGCATTTAGCTTAAGAGAAGATTAAATCCTGACCTCCCTATTGTTTAACCCCGTACTTGCCACTTATGCTACTTGTTAGTATAAGAAGTAGGTTTTAGTGATATAAATAGTTTTTATTTTTCTTTGGGTTGAAGAGGAATCAACAACATCGATTTTCAACTCGCGAAGAATCGGTTCACAGTATCGTAACATGCAAATCAATATGTCGGTTCAGGCATGTCTAGTGGCCTAATGGTGCACGGTCAAAGCATGGAACTAAACTAGAGATGTCCATTTAACCTGCAAGGCCGAGGCTCGCGGGGACCCACCTCGAACAGAGTGGGGGAATCCCCAAATACATGGGTAATGGGGGAGGGGGTGGGGATTTTTTTTCCATTTACCTTTCAAGGCCGAGGACAGGGAATATTCCCCATCCTTGCCCTGAGTAATAATATTATATAAATATTTATATATTAATGTATTATTATGTTATTTTTAATATATATATATATATGAAACACTAAGAAAGCTACCTATTGCCACCTCACTCACGAGTCACGCTCTCACCCTCACCTTCCTCAAATCTCATCTCATGATTTTGCCTCTCATGCTCCTTCGACGGTCGTCCCGTCGGTGTTCTCCAAAATCTCTCTCTACTCCTTTGACATCTAACCTAGCCACCCTCGCTGCTTCGACGGTCATCCTAACAATGTTTCGCCCATAGATGTACGATTTTGGCATCTTCATTCAAGCCTAGCCACCCTCGTCTTCCTCTCTACTTCTCTTCCTCGCTGTTCATTCACTTCAAGTCTATCGGGGTCTTCCACCGGCATCTTACCCATAGATCTATGATTTCAACGTCTTCCAAGACCAGCCGCTATCGTCTTCCTCTCTACTTTTTTTCCTCACTGTTCATTCATTTCAAGCTCACCGACGTCTTCCACCGGCATCTCACCCTCAGATCTGTTTGGTTGTTGTTCGTTCATTTCAAGCTCACTTGTCGCCGTCTCCTCCCATCCAAGGTATGTCTGAATTCCACTAATTATTTTGGAAGTTGACCATAATTGCAGTAGTGTCCATTATGTGATCTGTCACGATGAGTTCATTTTGGGAGTTGCTGTCATGTTTTTTTTATACTCTTTAATTCATAACAGTTGATTGAAGAAGAAGAGAAAATGGTTGTTTCTCTTAAATCTTCATCTTAAATTTGTAGGAAATGATTGTTAGTAATAGAAAATAGCTCAAAATAGTAGTAAAAACATGAAAAGATAATAGCAAGAAGAAGTTGACAGCAACAAATTTTCATTTCACTTTTTAGGAAGAATTTGTGATATTTTGAAGAAGAATTAGCTTGAGAATCAATCTTGGAAGTTTAACCTCTGATTTTACACTTAAAAATGGAACAATTCAAGCATGGGTAGGCTGAAAATTAGATATGATTGACCTATTGATAGAGTACACTAAGTTTAAATCTCTATCGAAAGGAAATTTATTTTGGCAATGGAGAATTTAAATCTGTATCAAAAGGAAATTTATTTGATATCATCATCACATTATGATATGATAACATTTTAGTTTCTTTTGAACCCATTTGTTTCACCGAACAATTTCTTGTAATAAGAATGATAATTACATTGATTAATTTTTTTTGTAATTAGATTACAATGTATGTAATTATTACTATCTGACTATTTGTAGGTGAAAATGACTTTATCAAATAATTATAAGTTAGAATAAGGTGGCTCAACTCCAACATTTATGAACAGGAGTGAATCAACCTCAATGAATAATGTTTCAAGTGATAATGATCAATCTACACCTATTACATTAGGTAGTGATGATAATGGGGATTTATTAAAACGTAATTAGTTGATACTGGTACTATGAAACCATTATAAAAGAAAAAAAATAAATGATACCATGAACCCATCGGTCCACTATGTCAAAAATAGTGTGAGATGAGATGATAGATCACCCCTACTAGTCTAACATGTATCACATACATAACTCATAATAGGTCCCATAACACAATTATAATGTAACATAACATATTGTTTCAGCTTGCACATAGTCCTCATAATCTTCCTGAATCATAGAAAAATCACATAATCCAGGTAAATGACCTAAAAAGAAATCCATCATTAACTTAATATTTTTTAACTTGGACGCCTAGCACAAAAGTACCGATAATAGTTTCACTTACCTCAAGATCAAATCTAGATATAAGCAAGTTATCCACGTAAAATCATTGAATTCGAAATCACTCCTAAAACAGGAATCAAAACTTAAAGTTAACATTTAAGTTCTAAATTCAACCACCAAATCATCCAAATAATTTCTAACAAATCTAAACAATTTTCACCCACAATGTGATGGTCCAAAATCACCAAAAATCAATCTCCACACCCACTGGACAACACCTCAATTCCTTCCAAAAACTTCAATTCAACCTTCAAATGCCAAGAGCCAAAAGAATTTAGGCCAAACATTGATTGGGTACACAAGACACATCATGAAATCTATCAAAGAAAAACCCAAATCCAAATGGGTAACCATAAACTAGCAAGAACTAGAAAGAAACTCACAAAGAATTCGCCCAAACGCCACAATACTTGTTGGACAGTAATTTGAAATACCTCCAAATCTTCAACATAAAACCCAAACACAACGGACGTCAACTAACCAAAGCTAGAACGTTAATGGCATTCGAGATAACCCACTAAAATTCGACGAAAAACAAAAAAAGGATCTCACCCAATGGAACCTCTAATGAGCCCACTGGACAGTACTAGCGCAAGCTGCACATCGACAACAATAGAGAACTGAATTGATGGACGGCGACGTTCTACCTTCGGCTGGGCTGAAGTCTACCGATCAAGGTGTGGGCGCTAGCGACTGGACACACGAATGATGGACTATTGGGTTTTATACCCTAAAATTCGTAGATAAAAAATGTAAATAATTGACTATTATCAATAAAGAGTTATCGATGTTGTTACAATAAGTGTTATTGTTTATGTTGAATTTGTTGTCTTAATAACCCTAAATCCAATAAACTAACATCCTAATTTATCTTATGAGTCTTGAATTGTATGTAGAGACATACAAGGATCAATGTTCAACATACAAGGATCAATGTTCAAGATACAGCTTAAAGGGGTCTAAAGTATAGGGATAAGGCTGAGTACCTTATCTTGGTGACACTATGGATACGACTCGTTTTATATTTGATACAAATGCAATGATCCAACACGTTCGTGCATGTGACATGTGAGTGGGGGTATTCTATGCAATGAGTTTGCATAATACCGGACCACGAAATAGTAACCACTAGATGTAACTTTGTTGATTAGTTAGGTTTCTATTTTAATATGACCTAGGCAACTTAGTCTTAATCCTGCGTCTATTATAAGCTTCTGTTTACGAGGGATTGTCCTTTGTATAGGTGAGAGTGGCAGTTTATCGACTCAATATGCCTACCATTTTGGGGACAAGATCGAGTGGGGAGCTAGGAACATAAAAATACAAGATGGATTTCACTCCTTCTCTACTATAGAGTAAGTAGATGAGTATTCCCTTAAATAGTATCTTCGGGACTTGAACAAAGGACCCTACCCTCTCACTTGCCCGATAGGGGTTTTTGTTTAATGGTTGGACCATAAACAGGTTGTTCATTAGAGGAGCACTGTACTGAAGGATAAACAAGTAACCTAGGGGTAAAATGATAATTTTGACCCAACTAGTGTTATGAACACTCATGAAAGACTAACTTGTTGCTTTTAGTCTATATCTGTGGATACAAATATATATCTACAGTGAGAAGAGTACGTTTGTGGGTCTTTAGTGGAGTGTAGTCACAATTAACGAATATTGATTAATGAGGTTAATGAGTTTAACCAATTAATCTCATATCATTTGAGCTTTTGATCTGTATGTCCATGAGGTCTTCTTCCTAGCTCATAAAGGAAATTGAGGTA
Source organism: Benincasa hispida (assembly GCF_009727055.1). Taxonomy (NCBI): domain Eukaryota; kingdom Viridiplantae; phylum Streptophyta; class Magnoliopsida; order Cucurbitales; family Cucurbitaceae; genus Benincasa; species Benincasa hispida. The sequence goes on from NC_052357.1 coordinate 84,216,996, forward strand.
ATTATGTCTCGAATAGAGTTTGGAATGTTGAAATTCACTTAGGGAAATAGTATAATGTATAATGATACATTATAATATAAAATTTAGGTTTTAATTAATCTTTATAATATAAATTTTAATTTTGGATATAATTTAAAATTGATTTATGAGAGAATTAAATATTTGAAGGAGTTCAAATATCAAGTTAATATGAATTGGATTCATATTAAAACTGTAGGTTAAGATTAATGCGTTTTAGATGCATATTAAAATTATATGTTATGAGAGAAATACAATTGAATATGATTCATATGTAGATTAAATTAAATATATGATATTTAATTTGGTAATTAACTAATTGGAATATTAATTAATTATTAATTTAATTTAATTTAATTAATTTTACTAAAACTATAGGTTATGCGGAAGATATATTTAAATGAAATTATTAATTAAATTAGATTTAATTAATTAATTAAATTATTTATTTGATTTTTATTAAATCTAATAATAACTCCTACGTATGGGAGTTATTAGCTCCAACGTTTCCTCTCTTTCCATTGGTTGATATATCTACAAAACATAAGTTTTGCAGAAGATTCTCTTTACAAAAGGGTTTTGTGTAAAAGAGATTCTCTCCTTTTCTTCCCAATTAGATTTTTGGTTCCCATAAACCAATACTTAAATTCTCAAAGAATAGGAGGTTTTCAAATTGGTGGTGTTTGTGCTTTTAATCCTAAGGAGAATTGGCGTTCTTCCATTCGAGTCATCGACAAAAGTAAGTGTTCTTTCTTTTCTTTGTAGGATTGTATTCCTATTTGTTATGCATGCTTAACCTAGAAATTTTACGGTAGGTTGAGGATTTTAGGTCTCCCTTTTTTACTTTGTAATTTTGCCAGCGTATTGGTATTTCAATTTCTCAATTGATTTCGAGTTAGGTCTTAAATTAATCTGCTGCGTTAGGGCTTTTATCTCTATAATTGGTATCAGAGCCAACTTATATAACTAATTTAGAAATTTCGAAATTTATACTGGTTTGGTGGGTTGAATTGCATTCTAAATATGATTTGCGAATGAATGTTTACGGTAAATTTTGGCCTTAATTTACATATTTGATTTGATCATTTTGTAAAGGCCCCTACTTTTTTTGGGCATTTTATAATATAAATGCAATCTTTTATAAGTTTGTGTTTAGAATTAGAACTATTTGTTGTGAAAATCGAGACCATTTTTTGCCAAATGGATGAACAAATCGTAGAATTGCCCAGAATTTGCTTCCCAATGTTGTTGCGTTTTCATGAGGGTTAGGGCTTACGTTGTGCACGATTCAACTACGGTTAAGGGTGGTCCAATCTGGTTCAGCTAGTTCAAGGTGATCTCATCTGGTTTTGTGCTGGGTTGGCTTGGTTGATGGTTTTGAGGTTCGGTTCGAAGCGGTTTGGGTCAGTTCGGGTTGGTACAATCTGATTATGGAGTGGCAGAAGCTGTTTTTAGGACAAAATTTGCAAAATTATTGCAATTTATTGTTTTTTTTTATCCTACCGGTCAAATTACTGATTCATTTGCTATTTAAATATTTTATGGATGTCACTTAGATAAATCTCACCATAGGTTATGCATGATCATGCATTTTAATATGTTATAAAGGTTATAATGTGTGGTATTAATGCATGATAAATAAATAAATAAATAAATATATATATATATCATACATAATTTCATGATTTATTTAATATATTTTGATATGTTAAATATATGAAATTGAAAAAGCATGATGCATGACATTACTTAGGTAAATATAAAAGGTGATATTTATTAATGTTTTGTGTATGCTTGGTTGATTTTCATGAATTGTTTAATATAAGTGTTATATTAATAAATTTGAAAATCAATTTGCATGGAGTATGAAACATCCATAGTTTAATATAATTTTTATATTAAAGTCATGAAATGCATGTAATATAGTTTTCATATTAATTAGAATTTGATTGTTAATTAATTAAACCATAGAAAGCATGATTATAGGGCTAATAATTAATTTTGTAATAGTTATAAAATTAATATTGAGTAACCATCAACCTATAATAAAGAGTTGCATGCATGATTATAGGGCTAATAATTAATTTTGTAATAGTTATAAAATTAATATTTAGTAACCATCAACCTATAATAAAGAGTTGCATGCAAACTTATGATCTTAGAGAATTGGAATTAATTTTAAAATGTTTAAAATTAATTTAGACCTTAGATCACATTAATTTTAATATGATTAGAATTAAATCCTATTTTTTAAAATAGATTTAAAATATGATTGAGTAGGACAAATAAGATTTTAGGTTATAATGGAACTCTACCAGTGAAGTTTTGTCTAGGCTTGGGGTACTTAAGATGACAGTTTATGGAATACATCTTACTTGGGAACTGAACTGGAACTTTAGTTGAATTAACTTTAATTCTGTTAGTATGCAATATCACTAGGTTAATTAAATGATTTAATTCACCTAGAACATCAGAGTAAAGACCTTATTATAAGAGTTATAATAAGCATACACTTAGATAGAATCATTAGCCGGAATTTAACTAAGTTCAATAAAACCTTAAGACAGTAGAACACTTTAGTGGGAGAAAAATGTGTTGGCTTTCTAACCCTTAATCCTAAATAAATAAATAAATTATTTAATATTTTGATGATAACAAACCTACTTTTATTTATTAATAATTTGAGTGTTTTGAAGTGGCCATTATATAGAGCTCAGAACAACAGTTTCAACGCAATTTGAATCACCTAAATCGGACCTCAAACAAAGAAGAGATAGTCGAAACAAGTTTAATGGAAAAATCCCGAGCTGAAATGTGCCACTTGGAGCAATGGAAAAGTGACACATGGTGGGCTTTTGATTTTTGGATTTGTTTTAAAAAGAATATGAATTTAATATTATTTTATGTTTGTGTCTAACGACTAGTTTTGGATACAGGGTGGACATTTCCTTTTTGTTGGATTTTAAAAGAAATGATTTTTAAAGATATATATTATTATATTATTTTTTGTTTGTGTCTAAAGACTAGTTGAGTTTAAATCTCTACCATTCAATTTTCTTTTATTAACATCCAATGGCTCAAATTAAATTTGGATTTCACCATCCTCCACTATTTAAATAATACTTCTTCTCCTCCAAATTAACAAAACAATTTTACATTATTTTTCAATCCTCTATAACTCAAAGCCACCATTGTTATACTCTCTCTTTAAGTTTCAATTTTCTTCTTTTCATCTAATTCTTGAGAGAGATATCTTATGTATTGTGAGGATTGATTTGTTGTGAGCAAAAGCTTGTAAATCTATTATTCAAGAGAGTTTTTCTCATATTTTTCTTCATTTCCAAATTCATTGTAATGGTTGCTCTTGATCCCTAAAAAGAGTGGTTGTAATAGTTTAATCCTCAACCGTGGAAAAGATCGGGTTCGTTTTTACTCCCAAAAAAAAAGAACATTGTAGTAGTTTGACTCTAAGCTGTGGAAAGAGTTGAGTTCATAGTGACATACCCAAGAGGAGTTTGGGAAGTGAATGTAGGCCGGTTGTGCCGATCCACTACAAAATTCTCAGTGTTAATTTCTCTATCCTTCTCTTACTTTTATTTTGCAATTAATTTATTGTTATATTTTATTGTATTAAATTAATTGCAATATTTGTTCCTTAAATTAAATGCTTAATGTTTATTTAGGTTGGTTGAATTGATCTTTACATATCTCATACCAATCTTGTTCTTAGAATCAAATTGGGTGCTTTAAAGTAGTATTATTAACTTCTTGATTATTTTGAATTGAATTTATTTAAATTAATTTATTGTTTAAATTAATTATTAGCAAAAAGTTTGTTAATTTATTTAATTGGGCTCACACTAAGTAAAAAAGTATTAATTAGTTTTATTAAACCCTATTCATCCCCTTCTAGGGTTGTCATACCGATCCTACAAAATGGTATATAGGATATATTAGTTCTTAGTTCTCACGTCCCTAAGAGTTTACACCGTGAGATCCATTCTCGACTTCGTGTCGTCCTGGACATGGTCTCTCTTCAGAAAGCGTTTGCATGGGTCAATATCAAGGTCAATAGGGAAAGTGTTCATAGTAAGTGGGAGAAGGACACGTGTCAACGTATCCTACGGTCTTCTTCATTAAGTTGCACCATGGGATTCCTATGATCCGTCTGCATGTCGTCCTAGAGCAACAACCCCTTCGGAGGGCATGATCATAGGATTCGGGGCAACGCAAACTTCAGTAATAGATAGGGTTTCTTAGGTTAATCTTTCAACCGTTGTCTTTCCTTATGGTAGCCTATTGAAGCGTACCTCTGGGATATGAAAATGAGAGGGTCATAATTACGGGATGAATTAAGCTAGTTAATGAATGCTTGGCTGAAAAATGATAGCTAAGAACTATAGGAATAAGAGTTATTTTGGTATTAGTAATTAGCTAAGATTGTCTCAATTCATGAAAGGGGTAGCTGATCACCCTTCGGTGGCTGTTACTTTAACCTCTGAAGTATCGTTGCAAAACCTAAAGCAATAGTTTAATTAGGGTTCTTTGATTGCTTGTTTTTGCTAAATTGATTGGATGCTTGTATTTTAAGTAATGGGTTACAACAAATATAACGAATACGATCAATTGTTTGTTATTCGTTTCAGCATGTCTTCAATTATATTCTTGCTAAAGAACGAAAAACTAACCGATGAAAACTATGCGACGTGGAAATCTAACTTGAATAAGATTCTAGTTTTAGATGATTTGTGGTTCGTCTTAATGGAGAAGTGTTCTCCAATCCCTGCTTGAAATGTATCTCAAGCAATGAGGGATGCTCGTGACCAATGGACAAAGGCCAATAACAAGGCTCGAGCTAATTCTTGGCAAGTATGTCTGACGTTCTTACCAAGAAACACGAGGCCATGATCACTCACTTCAGATCATGGAGTCCCTCTAGGAGATATTTGTGAAGGAGCCCAGATAAAGGACCTTGAGGGAAAACGGATCGTTCCAATTTCCAAATTTTCACATAATATAGGATTTTACAGAAGAAGAACATACAATTATGTACTTAGTATAGAAACTAAAGCATGCTAAAAAAACATGTGAAAGAATAAAATTGGGTTCAAGAACCCTTACTTTTGAAGACCGTTCTTCAATGGATTCCCTCGAATAATACAGACACCACCATGATGGCTACCTTGATATTCTTTGGGATGAGAATCCAGGAGTTAGGTGCTCTGGCTATTTTGGTAGAGAGGGAAGAATTTTGAAAGAGGAGATAAGGAGAAGAAAGGATCTCACAGAACCTTTCTGTAAAGAGAAAATTTCTCTGTTCTCTTTCTCTGTTTTCACACATTGTAGAGAATAGGGAACTACTTCCCCGCTCACACATCTGAGAGAGCAAAAGGAGGGAAGGGAGTTACAACTCCCTCCCATAATTAGTTTTTCTAAATAAATTAATAAATTAAACTTTATTTATTTATTTATTTAATAAAACATTTAATGTGTGTATGTCTCCTACCAATGGCTTTTAATATAAATCTCATTTATATTAAATTTAATTATATGAATCATATTCATATAATTAATATTTGAATCATATTCAAATATTTATTTCCTCTCAAGTATACTTTATTTTATAATGTATCAAATACATTATAGTAATTATATCATATATAACTAAAATTAAATTAATTATATCAAATATAATTAATTTCCTCAATTAATTTGAAAAATTCAAATTAATCTAAAAAATAATTCTTATTTATTCACGTTGAGCTACCAAGGGGACCTCATGGATCAGTAGCTTGAAGCTACAACCGTATGTAAATAATTAATTAAACTTTTTTAATTAAATTATTCACTGTTCATTAACTGTCAGGCACTCCACTAAAGACTGACAACTGCACTCTTCGCACTACAGATATATTTCTGTGTCCATTGGATATCACAAGTCAACAGTACGAAAACTCTTCATAAATTGGTCGTAAGTACAGCTGGGCCAAAATTACCGTTTTGCCCCTGTAGTCACATCAACTTCTTAAATACCACTAATCTTTCTAATGAACAATAAATTATAGTCCAACTATGATCAAAATCCTCTCAAGCCAGGACAAGATGTGGCACCACATTGTTCAAGCCTCGGAATCAGCTCTTAAGAGAGCAATTTATCTACTTACCCCGATGTTGGGGAATAAGTGAATTCCTTCTTGTGTAGTAGTGTTCCCAACTCCCCAATCAGACGAATCCTCAAAATGGTAGGTTTATTGAGTCGACGATTTGACCACTCTCACCCATACAAATCAAAGGACTGCCTTCATAGGTAGGAGTTTACAACTCACTCAAGATTCAGATCATGTTACCTATGGTCATCCTGGTGAAATGTAAGTCTATATTATGAAAGGTATTATATAATGAGACTAAACATTTCGTGGTCCGATCTTATACATACTCTTTTGTATAGAATATCCCGCTCACATGTTTCCACATGAATGATCAGGATCAGATCATTTGTAGCACTTTATAACAAATGTAACATTAACAAAGTAGGCCATACTCATAAGGTACCTAGCCTTATCCATCTACTACAGACCATTTAGGTTATCACTTAAACAGGATCCACCCGTATGTCTCTACATACATGTTTAAGCTACAAGATGACCTTGGATCTTAGTTCATTGGTTTGTGGTTAATGAAACTAAAATTGAAATAAAATATCATATGTTTTATTAAATAAATAAGATGTTTGTACATTATAATTACAAACTATAAGACCCTATGAGATTTAGGGCACCAACCCCAACAATTTGGACAACTGTCCTCTCAGATCCGACATGAGGCTTTCAAGTACGTTTATAATGCATGAATGAAAAAGGCCAATCAATCGAAGAACATGTTCTTAACCTGATGGTCCACTTCAATGTCACCAAAATGAATGAAGCGGTCATCGACGAGTAAAGTCAAGTGTTTTTTATTCTGAAATCTCTTCCAAAGAGTTTCCTCCAATTCTGTAGGAATGTGGTTATGAATAAAATAGAGTACACCATAACTACCCTCCTAAGTGAGTTACCGACTTATCAGTCTCTTATGAAAAATAAGAGACCAATAAAATGAAAGGCAATATTGCCCCATTCCAGAAAGTTCCATAAGGGTTTATCCTCTGGAACTAAGTATGTACCTTCATCGTCTGGTTCTAAGAAGATCGAGAAGAAGAAAGGAATGAAAAGGAAGGCTCTCGCTGCTGGGAGAGGTAAGAGTAAGGCCAATGTGGCTGATAATGGCAAGTGCTTCCACTGAAATGTGGATGGTCACTAGAATCGCAATTTCCCAAAGTACCTCGCTGAGAAGAAGAAAAAAAGGAAGGTAAATATTATTTACTTGTCCTAGAAACTTTTTTAGTGGAAAATGACCATAATATCTCGAACTTAATTCAGGAGTCATTGATCATGTTTGTTCTTCTTAATAGGGAACTAGTTCCTTCCAGTAACTTGAGAAGGGTGAAATGACGTTCAAGGTTGGAACGGGAGACACCATTTCAGCTCATGCAATGGGAGCTGCAAAGTTATTTTTTGGAAATAGAAACTTGTTTTTAGAAAACTTGTATATAGTTCCTAAAATTAAAAGGAACCTTATATCTATTTCTTTCTTAATTGAACAAATGTATTCAATATCTTTTTCTTTTAATGAAGCATTCATTATGAAAAATGGTGTGACTATTTGTTCGACTAAATAAGAAAACAACTTGTATGTGTTAAGACCAACTGAACAAAAGCACTTTTAAATCATGAGATATTTAAAATTGCTAATACTCAAACAAAAAGGCAAAGAATTTCTCCAAGTAACAATATACATATCTTTGGCACTTGAGATCAGGTCACATAAATTTCGACAGGATTAAAAGATTGGTAAAGAATGGACTTCTAAGCGAGTTAGAAGATGATTCATTACCTCTATGTGAATCCTATGTTGAATGAAAAATGACTAAAAGACCTTTTTAGTGGAAAATATTATAGAGCCAAAGAGCCCTTAAAGCTCACACATTTAAATCTTTGTGGTCCAATGAACCTAAATTCTCGAAGAGGGTATGAATACTTCATCTCTTTCACAGATGATTATTCGAGGTATGGTTACTTATACCTAATGAAACGTAAGTTTGAAGACCTTAAAAAATTCAAGGAGTATAAGGCTGAAGTTGAAAACCTGTTAGGTAAAATGATTAAACACTTAGATCTGATCGGGGTGGAGAGTACATAGTTTGAAGAAATTATATCTTGAAATGCATAAGTATTAGATATGAGTTTATTTGTGAAGGGTTCTCACCCGTAGTTGGATGCTTGCATGACACCCGTGGGGGCAAGCTAAAACGAAAGTAGGATACCTGGAACAACGCATGGGTAAAATGAAAATTCATAATTGTTTTTTTTTTTGCTATTCAGCATTTATCTTAAAAAGTGCATCTAACGCATTGCTGGTTTAGAAAAAACAAGAATGTTTTGAGAAATGAAAGGAGTTGTGATAAAAAGCCTGCTGCACCTGAAACTAAACGTTAGTCCTTTTAGAAAAGAGTTAAGCTGAGTTATATTTTCCAAACTCTTATCTCAAGCTTATGACTGAATATGAAGAGAGGCGAACTCCGCACACTTAAGACAAAGGAGACGACAAAGAATTATTTTGGAATGCTTGAGGACAAGCATTGTTCAAATTTGGGGGTGGTGATAATTTGTAGAAATACAAGTTATTTTTGCTCTTAAGTTAGAATAATTAAGGTTTTTAATGATAGATTCTCCTAATTTTTAGAAGAAACGCATGGATTTATTCAAACATTAGCAAACTCATACAAAAGAAGTTTTATCACCAAATATCGCGGCACTAACGCATTGTATTGCAGGATTTTAACGCAAGGATTAACGCTAACGCATTAGACAAGTGTCGTAGGAAAAGCTCTAACGCATGGGCCATGCGTTTGAGGGAGTTCAACGCAGAGAAGATTCATTGCTCCAGGCTGATTGTGTCATATCACCATTTGCAAGTATGGGCATCTGCAGCAGGCAGCGTCTGAAAAGCTTCCACGTAGCAGACGGCATTTGAAAAGCTTCCGAGTGTCAGGCGACTAATCAGGGCATGGACTTTAATGTTGACCAGGATATAGACTTTAATGCTGCCCATTCACTAAGTGGACGTGACCAACGCCTATAAATAGAGGAAGTCCCTCCAGAGTTAAAGAGTTCGAAAATTATCAAGATCCCTACTCTCTGTATAGTGTAGTCATAGTTTTAGTTCTGTAGAGGTTGTGCTGTGGTGCTAGACGATCAGAAGGGTTGAGAACCACCACCACCGTCGGTCAGGGAGCGGAGGAAGCTACTCTTGAGAAAGATACTCTATCTAATTCCTAACCAAGTGATTGTACACAACGAGATTGAGCCAAAGAAATACAAGAGATTGTATTCTTTGGCTTGACTCAGTTTCCTTCTTCTCATTTATCACTTCAGTTCATTTGATTAAATATTGCTTTTGTAAAGACTCTCTGTTTCTTTATAAAATTCATATATTTGATCCATCATACTTGTCATTGTTTATTTCTTGTTTATGTTGAATGCATTAATACTATGCACAACTTCATTCTAAAGCTCAAGCCAACTTGACAAATTGGTAACAACATCTTTTAACTTAGATTGTTCGAAAGAATAACTAAGTTGCATTAAGTAGGACGCCTAGTACCTGTCTCTTATACACATCTAGATGTGTATAAGAGACAGGGTCTGCGTTTGGTTAACTGAATCCCTGAGTTCGACCCTGGACTTACCAGGAACCTAAAATAGATTTATACTTGGGTCTCGTTTAGGAAAACTTGAACGTCATTAGAAGAAGTTGTGTGCGTTCTGCTGCAAATATCTGACGCCTCAACGCGTTACATTTACTTAAATGCATCAAAGCATAAACACATCACTTATACTTGGAATTTATTTCTCCAATTTATTTTACACAATACACTCTTAGAGCAAATCACGATAGCAACGAACAGAACACTTGTGATGTATAATATATGTAATTAACTCACGTCTTGATTTTGCTCAATTGATTGTTTTATTTACTTGACCAGAAACCAATAAACTAAAATCCCCGGTTGTCCTTATGTAACTTAAGCATGTATGTGGTGAATACAAGTGGATCATGTCTTAAGTGATAACCAAAATGGTTTGTAGTATATAGATATAGGAGGGAAACCTTATCCTGGTAACGTTACAGATGCGGCCCGCTTTGTGGAATAGTTACAAGTGTTGTGACTTGTCACAGATGGTTTGATCTTGATTATTCGTGTAGAGGACATGCGAACAGGACATCCTATACAAAGAGTTTGTATAAGACCTAACCATGAACTATTAACGTCTCATTATATAACACCGTTCATGATAGAGACTTCACTTCACTCGGATGACCATAGATAAGATGACCTCAATCCTGAGTGAGTTGGGAACTCTTGCCATTGAGGGCGATCCTTTGATTTGCATGGATTCGAGTGACCAGGCCGCCGACTCAAACCTACCACTTTGGGGATTCGTCTGATTTGGGAGCTGGGAACTTGCTACACAAGATAAAATTCACTCTTTCACGGAAGCATAGACAAGTAGATAGATAGCTCCCTTAAGGGCTGATTCCAGGGCTTGAACGATGTGGCGCCACACACCTTTTCATGACCCGAAAGGTGTTCACATATAGTTGGACTATGTTGTATTGTTCATTAGAGGGATCAGTGGTACTTAAGGAGTGAGATGTAACTACAGAGGCAAAATGGTAAATTGGCCCAACTGTAGATACGAGCATCTGTGAAGGGTTATCGTACTCATGATTGGTTATATCCGATAGACACCGAACCTAGACAGTTAATGGATGGTGGATCTCGTGGCTAAAGAGTTTAGTCAGTTATTCATGTACTGTTGGAGTTTCGAGCCATAGGTCCATAAGGTCCCTTTGGTAGCTTGGATACAAGTTGAGAATCAGTTTTTGGGTCAATTTGAAATGTTCAAATTGACAAGAGGGAGTTCGATTATATATGATATAATTGAACTGGTTAATTATATATGATATGAATGACTAAATGTATGAGATACATTATTTTAAAGGAAATTAGATACAAATATGATTTATATCAAGTAGAGGAGAAAACACTATAGTTGTTTTATGATATCAAACTATATGTTAAGAATATAATATGATTATATTCATTATTTTATTAATTGGGCGGTTATGAGATAATTGGCCGAAGTTTTCTTCAAATTCGTGCGATAGTGGGAAGTTCAATTCAGTTCTATTAACTGAAGAATAAAATGAAAATAGTTTTCATTTTGCTAAATACATGTTAATTCGCTCACAGTGTGAAAGTCTTGTATCGCTTAGTGTTAAGAGCCTATACGATAGCGCCCACCTACTAAACGATCGCACACCCGCATTTCCTAAACAATCACCCTTGATTATCTAAATGATCGCTTATCTTTACTAGACGATCCCTTAGCGGTTGCATGTAACTAAAAGATCGCTTACCTTCTCATAGATGGTCGCTTAACAATTACGATCATGTACCCCGACCTAGACGATCAAGCACCCGACTATACGATAGTCTTCCCTTTCTCCCACTTGCTTGTTTGTAGTACACGATAGCTTTTCCTCTTCCCCTCTACCAATTCCATCAAAGTCCATCTTTTGGATTCTCACTCCGAAAATACTGAGGGCTTCGAGTGGTGGTGCCATCCTTGTTTGTTGTTGTTCGTGCACTGCTGTTTGTGTAGATGACTGTGGTGTTGCTGGACGATTGCTTGTTGGACGAGAAAGAGCAAGAGGATTTTATTCACGGTGAGATCGAGTTCTTGTGAATAAAGTCTTCAATTGGTACGTTCTCTCGGTTTTTTGTTTTTATCTTTTAAAGCATGCCAGTAATTTAGTATTTTCAATGCATATCTATATGTTAGAATGTATGTGTGAAAATTCTGTCACAATAAATTGGAAAGATCCGCTTCCGCTCATAGGTACTCTTGTATAAGAGTTCCTTCAAATGGAACAGTAGCCAACTCTAAATAGTCTCGTAGCCATAAACGAGGTAAACATATTGAGAGGAAGTACCACATGATATGGGAGATTGTGCAACGAGGAGATGTGATTGTCACCAAGATCGCTTTAGAGCACAACATCGTTGATCCATTACGAAGACTCTCTCAGTTAAAGTGTCTGAGGGTCATCTAGAGAGTCTAGTTCTGGGAGATATGTACATTGTATAGCCTAGGGCAAGTATGTGTAATGGATATATGGATGCCCTAGTTTATTGTATTTATTTACCATTCTTGGTGTTTTGGATTATTAATATTATGTACATCGCACTAACTAGAGTTTTAGTTCAAATGGGAGTTTGTTGAGTTTTATGCCCTAAAACGCGTAGATAGAAAATGTAAATAATTGACTGTTATCAATAAAGAGTTATCGATATTATTTCAATAAGTGTTATTGATTATATTGAATTTGTTTTGTCTTAATAACTCTAAATCCAACAGACTAACATCCTAGGTTTTCTTATGAGTCTTGAACTATATGTGGAGACGTATAAGGATCAATGTTCAAGATACAACTTAAATGGTCTATGGTATAAGGATAAGGTTGGGTACCTTATCCTTGTGATACTATGTATACGACCCGCTTTTTATTTGATACAAATGTAATGATTCAACGCATTCTTGTAGATGACATATGAGTGAAGGTATTCTATGCAATGAGTTTGCATAAGATCAAACCACGAAATAGTAGCCATTAAATGTAACTCTGCTGACTAGTTAGGTTTCTATTTCAATAGGATGACCTAGGAAACTTAGACTTAATCCTATGTCTATTACGAACTCTTGTTCATAAGGGATTGTCCTTTAATCTGTATGGGTGAGAGCGACCAGTTCATCGACCTAATATGCCTATCATTTTGAGGACAAGATTGAGCATGGAACTGGAAACATAATAATACAAGATGGATTTCACTTCTTCCCGACTATAAGGTAAGTAGATGAGTGTTCCCTTAAGTGGTGTCTTTGGGATTTGAACAAAGGATCATACCCTCTCATTGGCCCGAGAGGGGTTTTTGTTTATTGGTTGGACCATAATCAGGTTTTTCATTAGAGAAGCACTGGTACTTAAGGATAAAGAAGTAACCCAGGGGTAAAACGATAATTTTGATCCAGTTAGTATTACGAACACTCGAGAAGGACTAACTTACTGTTATTGATCTATATCTGTGGACACATAAATATATATGCAGTGAAAAGAGTACATTTATAGATCTTTAGTGGAGTATACCTACAGTTAACGAATATTGATTAATAAAGTTAATGAGTTTAGCTAATTAATCTCATATTGTTAGAACTTTTGATCTGTAGGTCCATGAGGTCTCTTTCTAGCTCGTAAAGGGAATTAAGGTAATTATGTCTTGAATAGAGTTTGAAATGTTCAAATTCACTTAGGGAAATAGTATAATGTATAATGTATAATGATATATTATAATATAAAATTTATATTTTAATTAAACTTTATTATATAAATTTTAATTTTGGATATGATTCAAAATTAATTTCTGAGAGAATTAAATATTTGAAGGATTCAAATAGTAAATTAATATGAATTATATTCATATTAAAACTATAGGTTAAAATTCATACATATTAGATGCACATTAAAATTATAGGTTATGAGAGAAATACAATTGAATATGATTCACTTGTAGGTTAAATTAAATATGTGATATGTAATTTGGTAATTAATTAATTATTAATTTAATTTGCTTTAATTAAATTAATTATATTAAAACTATAGGTTATGTGAGAGATGTTTCATTTAAATATGATTTAAATGAAATCATTAATTAAATTAGATTTAATTAATAATTAATTATTTTAATTAATTTATTTATTTATTTGATTTTTGTGAAATCAAACAATAGCTCCCACGTAAGGGAGTTCAAAAACGTGGAATAGCTCCCACGTTCCCTCTCTCCCTCTCTATTGATTAATATACCTGCAAAACGTAAATCTTACAAAAGATTCTCTTTACAGAAGGGTTCTGTGTAAAAGAAATTCTCTCCTAGGGAGGTTTCCTAATTGGTGGTTTTCGTGCTTTTAATCCCAAGGAGAATTGACATTCTTCCATTTAAGTCATCAACAAAAGTAAGTGTTCTTTCCTTCCTCTATAAGATTGAATTCCTATTTGTTATGCATGCTTAACCCAGAAATTTTACCACAGGGTGAGGTTTTAAGGTTTCCCCTTTCTATTTTTTATTTTTGTCAGTATATTGGTATTTTAATTTCTCAATTGGTTTTGAGTTAGGTATTGATTAATCCGCTGCATTAGAGTTTTTATCCCTACATGAATAAGGCATTATGTGCGACTGATCGACACAGCCAGACAGATGGCTAGGCAACTCAACGGGCAACGAACGGCGATAGAGACCACAAGTTGAGTGACGATGGTAAAATGTAGAGGAGATGGGGAGAATCAGCAGAGGTCACACGTGAAGAAGACGAAATTTAATTCGCACACATACCAAGGAGTCCTTTAAATATATATAAGTGTATATATATATGGGATCTTTTTAAATATAAAAAAATATTTAAAAATATTTACATTTTATAGCAAAAAGTTCCAAGAGTACAAGCACTTGTGGAACTTCTTTTGGAACTTTTTACTATCAAGTGTAAATGTTTTTTTTTAGATTTTTCTATTTATAAGAATTTTCCTATATATATGCCTCTTCCTTTAAATATATATATATATATATCTTTATATATATGTACATTTATTCCTTAAATCCAAAACTTTATTGGATTCCGATTAATATATATTTTTTCCTCATCCCTTTTTAAATTCCAAATTAAACTTCAAACTCCCAAACCTTTAATCACCCATAAATTTAAATGTAATTGCCTCCTCAAAATAGATCAATTCAATTTCTAAAATTCAAATTACAACCTCAAATAATTCGAAATAATTAAATAAAGATTACCTATAAATTTGGGATGTTACTTTTTCCATTCATTTTATTATTTTTTCTCATTCTCTAATTTGATTTTTTTCGGCACAAACCATCTCATTTCTTATTTCTTCATTTCTTCATTTTTATGAATATATATACGAGACTTATTTCAAATATATGCAATGTTTATATCAAATATATTTAGACAAGTACATATTTTAGGTTAGTTACATAATATATACTTTATATTAAGATATATATTTTACGTATTTTGTCATATACACACATGTATATTTAGTTATTATGCAAATAAACTAAGATAGATGTAACATCCCGAATTTTAGGAAAATTTAAGTTAATTATCTAAAATTATTGAGTTTAAATTTCCCTTTCATTTAGAAAATTGGGATTAAATTGAAATAATTGAAAAACTTTTATTGATTAAATTGAATTTAATTGATTAGATATTCGAACTGATTATCTTGAAAATATTGAATTTTGCTTCCTTTGATTTTGGATTTTAGGGCCAACTTAACAAAAAAAAATTAAAGAGATAACTAATTTCATGTGGTTTTGAATTGATTTAAATATTTGGAAGGATTTAATTTGTATCAAATTGATGGATTTTATGCCTTTTAATTTTTGTTTTTGAAGTCTAAATTAAGATAATTTGAAAAGTTAATTTATTTATAAATTTAATAGAATCTTTGGAGATTTTAGAGATATTGTGATAAAACAGTTTATTTATCTTTTAAAAATTTGAAAAAAAAAATAAGAATTGAGATTTTTTCGAAATTAAATGAGAGTGAAAAGAGTGTGAGGAGAAAGTAATTTGGTTTTTCAGCGACAGATTCAACAAAATTGTCGATTACCAGAGTTTGAACCGTTGGATCGTACTCAAATTTGGTGAGACATATAGAGTTTCATTTTGAACGGTTGGATCGTTGTTTGAAGCTCTGGTGTATTCGTAATCCCTGCTGAATAAAATCTGTGAAACTAAAAATTCCCCTTCTCTCTCACTATCACAAATCCTCTTCATGCAAGACCCTCATTACCAATCGCTAGCCTAAACAATTTATGTCATCTGACAGCAACACCTGCTGCCTATCTATAGCAGCCATAAGTCGACGCACCGTTGGTCGCCACTGCCCCGATCTTTGCCGGAATTTTGAGGAAAACCTTGGGTAAGACTTATTTTCTCCTTATAATTTGGTAGGTGAAGTTCACCCCTTTGATTTTGGGTTAAATTAGTAACCCCTCTTTGGTTTGAAACTTAGATTCAAGATTTGGAAGTTTTGAGGCATTGACCATCAAGCTAGAGACCATTTTGTTTTGTAGAAAATTGGTGAAGATCGATAAGTTTTGTAAGTTGTTGGATGGTTATTCTTTTGGATTGAAAGTAATAGTGGAAAATTAAGTTATTGGATTTAGATTCAATTCTTGATCAGATTGGCTAATTGAATCAAGTTTTGGAATTTGTCGTAGATCAAGCCACAACTTTAGGTTAATTCAAGTGTGCTAAAGAAGTTCTAAGGAGATTTTGTTTGGCGTTTTTTACCAAGTTGAGGTAAGTGGTACTATTATCGGTGTCTTTGTGCTAGGCGACCTAGTCTAGAATTATAAAGTTAACTAATGGACTCTTGAAGCATGATTTTGTTATTATGTTTTACTTGTTGCATGACAGTTATAAGTATTATGAGAATGTTCGAATTTCTAATCAGTACTGATATTATGTATGTAGTACATAAATAGACCAATAGAGCGTTACTGTCGCCTTGACGCATGTTTTATTTCAGAGGACCTACGGGTCTAGTTTCATGTTTGACAGTGTGCCTACGGGCCGCTAGAC
This sequence comes from Benincasa hispida, assembly GCF_009727055.1. Classification (NCBI taxonomy): domain Eukaryota; kingdom Viridiplantae; phylum Streptophyta; class Magnoliopsida; order Cucurbitales; family Cucurbitaceae; genus Benincasa; species Benincasa hispida. The sequence continues at coordinate 84,233,843 of NC_052357.1, forward strand.
ATGAGTGAGTTGAAAGGTTCACGTTCATGTTATTTTTCCATGTTTGACGGTGTTCCTAGAGGTCGCTAGACATGCGTGAGCTGACAGGTTTATGTTCATGTTACTTTTATTTTCATGTTTCATGTTTGACGGTGTGCCTACGGACCGCTAGACATGATTGAGCCGACAGGTTTACGTTCATGTTCTTTTCATGTTTGACGGTGAGCTTACGGGCTGCTAGACATGCATGAGCCGATAGGTTTACGTTCATGTTATTTCCATGTTTGACGGTGTGCCTACGGGCCGCTAGACATGCATGAGTCGACAGGTTCACGTTCATGTTATTTTCATGTTTGACGGTGTGCCTACGGGCCGTTAGGCATGCGTATCAAGGCAAGATAGTACGTCTTTTGGTTTTCCTTTCATCATCAAAAATCGATGTAGCTGTATGAGCCACGGGCCATCATTCTCTACTTGTGGATGCATAGCCTGATCCCGGTAATGGGATCACTTACTGAGTATTTTATACTCAAGCTTTCTTAATTTATGTTTTTTCAGGTAATGATAGGAACGGACCGGCAGGTGACGAGAGAGACCTATGATCTTGCCATATGGAACATGTAAATCGCTTCCGCTCAGTTTACGTTTTCAAGCTATTTAAAAGTTTTTATTTTAAACTTGACTTCATTATTTTAAGGGTCCCAAACAAAGGTTTTTCTTATTTGTTATTTATTTTGGAAAATTGTCTTTATTATTTTAATGCAAATTTATTTTCTTCAATGGTCAAAATTTTTTGAATGTAAATGTGTAATTATGAGTAACGACCCTTATCAGAGTACTCAAAAGGTCGGGTCGTTAGAGTTGGTATCAGAGCCTAGGTTTTAGGTTTTGTAGATTGACTTACGATGTAAGTCTTGGTTTTGTGTCCCTTATGGCTATTCATGGATCCTTCATCCTCGCCAGGTATGTTTTTTCATTAAATGTTTTATGGAAGATGTGTTTAAAAGTCTTCATATCTAAGCTTTATGTATTGACTGATTGTTATTGCTAGTTTAACGACCTGAAAGAAGCTAGTATGAGATGGCTATTTTGTTTTGGTGTTATGGAAAGAAAGGATCATAATAAGGCCATTTGACGTTTAATTCATGGAAGGATGGTTAGAAACGAAAAAACATTTGACTGTTCAGGGATATTGAAACCTGATAAAACTATGAAGTGTTATGCACTTATGACATGAAAGAAAGAAATTGATGTATTTGGTTAAGCTATAGAATAAGGTAAGTGAATTGGAAATTCACTGAGGAATAATATTAAGTTTTGCATTACGAGAATAAAACTAGTGGTGCTACAAGGAACGTTATCACAAGGCACACGTTCTTAGTTACGAGATTAAAGTTTCTTTATAAGATAAGAAAGAGGTGAAGAAGAGACTATAAATTCTATTAAGGATTACTAGATGTTAAAGTCAAAATGTTCCAAGAAAAATTTTGAAAGGATTAATAGGTCATGATCACTTTCATGGTATTGAAGTTGGTGGAGCGAGTAATGTATGGTGTGTTGGTTCTTTATGTAACGTGCCTAAAAGGAAGAAAAATTACTAGATGGAGGATAAAGCGATAGTATGAGGAACTCTTTACAAGACCTAGGTAAGATGAATTGATCAAGGAATGCTAAGATGGTTGAAATTATAGTTGCCTTTAGATGGGAGAAAACGAGTTATTAGATTGAAAAATTCTTAAAGTGCTTGGGTTGAACTATGTGTTTGTCGTAATGAAAAGGTTTAAGTTTAATTAACCATACCAAGAGGAAGGATAAATGTTTTGAAGTTTAAAAGCAATGTTATCTTGTGAAAATACCCTACTAAAGTTCCAAACTTGGAATGAAATTTTAGATTTCTGGAAAAAGTTTAAAGGTTCACATGTCTTGGTTTAGGGATTATGTTTCACTCAGAAAATAAAAAGTGCACTTTCAAGTTGTTGGGTTAAGCAATGATAAATGCGAAGAAAATAATAGTATTTAAGAAAAGTTTTTATTCATTTGGGGAGATAAATGGAAATTAATATGTTCTAGATTATCAAATAATTAAGAAAGGTTTGGATTTTAAGACATGATATGGGTGGATATAAGCATGGTTTGGTGTAAAATAGAAATCTCTCATTACCATTTGGAACTTTGGACTGCAGTAGGCATTGTTCGGAAAAAAAAATATAGCTTGCTTAGGTTGTTGGATTGTAGACTGTGAAAAGGGCTGTCTCTTATACACATCTAGATGTGTATAAGAGACAGGTGCATAGGAGGGTCTAAAGGGTGATATGCTGTCTCTTATACACATCTAGATGTGTATAAGAGACAGATATATATGTATATAAATAGATAGCTTGCTTAGGTTGTTGGATTGTAGACTATGAAAAGGGATTCGAATAGTCACATGTTTTGGCACAGATATATTCACTAGGAAAGTGAAATAGAGCATCTTGGATTTATTGGTCTTGGAAAAGATAAGGGAAGATGAAAGGATTTGAGAAATATTCTGTTGTTTTGAGAATGTAAGGGGAATTGATATTTTGAGATTAAGAACAAAGGTTTGGTTTGGTTTGGTTTCCAAGATAGGAAATATGTGTTTACGAACCTTTAGAGTTGGTATGAACAATCTCGTTACTATTTGGAACTATGGATCTTAGTATTTGTTGGTTGAATGGATATTCTGCATAAGCTATTGGTCATGGACACAATTTTAGCATGAGAATTTGATTAAGCTAGACTATCACGCGTTGGAAGAGTGCTTAGCAATCTTCTTCAAATTATAGTGGAGTCGAAGGAAATAACATTTTATGAAAGGATGTTTAATAGTAATATTGCTAGAAACTATGGAAATAGAAAGAGTAAGGCCTCGTTAAAGAGGAAAAATATGTTGAAAGGTATTAGCAAGGTTTAGAGATTTTGATTGTAGACACGAATATCTAGAACAAGGAATTAATGAAGCCATCGATTTGATTTGAAGGTGCAAGTAATCTAACTCCAAGTAAAAAACAAGCTATATGAGTATTAAGGTTGAGTAAGTTTGATCTCCCAGAATAACCCCTAGCACTAGAGATGAACTTAAATTGAGAGCAACTCATATCCTTAAGGCTCCTCATAGAAGGAATCTAGTAGAGTTGGAATAACCTAAGTCACTGATACAAGAACCATTTAGCAAAGTGTTTCATATGTGCCTTAATGTTTTGCCTTGGAGCACATCAGCTTTGTTTATTAGGAAAGAAAGATGAATCATGCGACTTTGTATCAACTGTTACGGATTGAATATGATAACGTGTCTCGGTTGCAGGGGATTGTCTGGACAATTAGGTGCCGAATCCAAATTCTGAATCCTGAACTTGAGATGTCATGAGTGATATGTTTTTTGTTGCATGGACAGTGAGGTGACCCACTCTATGGGGTGTGAAAATTCTCAATATAGATTTATGCAATCAATAAGGTCTTTATCTTAGAAACTGGCATCAGGTAATGGTTACAGCTATTATGAGGTTATGGTGATGTATTTTTATGTGGACTTCAAGAGTCTCATTTAAGTGAGATTTTCAGACTCGTGCATAGGAGGGTCTAAAGGGTGATATGTGTTTAATTTAAGATTAAAGAGTAACATGATATTGTCTCAGATAAGTTATACAATTCATGATAGGAGGTGAAGACTTTCTGAAACGTGGAGTTAACGCTAATTAAAAGTTCTTTGGCAGTATTATCAGTCTGAAGAAGCAATTTGAAAATATGAGGATGAGACAAGAACTAAATATCACGAGCCTTTAAGGACTTGAACTTTCGAGGATGAAAGCCTATTAAGGAGGGAAGAATGTAACATCCCGAATTTTAGGAAAATTTAAGTTAATTATCTAAAATTATTGAGTTTAAATTTTCCTTTCATTTGGAAAAATGGGATTAAATTGAAATAATTGAAAATATTTTATTGATTAAATTAAATTTAATTGATTAGATATTCGAACTAATTATCTTGAAAATATTGAATTTTGCTTCCTTTGATTTTGGATTTTAAGGCCAACTTAACAAAAAAAAGTAAAGAGATAATTAATTTCATGTGGTTTTGAATTGATTTAAATATTTGGAAGGATTTAATTTGTATCAAATTGATGGATTTTATGCCCTTTAATTTTGGTTTTTGAAGTCTAAATTAAGATAATTTGAAATTTTAATTGATTTATAAATTTAATAGAATCTTTGGAGATTTTGGAGATTTTTTGATAAAACATTTTATTTATCTTTTAAAAATTTGAACATAAAAAGAGAATTGAGAATTTTTCGAAATTAAATGAGTGAAAAGATGTCAAAATGGGAGAGAAAGCAATTCGATTTTTCAACGACGGCTTCTAAAAAATTGTCGAGTCTAGATTTTGTACCGTTGGATCGTGCTCAAATTTGGTCAATCTGTTCGAGACATATAGAGTTTCATTTTGAACGGTTGGATCGTTGTTTGAAGCTTTGATTTATTCGTAATCGTTGCTGAATAAAATCTGTAAAACTAAAAATTTTCCTTCTTTCTCACTGTCGAAAACCCTCTTCATGCAAGACCCTCACTACCAGCCGCTAGCCTAAACAATTTATGTCATCCGATAGAAACACCCACTGCCTATCTATGGCAGCCACAAGTCGACACACCGTCGGCCGCCACTGCCCCGATCTTTGTCGGAATTTTGAGGAAAACCTTGGGTAAGACTTATTTTTTCCTTATAATTTGGGAGGTGAAGTTCACCCCTTTGATTTTGAGTTAGCATTGACCATCAAGCTAGAGACTATTTTTTTCACAAAAAATGGGTGAAGATCAGTAAGTTTTGTAAGTTGTTGGATGGTTATTCTTTTAGATTGAAAGTAATAGTGGAAAATTAATTTATTGATTTTGGATTTAATTCTTGATCAGATTTACTAATTGAATCAAGTTTTGGAATTTATTGTGGATCAAGCCACAACTTTAGGTTGATTCAAGTGTGCTAAAGAAGTTCTAAGGAGATTTTGTTTTGCGTTTTTACCAAGTTGAGGTAAGTGGTACTATTATCGGTGCCTTTGTGCCAGGCGACCTAGTCTAGAATTATAAAGTTAACTAATGGACTTTTGAAGCATGATTTTGTCATTATGTTTTACTTGTTGCATGACAGTTATAAGTATTATAAGCATGTTCGAATTTCTAATCAGTACTGATATTATGTATCTGGTGCATGAATAGACCAATAGAGTGGTTTACTATCTCGCCTTGATGCATGTTTTATTTCAGAGGACCTATGGGTGTAGTTTCATGTTTGACGGTATGCCTATGGGCCGCTAGACATGCGTGAGTCGAAAGGTTCACGTTCATGTTATTTTTCCATGTTTGATGGTGTGCTTACGAGCCGCTAGACATGCGTAAGTCGACAGGTTTACATTCATGTTACTTTTATTTTCATGTTTCATGTTTGATGGTGTGCCTACGGGCCGCTAGACATGAGTGAGACGACAAGTTTACGTTTATGTTATTTTCATGTTTAACGGCGAGCCTACGGGCCGCTAGACATGCGTGAGCCGACAGGTTTACGTTCATGTTATTTCCATGTTTGACGGTGTGCCTACGGGCCGCTAGACATGCGTGAGTCGACGGGTTCACGTTCATGTTATTTTCATGTTTGACGGTGTGCCTACAGGCCGTTAGACATGCGTATCAAGGCAAGATAGTACATCTTTTGGTCTTCCTTTCATCATAAAAAAACCGATGTAGCCGTATGAGCCACGGGCCATCATCCTCTGCTCGTGGATGCATAGTCTGATCCCAGTAATGGGATCATTTACTGAGTATTTTATACTCAACCTTTCTTAATTTATGTTTTTCAGGTAATGATAGGAATGGACCGGCGGGTGACGAGAGAGACTTGTGATCATACCATATGGGACATGTAAATCGCTTCCACTCAGTTTACGTTTTTAAGCTATTTAAAAGTTTTGATTTTAAACTCGATGTTGGTCAAAATTTTATTTGTTTAAGTTATTTTTTTCTTCATTATTTTAGGGGCCCCGAACAAAGATTTTTCTTATTTATTATTTATTTTGGAAAATTTTCTTTATTATTTTAATGAAAATTTATTTTTCTCAATGGTCAAAATGTTTTGAATGTAAATGTGTAATTATGAGTAACAGCCCTTATCAGAGTATTCAAAAGGTCGAGTCGTTACAATAGATATCATCCTTAGATTATTTAAAATAAACTCATACATATTTGAAACGAAAACAAAATGTAGAAATAAACTCATATACATATCATGTACCACATTCTCAAAGTATATAGAGTACACAGTACAAAATTAATAAACCTCGAGCAGATCTTAACTGAGAATTGGTAGACTAGATCTGTCTTGGAAAAGCCAGTCGTCGTGTCGTAAGATCCGTGGTGTTATGTTTCACGTTGCCTCTACTGGAGTCTCGTTAGTTAGCTAGATCTGTTAGTCTCTACCATCTAGACATTTGTTCGATCTGTTCTAGATTCATTCTGTTCATCCATATCGTTGGAGAATGCCTCCTTCACCACAGATGTGTACTTTGGTTGCTTGCGAGTAGTGAGCCCTCGTCGTCGTCAATTTCTACTGTTGGAGTCGGCTAAAGTTGGACTCATCGAAGTAGATGAGTAATAGAGAAGGAGATTGTCAAGGTAGATGAAGGAGTTTAGAGAGGGAGAGGAAGAAAGTGAGGGTTGCGTCAGAGAGAGAAAAAGAATGGATTTTTTTAGGGCTGCGACATAGAAGGAAGAAGTGTGGATTGGAGAGGAATGAGCATTTTACTTCCCTAATTTTCTCCTGTTTTCTTCTTAAAGAAAATGTGGATGAAGACTTGTTAGTAAATAATAATATGAAGTTTAAAACTTTTATGAAATTTAGGCTTACTATTAAGATCTTCTGTGTAAAAAACTTTGTTTCTTTTTATGTTAGTTTTTTAGTTGTGCAATTAGTGAATTGTAAGAGATACATGCAATCTATGATGCATCCAAATATTAGCCTAGAGACAGTTTAAAACTATTTTTCAAATATCATGATTTAAATAATTCGTTTTAAAATTCAAGAGACCTATTCACACTTTTAAGAATTAGAGCAAACTGTTACATCCCAACCCAGATTCTCTATTGAACCTAGAACGAGATGTGACAACAATAGACTTCGAGTGTGCAATGGAACCTATTGTCAAAACTTTTCTTATCTTAAACTTTAACTTCTTGATTAGTCCTGTATATCTCAAACCACTTCTAGACCTTGATGTCCCATGGAACATTTGTTTAGATATTTCATGAGTAGCTACTTCAGCCACAACTTCTTTTTCGTCTCTGGATCTCTTGTTACTTGAACTACTCACTGTGAATAATTTGAAAAGGATTTTGCAAAATAATTTAAAAAGTATTTTGTGAAATAGGCCAACGTTTACGATGATACCTATTATTTAATATTATAAAGTTTTTCAAGGAAAGAAATTTATTTTTCCCCCTATTACTGGTCATTAACATTTTTATATAATTTTATAATCTTTTGCACATACCTGGATAATATTGTTGATATGCTCGGCAGGGAATAAACTTAAGCTTAAGTTACATATTTGATCGAAGAAAGTTAGAATTTCATCCTATAATTTTAAAATATTAGAATTTAGTCTCTATGATTGGATAAAACCTCATAAATTAATCTATATAATTTGATAAAATCTTCATAAATTGTCCATACTATTAATACTATTTATAAAACTTATCAAATCACAAAGACTAAATTCTAATTATAAAACATACAAACTAAATTTTGAATTTCTTCAAAGAGAACAAATTTACAATTTAACCTAAAATGAATGTACAAAATTTCTATACTTCTATAGTAGTTAGAACACCGTTAATTTTGATAGTTAACACTACTATGAATTTTGAATTTTTTTTTTCATTGGTAAAAAAATAACATAAATTGACTCATATCCAATAATAAACAATTCAAAATGTAGGACATATTTGGAGTAATTTTAAAGTGATCAAAATCAATTGACAGAGTGATTTTTGGAATTGTTTCAAATAATTTTTTGTTAGATACAAAATTAATTTAAAACACACATTTAATCACTCAAATTTTAGTTAATATTTAATTTTATACTTTAAAATAATAATATGTGAAAATATTATACTAGTCCATATACTTTTGAAACTTCTCTTTTTTAATTATATACTTAATGCTGAAATTTAGTATTCGTATTTTCAATAAATAGGTTTATTTGATAACCATTTAGGTCCCATCTGGTAATTATTTCATTTTTTGTTTTGGTTTTTGAAAACTAAACCTATTTCATTCATATTTCTTACAATGATTTGCATCTTTGTTGAGTACTTAAATTATTAACCAAATTTCAAAAATAAAACAAATTTTTAAAAACTACTTTTTTTAGTATTCAAAATTTGGCTTCGGTAAAAATTAAATAACAAAAGAAGAAACTTGTAAGTGAAAATAATGTCTATAGACTTAATTTTCAAAAATAAAAAATAATAATAATAACCAAGTATTTACCAAACAATGAATTAATTTTTGTTTTTGAAAACCGTACTTATTTTCTCACAATTTCATACCCATTATTTTCATATTTCTTATGTAACTATTTGAATTTTTTAAAACAATTATTTTTAGTTTTCAAACTTTGGATTTGACTATGAAAATACGACAATAAAATATATAAATCGATAGATGGAAGTTACGTATATATATTTAATTTTAAAAATTAAAAATAAAAATGTAAATGATCACCAAAGGAATAGTTAATTATTAGTTGAATATATGAATGACTAAATTTAAAAAATATGAAATGAGTTGATTTTCAACTAAACGAATGTATGACGACTGTCACCAACCTCATAGCACAACTTACATAAATATGTACTCTCCAGACATTTAAACTCTCACCTTGCATTTTGTTTTATTACTATTATTTTCTTTTTAGAAAGAATCCGGCATAATTTTAAATTATATATATATATAATGCAATAAATCGTCAACTACAGACCAAAAGATTCAAACAATTTCAGTTATTGATTACTAGAAATCGTATCCCAAATAAGCCGGCAGTGTGATGATCTAAAGCCGCTGCCGCTCCGCTGGAGAAGTAGAGTTTAATCAGAAGTTGGAACGGAGAGGTGAGAATCATATTAACAAACCCTTCACCCAATCCAAATAATGAAGAATGAACACAACTCATGTCAGTTGATTGTCCTTAATTACATTCTTCTATTCTTTCTTTCGTGCAATTCAAATCTCACTTTGCTCATATTAACAAACACACCGCTTCCGGAATTGGCTGAAATAAGTCAAGACAGAGAAACCCGTACGAAATTTTCACTTCACGTTTTACTTGCAATCCGTTGCTCATCTTCCACAACAATTTCAAAAAGTTCAATTTCATCGCAAATTTCCATGTCATTGGACAACTCATCGTCCTCTCGATGATCAACAACAACATTGTTGCTGGGTTTTGGAGTCAGCCGACTAAACCACTGGGAATCGATCATTCCCATTGAGAAAAGCTCTCTGCTATCTTCGTACCCATTTCCATGGAAACCACCGGCGGTATTCACAAGCGGACTTACAAAGCATGGATTCGGTGTTCTTTGAGCTGGTATGTACTTGAACACGCTTTGCCCCAAATTTACCGAAACTGTAACGTCTGCGTTGGCTGCCAGAGTTGGATACAATGGGCTTCCAAATTCCTCTGACTTGCAATGAATCACGTGCACCAATTCCGAATCCACTGTGAAGAACACTTTCTTTTGTTTTGGATCAAACCCACATCCGATCACCTTCTCTGGCCTTCCCCAGTCTGCTCTTTCAGATTCAAACACTAATTTTATTCCTGAAGGAAAGGAAATCAATAACAGAAGTAGAAAAGAGCATAACAGTTCTAATTTGGTAGTACTGCCTAACACTGCTTGCCTATAATGACCAAAATAAAAAACATTTATTTTCGCTAATGTTGTTTGGTATTAAACAAATCAATCCGATATTTTTATATGCTATGTTATTTTACTTTTTAATTGCTAAACAAAAAACCAGAGTGTCCGAAAGGGGGAAAAATGTAGTTCTTTTGATTTCTCCTTTTCAGAAAAGAAGAATGGGGGTTTGGATTTGTACTTGATAATTGAAATTGAATGATTTTTTTGGGATTTTACCGTCGAGATAGACTGAGCCATTGGAGTTGAATCCGATGCTACCGGAATAGCTGCCGGGAAGTTTAGAAGGGGCGGAGCCGCCGGAAATGAGCCCGACGGATACCATCACATCTTCAACTACTTCATCTTTCTCGCCTTTCCCATTGATCTTCGATTCCTCAACGTTGCTAACTTTGTTATTCGATGTAAAATAGGCCAGAGACTCTGAGCTTGCCTTCGAGCTATGATTCTCGGGTATCAGTTTGATTCTTTCCCCTTCTTTCGACGCTCCGGTAGGTTCGTTTTCATGGCCAGAAATATTCAGAATCGTGATCTCAAAGTACGCTTCTTGTGGGAAAGATGCCAGGGGAGGACCCGGTAATGGCAGAGTAGTTCTGATTGCAGAGGAAGCAGAGGGATAAGAAGAGATTGTATTGTTAATCGTGTTCTTAAACCCAGAATTAAGCCTAATCCTTTGCATAAAATCGGCCGATCCTTGACTCACTTCCCAGCTAATTTCCGCCTCAGGTATCTCCTTCTCGATCTCTCCGGCCGTACATAAACCCAACATTCGGGATCTTGAAGTTGGAGAAGACGACGTGTAGTCCGTAAAAGCGAATTGGGTCCATCCATTTTCGACGGCGTCATTAACGAGCGAAGGGTTGTCATCCCAACTGAACAAAGGCTTTTGAGAAACCCCACGAGGGTAAAAATTACTGAGTCGCCTTTTTCCCTCTGATTCAGATTGGTGATGAAGTTTCAGAGTCCCAGAACCTGATCGCTGTTGAGAGTTCTCCACACTCTGTAACTTCTCAATAGTTTCTGATTCAACAAGACCCCGCCGCCGCCGCCTCCAAAAGTACAAACCGGTGAGTAACAATGCAAGAACTGCAATAGACACGGCAGCTACAGCAACAACGGAGGATCCAGCCATTTTCAAGACCTGAAAGTTCCCCCGTGTTGTGATTTTACGTGGAATGGAGAATAGGAAGAAACTTTCGAGAAGAGGGAATGGCGGAGGAAGTTAATATAAGAAACAAGCAAGTGGGGGCGGCAGAAAAATAGGCATGCGTGGACTAAAGACCTTTTCCAAGCAAGAAGAAAGCAAGACAGGTTAATAGTCGTCTCATCTTATGGCTTGAAGTTGAAGCAGTTGAAAGGAATAGACAGAGCTCAGTATTTATTTAATACAAATTAGGCAACAGAGTTTTCTAATAGAAAATGGAATGTGCTGATTCATCCCGTTTCAGAAGGGTGGAGAGAGATGCCTGGACGGATAGTGTTTGATTACTTGGAATTGGGATTAGCACCTTGAGAAAGTTAACCATTCAAATGAAAATCAGGGTTTTTAGTTTTTCCCCTTTATTTTATGCTTGGGAGGGGACAGATGGTGGGATTTTGGGCCACTCCGCCGTACACGGCGACTGTTAAAATGTGAGTAAAAGAACCAACTAACACAAAACACCACAAACATTTGTTCATGTTACCTCAGACAGTTCAGTTATTGCCATTAACAGGAATTCTTTTTGGGTGAAACTAAAAGGAAGTATGTCATTCAAACATGGGAAATCTTTATTTGAATTAAACTCAGTAAATTTCAATTAATAATAAATTTAGAGTGGGAGAATCTTGGAAGTCCTCACGCAACATTGTCTTATTAAGAAAATGACTCAGAACCCCCACAAAAAGGCTAAGCTGAAAATCCACTTTGCGATGGAGACAGATGGAAGGAAAAGGATAGTGACTTCCATTCTGTATGGCCTTTGTAAAAGTTGCAAGATATTATTATATTATTTGCTGCATTTTCCCATTTCATCACTCTTTTTTTTCCCCCTTCAAATTACTATTTTCATTTGTTTAATGGGAAGGAAAAGCACAATTATAAATTTATTAATAGTCGGCAATGACTTTAATCTTTTTGATCCACAAATAATTAGTGGAGATCTTCAACTTGGATGAGACGCTAAAATTAAATTACCAAAATACACATTTGGCATGATCCTCTGCCTCTCCTATTTTCAGTAATTCCAAGTTCTTACATAACTGCTAATTTTTAGCATGATTTTGTGGTTGAGAATGTAGTAATTAATGTTATTTTCTATTATGATTGAGGTGGTGGTCTTTTTAAGGAGTGGGGGTGTCTGGTAGTATAATTTCATATGGGCAGGGGAAGATAGCTATAACTCCATTATTAATGATAATATCAACTCTATGCACAGTTAATATTTTGGCTTTTTTAAGATGGGTAATGGTTGAGAGTGAGAACTATTATTGCTTTTTGTGTTAATAATATGCCATCATAATCAAAGAGACCTACTTTTCTTTGAGAATATGGAACCATGATTTCTGATCTCAATCAGACCACTCTAAATTATATCTATAAAATAACTCATCTAGTTTTGTTGTTTTCTCACACTTGGTTGAAATCAAATCCAAACAAACTGATCTCCCTTTCTAAAAACTTAATAATCTAATAGGTTCAAAATGGCAGTAACTTTTTTCAAAAGCAGAAAAAAAAGAAAAAAAAAGGGGGGGGGGGGGGGGGGGGGGGGGGGGGAGAATTCAATAAATGTATAAAGAGGCAAGTAAGAGCCAGTTCCAATTTCGAATGTTTGTGTTCCAGCAGACAGATTCCTCCCAAGTAATGATTGGATGCTGCTGTTGCTGCTTCAAAGTTCAAACCAAGCCCATCCCATCACCCAGTCTCTTAAATTAACCAACCATTGAAAGATTTATAAAACTAAGGAACCGTAAATGCCCCAATTTTTTGTTTTCTATGTTGTGAATTGTATTGGGGGAGGAGACAAAGTCCCGTCATACGTTTTTTTTTTTCATTGAACTTTTTGGATAAGGTATAATTTGATATTTCTTGAAATGGGTTGTTTTCAAAAGGTTAAAATTTAATGAGATGGGAAGCACGTTCGTCCCGACACCAATCTTCTCCCTCAATCGGTGACTCGCTGCATCTTGCCGCCACACATATATGCTTTCGCATAATATCTTTTTAGGAATCTCATGTTATGAAACTTCCCTCTTCTTCTTTCCCTTAGCTGGCAATCTTCTTTGCTTTTCTAACCTAATAATCATTGTTATTATTGTCTAATTTTCTTATTATTTTTATTAACTTAAAACACATAATTCAACAAAAAGAATAAACACATTTCCGCCTCAATGTCACAGGATTCTGTGTATCATTTTAATATGTGCACTACCATTTATTCAATTTAATTTTGTTCCATGGTTGTTATGTGTGGGGGAATTTAAGACACGTGTTGGTTTTGATGATTAGGCCCGATCTGGATTTTCGTGGCATGGGCCGGAGTTATTGGGCTTGGGCCCGTATAATGATTTCCCCCTATGGATCCAAATATCTGAGTTAGGGCCCAAATAACACGCCAAGTTGCCCGAGACTCAGACGGTGACTCGGTGAGTGAGGCCAGAACCCTTCTGAGTTTTGGGATAAGCAATGAATAACACGAATTTCGTCTGTTATCCTATGGTTGCTCTGCCATTATTACCTTCCTCTCAGTTGCTGTTTTCGAATAACGTTATCGATTTCAAGCACAGGGTCTCCATTGTTGTAAAACCCACTCTTCGGGATTCGTGTAGATGGCGAATCCGAGCCACTGCCGAAAACGGAGCTTCATCGGCGTCGACTTCCCAGATCGACATGGTGAGGAACAGGGAGGGGGTTTTTACTGCCAAACAAAGCAAGGTCGTTGTGCTTTGGGATCTTGACAACAAACCCCCTCGTGGGCCGCCGTACGAGGCGGCTATGGCGCTGAAACGAGTGGCGCAACGTTTTGGCCAAGTGGTCGACATGTCGGCTTACGCCAATCGCCACGCCTTTATCCATTTGCCGCAATGGGTCGTTGAAGAACGCCGCGAGCGTCGGCAATTGGACATTCTTGAGCGAAAAGGGTTGTTCACGCCGTCCGAATCGTACGTCTGCGAGGTTTGCGGTCGCAAGTGTAAAACAAACCTAGACCTTAAGAAGCATTTCAAGCAACTTCACGAGCGCGAGCGCCAGAAGAAATTGAACAGAATGAGGTCTCTCAAGGGCAAAAAGCGACAGCGTTATAAGGAAAGGTTCGTATCTGGAAACCATAAGTACAATGAAGCAGCGAGGTCTCTGATTACTCCCAAAGTTGGGTATGGGTTGGCCTCAGAATTGAGACGTGCTGGGGTTTTTGTGAAAACAGTTGAGGATAAGCCTCAGGCAGCTGATTGGGCTTTGAAGAGGCAGATGCAACACTCGATGAGTCGTGGTATTGATTGGATGTTTCTTGTTTCCGATGATTCGGATTTCTCAGAGATGTTAAGGAAGGCTAAGGAAGCTAATTTGGGAACTGTGGTGGTGGGAGATCGTGATAGGGCATTGGGTAGGCACGCAGATTTATGGGTTCCATGGATGGAGGTTGAAAATGGGGATGTTACAGAGGAGGATTTGGTGCCCAAAAGATGGAGGATGAGGAGAAGAGACGAGGAAATGGATGAAGATGATGATGGCTTTTCAGTTTCTAGTTTCTATGGAGACATTGAAGCTGGTAGTGATTTGGAGAGTGTAGTGGAAGAGCTTGCTTCCACTAGTACGGAGTTCAATGGTTTTAGAATTTCTGCATTTTCAGAAGGGGAAGATGAAGAAGAAGACGATTGGGTTGAAGAGGATCTGGCACCTGACTATCTGTTAGTGATGAGTGACGAGGAAGATGGGCATCTCTGATATGTCAGCATGTGATGATCATACATTTCATTTGTACATTGAAAATTTTACTAAAATTCATTCATTGTGAAGGATCTTTGTTTTATTGGATGAAGTTGATGATATCCTGATTGCTCGCTTAAGACATGCGTAAGAAGATTGGCATCTCCAAAGGTGTGCGGTGTCATGAATTCATTATCCAACACCCGAGTCTTCCAATATCAGCTGTGTGGCTACTTGGCTTCCACATTTGAAGGTTCAGATTTTCCATTACCAACATTTACCTTTTTTTTTTTCCTTTCATTCCCCAATATCTATCTGTGATGTAAAATCCACGGACATGCTCTCTTTGTCCAAGATGCATGATTTGATATTTGATCTGATCTTCCATCTAAATATAAAAATCATATGCTTCCTGTTGAACTGGGGGCCGCTGCATATGCTCCAAAAATTTAGCTTTCCATTCAAGACTCGCTATCTCTTTGGCACTTGCTGTATGGTACTGAGGACTTTATATTGAACCTAACCGACTTTTTGACTAGAAGAGTTGCTCTTTCAGTTTTCAACTGGTTTGGTTAAGCCTTTAGAGGATAGATTTAATTTAATAAAGGCAGATACAGATGTATTAAGACATATAGATGTTGATGGATCTCGCTCATTTTGTCAAACATTAGCATCACACACATTTGGTTTGGCATTTACAATGGAGACAGAACAGAAGCATTGCTTAGAGCATAAGAATTGTTTATTTATGATTGGTTGGGAAGGGAAGTCAAAGGTGAATTCAGATTGAATATATAACATGTTGGATTTGAGTATCAATTGTGAACTCAGTTTGAAATGCGAGTAGTGATTGATAGTCATCCGAACTTTTGAAAGAGGAAGATCGAGGGGAAAGAATGAAGATGAGGGAGTTGGTCCAAAAAGTCTGCCTCTTTTTAGGAGTGTGTAGTGGGTCGTACGGCCCCATTTGATTGGTTTGGGGGTGAGAACGGAGGAGAGGGAAGTGGGTGTCGGCATTGAGAGTTTGATTGTTCGAGGGAAGTTGTAGGTTGTGAATTGTAACAGTGAGTGGATAATATTTTCACGCAACATACATATTATATTAAATTGTCCAATCATAATTCTTTATTATATATATTATCATACATAAAAGATTGATACATCTTATTGAATTGAAACTCATCGTATTTATGTCAGTTGTCAAGTCAAGAGTTTCAATGATTAAGAGCCCAAATTGCGGTCTTTCATCTTTCCGGTTCTGGTGCCATCACATCCCCTCCCATTATTTTACTCCTTTTTCTGCTTCCTTTCTTTTCCCCCATCATGGTATCAATACCACTCCAAAAATTAATGCCACGCATTTGTTTCTCCATGTTTGTCTCTATGGTTTACAAAAGTTTGGCTCAATTCTTTTTCACTTTCTTTCAATTATTCTCTTATTTCTTTCGAAATTTGCAATTTTATCTTCAAATTCGTTAGACTATTGGGAATTTTTCAGGTTACTGACATATTGGTTCCTGTTTCAATTTCCATCCAAAATTTTATGCTTTGTAACAATTTCATTTTTTATTTTGAAAATCAATCGTATTTTTTCTCAATTTTTTTTAGAATGATTTGCATCTCTTTACTTTATAAGAATTGACTTTGGAGTTAAATTCCAAAAACAAAAATCAGATTTTAAAAATTATTTTTTTTAGTCTTTAAAATTTGATTTGGTTTTTGAAAATATTGATAAAAAGTAGATAACAAAACAAAAAATTTTAGAGGTGGATGGTGTGTTTGTCGTTTAATTTTCAAAAACTAAAAATAATAAATAAAAATGGTTATCAAACGGTACTTAAATAATTTCTATAGTATTTTAGAATATTTATATAAGTTTAAGTAATATTGTAATTTTTGAAAGAATAAGATTTTTTAGAAAGACCAACTGACCAAGGGCAAAGCAAAAAGTTCAAATTTACAATATGTTTAATTAATTGAAGCATATGAAATTAAAACTTTGGAAAATGATTGGATTTTTTTTTATTATTATTTTAGAGTTTGATTAGATACAAATACAACCTAAATTAAACTTGAAAATTACATAATGACATTTTGTTATATGTATAAATAAGTTCGTTCATTTTCTTAAATTTGAAAATAATTTTTTAACTTTTCTTTATTTTGTCCCTCTTGTTATTTGATGCTAATTATTATGGCTTGGCTTGTTCTAATATTTTCTGGAATGGCATTCGTAGGTGAATGAAAATTTAGATGAAGAATTAAACTTAAATAAAAAAATCAAAATTTCTAATTGATTTTTTCAGAAATTTGGAAGAATTAGAAAATTATGCATTTTCTTTATTTTATTCTATGTGAAACAATAACTTAAGATTGAGTAACTTGTTTACCTTCCAAGGAAAAACCGATGGTCGGAAAGGAAATATCTAAAATAGCCTGAAAGGAAGAAATATGCACTTTTATATATATACTAGACGCAATGCATATGGCTATAGGCTTTGGAACATGAATTTTATCAATGAAATTTTAATAACAAATTAATATAAGTTTTATTAAAATTAAATAACAAATATCTGACATAAAAATTAAAAATAATAAAAAATATTTAATAGCCAAATATATATTATATATATATATATATATATATATATATATATATATTATTTTATGTTAATTCACAACCGATATAAAAAAAATTTGCACGTGTTTAAGGACCTTTGGAATATTTAAAACATAAAATTTTATGGTGACATACATTTTAAATCAATATACTTTGATGGAGTAGTATAAACCATAAATTTGGTACATGAAATTAAAAGTAGATGAAATAACCATCTAAATCATCAACCAACTCAAGAATAATATCTTTGATGATACTAGTTTTGTTGGCATGCTTGTGTAATTCAAGGTTAGAGAATATATGATACTAATACCTTTGTATTAGATCTTTTTAATTTATCAAATTTGATCTTGTTGTTCATTATGATAGTTGTCATGGATAGTTCTCCTAACATAATGAATAAACACGTTAAATTCAAACACATGAAAAATGGGTAAAATTTTTTGCTCAAACAATAAATAAGATATCTAAGATTTGAATAAACTAAAACCATAGAAATTTAATCAAAGATCTAATTAAAACTAATAAAATAATAATATAAAATTTCAAGTACTAACAAAAAGTACATACTCCGTATTTAAATTTTAAAATAACACAAATATGTAAATTTTTGTTATAATTGAAAAGGAATATAGTTTATATAATTACCTACAAATTGAAAATTAAAAAGTGTTGCCGCTCGTTGATGAATTCAATTGCTGCATTTCTGAATCCATATAATCGTTATTGTTAATAATACTCCTTCTAAACCTTATCCTTTATTTTCACGTCCGTTCTTCTTCCATTTTCCTCATTCAAACTCACCTCCATTTCTTATCTACCGACTCAATTCTTTTTTATTTTTGCTTCTATAATTTACTCACCCATCTCCTTGAAAAAGGAATTTAAAAAATAAAGAAAATGAAAATAAATTTCTTATGAAATCAGAATTTAAATTTGAGAATAACTTAAATATTTTGTAGTGTTGGAAATAAATCTAATAATCAAAATTTAAACTTCAAGATACTATGCATATATGACTCCCCCCCCCCCCCCCCCCCCCCCCAATGGTTAATGGACAATAATAAATCAAAATTTAAATACGAAAGTAACAACCATATCTTTTGATGAAAATAAGTTTATGGATTATCTAAGCTTCACTTTGGCATGATCCAATATTTTCTTTACGAATAGCAAAAACTTCAATTATTATCATACAATTCTTTCTATCATGATACTCTTAAAATGAAAATGAGGCCAAAGAAATCAGGAAAATTTTTATTTATTATTTAGAAAATATTTAGTTATTATGTGAAGGGATGTGTACTATTTGTAAGGGATGTGTCTATTTGAATTTTAATTTTTATGTGAACCGATACATCAGGAGGATTTCATGGCATATGAAAAGGCAATTATTTAAAAAATATTTAATTATTATGTAAAGTTAAAATTAAATTAGTTATTCACAATACAAAGTGATACAATTTCTTTCAATTATTATATTTGTCTGAAAAGTATAAAATTGGGAAAGAAAAGTTTAAAATATCAACAAAAACTCTAAAGAGTATAAATAAAAGTGTTTTTAATTATAAAGGGATGTGGATATAATTTATAGTTAAGTTACTTTTTCACTCTTGATTTTCTAAATATAGTCCTTTTAATATAGTAGATATTGTTGGGTGCAAATTTATATTTAAAACGGTCCATTGATTATATTTAAAACGGTCCATTGATTATTTTTAAAACGGTCTGTTGATTAATTTTAAAACGGTCTATTGATTATATTTAAAACGGTCCGTTGATTCATTTTTAAACGGTCCGTTGATTAATTTTTAAAATGATTCGTTGATTAATTTTAAAACGGTCTATTTCGATGCTGAAGGCCTATAAAAGGCGAGACTTTCAGCAGTTCATAAGACACAGAATTCATTTTCTAAATTCCCACTTCATTTTCCTCTCTTCCTCCATCTCAACTTTCCGAGCAGTGAGTTTAGAAAAGGTGTACATTCCGATCGGTAACGGTGCATTTTCGATCGTTTTTCATTTGGCTATTTTATCCTGGGGACGACGTGACAATTTAAGACCTTCTTACATACTTGGGCAGAGTCGCAAAACGTCTTAAAGAGAGAGCGAGCTCCGTGACTCGACCTATAACGAGT
The DNA here is from genome assembly GCF_009727055.1 of Benincasa hispida. Classification (NCBI taxonomy): domain Eukaryota; kingdom Viridiplantae; phylum Streptophyta; class Magnoliopsida; order Cucurbitales; family Cucurbitaceae; genus Benincasa; species Benincasa hispida. Next base: position 84,253,468 of record NC_052357.1, read on the forward strand.
TTCTATTTTGCAGGTTTTGTTCTTCGCTTGATCGTCGTGCCTTGACGGCTTACAGTTCGTTCTTCTGAGGGCCCTACTATTTCCAACAATTTTAAGACGTTTTGACATCATCAATGGCCCTCAGTAGCAACAATGAGATATCTGATCTCAACCATCCATTCCGGTTCGAAGGAGTGAACTTCAAGCGATGGAAGCAAAAGATGTTGTTTTTCCTCACTGTCAAGAAAGTTGTCGAAGCTTGTACCAGCGCTAAGCCGATCGTCGCTTTAGAAGAATCAACTGAACAAGAGGCAAATGAAGACAACGAAGGAGTCATGGGATGCCCTGCCAAAAGAAGTATGACACCGAAGAGGCCGGGTCGAAGAAATATGCCGTTAGCCATTATCTCAAGTTCCAGATGACGGATGACAAATCCATGGAGGTCCAATCCCATGAACTCCTGAAGATAGCCCACGAAATAATTATTGAAGGTATGCCTCTAGACGAACAATTCCAAGTTATTGTTATTATTGATAAATTGTCCCTCTTGTAGAAGGATTTTAAGAACACTTTGAGGCATAAGACAAAGGAGTTCTCTTTGGAGAGTCTTATAACCCGGTTAAAGATCGAGGAGGAAGCCCGGAAGCAGGACCAGAGGGAGGAGGTGAACGCAGTATCTAGAAAACCCGCCTCTGGCGTGGTAAAACCTGACCAAAAACTTAAGGGGACAAAGAGGAAAGGTCAGAACCGTGACTCTAGCAACCAGAACCAACAAAAAAAAAAACAGAAGCCCCTTTCAGGAGAAACGGTACAATTCCTTTGTTTTAATTGTCGTCCTGCTGGTCAGGCGAACCTGACAGAAGAACCGTTAGTCGCCATGATCACATAAGTAAATGTGATCGGTGGTTGTGAAGAGTGGTGGATAGACACTGGCGCGACGCGCCATGTCTGTCACGACCTTAGTCTATTTAAAACTTATACTAAAACTAAGAATAAGAATATTTTGTTGGGAGATCACCATTCCACGAAAGTTGTTAGAAATGACGAGGTGTAACTAAAGTTTACCTCTGGGAAGATCCTTACGTTGAAGGACGTTCTGCACACTCCGAAGATACGAAAGAATTTGGTTTCGGGTTATCTCCTCAACAAAGCCGGGTTTACTTAAACTATAGGGTAGACCTATATACCCTTATTAAAAATAATGTATTTGTAGGGAAAGGGTATGCAACTGAGGGAATGTTCAAATTAAATCTAGACCTTAATAAAATGAAATCTTCTGTATATAGGCTGTGTTCTATGAATATTTGGCATGCTAGACTCTGCCATGTGAATAAAAATTTAATTAGTAACATGATTAGGCTGGAAATGATACCTAAGTTATCCACGAATGATTTTGATAAATGCGAGTATTGTAGTCAGGCTAAAATTACTAAAACTCCGTATAAATTTGTACTTAGGAATTATGAGTCTTTAAATTTGATTCATTCTGATGTCTGTAAATTTGATGGCATATTGACTAGGAACAGTAAAAGATATTTCATTATTTTTATTGACAACTGCTCTGATTTTACTTTTGTATACCTGCTAAAAAACATAAGTGATGCTTTTGATGCTATCAAACTTTTTGTTTCTGAAATAGAGAATCAGTTTAATAAAAAAGTTAAAAGACTTCGTAGTGATAGGGGAACCGAGTATGACTCGGACAATTTTAATGAATTCTTTAACTCACATGGAATAATATACGAAAAGACCGCACCTTATTCTCCTGAAATGAACGGAAAAGCCAAAAGGAAAAATAGAACTTTAGCTGAGCTAGTAGCTACTATTTTACTTAGTTCAGGAGTTGTGTCTTATTGGTAGGGTGAAATCATCCTTACCGTGTGTTATGTCCTAAATAGAATCCGGAAATCTAAAAATAAAACTTCACCTTAGGAAATTCTCAAGAATAAGAACAAACTTGTCCTACTTTAGAACATGGGGTTGTCTAGCCTTTGTAAGGATTCCTGACCCAAAAAGGAGAAAGTTGGCTAGTAGAGCTTACGAGTGTGTCTTTATAGGTTATGCCTTAAATAGTAAAGCCTATAGGTTCTATGATCTAGTGAACCAAGTGATCATTGAATCAAATGATGCCGACTTATTTGAAGATAGCTTCCTTTAAATCAAGAAATAGTGGGGGTTCTGGTTCAAGTGGTATAACTTTAGTTAGAAATCCTAACCCTAGAGAGGAAACTAACCCAAAACCTAGAAGAAGCAAAAGAGCTAGAACCGCCAAAGATTTTGGAAATGACTTCCTGACCTACAATGTGGAAGAAGCCCCTAAAGTTCTAAGAGCTGCCCTGTCCTTAGTAGATGCCAACCTATAGCAAGAAGCCATAAATGATGAGATGGACTCACTTGAGTCAAATAGGACTTGGCACTTAGTAGATCTACCCCCAGAATGTAAGGTAATAGGGTGCAAATGGATTTTAAGGAGGAAACTTAGACTTGATGGGACTGTCGACAAATTTAAAGCCAGGTTAGTAGCGAAGGGTTTTAGACAAAGAGAAAACGTAGATTTCTTTGACATCTTCTCCCCTGTCACTAGAATTACCTTTATCCGTGTCCTGTTCTCTCTCGCTGCCCTTTATAACCTCGTAGTATATCAGATGAATGTAAAAACTACTCCCTTAAATGGTGAACTTGAAGAAGAGATTTACATGGAACAACCTGATAGTTTTGTTGTCCATGGTCAAGAAAACAAGGTGTGTAAATTAGACAAATCTCTCTATGGACTAAAAAAATCTCTAAGTAATGACATGAAAAATTTGACAACCTTATCCTATCTAAAGGTTTCAAGATCAATGAAAGTGACAAATGCATCTACCATAAGTTTGATAATAACCTCTGCACTATCTCGTGTCTATATGTAGATGATTTATTGATCTTTGGGTCGAACTTGCACGTCATAAATGATGTAAAATCAATATTGAGTGCAAACTTCGACATGAAAGACTTAGGATAAGCTAGTGTAATCTTAGGCATAAAAGTAAATAGGTTTGAAAAGGAAATTTCTTTAGATCAATCTCACTATATAGAAAAGATTCTAAAGAAATATAATTACTTTGAGTGTAAACTAGCATGTACTCCTTATGACCCTAGTGTCAAGTTGTTCAAGAACACTGGTGACAGTGCTAATCAATCTGAGTATGCAAGCATCATAGGCAGTCTTAAATACGCTACCGACTGCACTAGGCCTGATATAGCTTATGCTGTAGGACTACTTTGCAGGTTTACAAGCAAACCTAGTAAAGAACATTGGAATGCTATAGAAAGGGTCATGAGATACTTAAAGAAAACCCAAAACCTAGGATTATATTATCAAAAGTTTCCCACTGTCCTTGAAGGGTTCAACGATGCTGATTGGAACTCTCTTTCGGATGATTCAAAGGCTATATCTTTAAAATAGCTGATGGAACTGTCTCTTGGAAGTCCAAGAAATAGACTATTTTAGCTCAATCTACGATGGAGTCAGAAATGATAGCACTAGCGATAGCTAGTGAAGAAGCAGGCTGGCTTAGAAGTCTGCTATCAGAGATTCCCTTACGGGAAAAGCCGTTACCATCCATATTGATCCATTGCAATAGTACTGCAACAATCGCAAAAGTTCAGAACTGTTACTACAACGGAAAGAGACGTCAGATACGTCGTAAGCACAGTACCATTAGAGAATTTCTCACTACTGGTGCAGTTAGAGTGGATCACATACGGACTGATGAAAATTTGGCAGATCCTTTGACGAAAGGACTAGCCAGAGAAAAGGTTTTCAGAACCTTAAAAAGGATGGGACTCGTGCCTATTGAAAGATGAATCACCGTGAGGAAAACCCAACCTGTAGACTGGAGATCCCAAGAAACAGGTTCAACGGGTAATAACTGATCACGATAATAACTGATCACGAATGATATATAGTGAATCATGTTAAACCAAACACAAAGTTCCATTCCTATGACTTAAAGTCTGAGCATGATATCCTGAAGCGTAAGAAAGGTTGAACTCAATTCTTAATGAAATCTATATTAAAAAAATCATGAAGTAATTTAACATATATGCGTTCGACTAAGATATATTGAAACCAAATCAATTATATTCATACTTTAGGTTAGTTTTGCTGACTTATTTTCCACTCATCTTCAAATGCCACTTTAGTGAAGTTCAATAATTAACTATTATGTCATCTTATCGTTAAGTCAATTAACGATCAACTACGTTTATTAACTTTAAGAACTATGAATATTTTGTCCTTAAATTTGGTTGTCGGTTGAATAATGATTTATAATACTCCTTTTCAAAAAGAAAATTATAATACTCTAACCGTTTAACTGAAATTTCGCAAACAATAGATTAGAAAAAATAGTGTTATTTTTATTTTTTCTTCACATAACTCTATTCTTCAACGAGGGGGAAAAACTTCAATAACAACACTATAAAATCAAATTTTAGATGTTAAAACGAGCCTTGCTTAACTAACATACAATATGTATTAGTAGTTTTTAAAAATTGCTGACAACTATGCTTTTAGAATAATCAATTGTGAAAAGAAGTAAGTAAAATAGTGTTTAGCAAATTTTTATTTTAAATTAAAAAAAGTGAGCTACAATGTTCGATAAATTAATACTTAATTAGTATAAATTAGCTATATGAACTAAAATAGACTTATTATTTCAATTATTTTATATGAATAATTAATTTATAATTTATTTAAAATAGTATATGATTTAAATTTCAACTAATTTTATTTATTTAAATTATTTGATAAAAATTTTAAAAAATCATTCTTATAAAAAATGCATCAATTAAAATATGAAAATATATTAATAAAAAGGATATTATTATAATATATTTATTTAAATGGTTAAGAAGTTAGTAAATTTTTTCAAGAAGCTAAATCAAAAGCTAGCATCTATCAGTTTTACATGTTAAATAAAATTAAATAGTCATCTTGATAGATTAATAAATAATTCATTTGATCAACAATGTAGGCAGTTAAGATTTTCTATAATTACTTCTTATGATTGCAAACTCAATCCCAAATGGTGCCTAAATTTATGATTCGAATTTTTCCATCTTTTATTATATTAACAAAAAATCAAATTTTAGATATTCGTTAAGAATATTTGAGATGTTTTAAAGTTGAATTGTTTAGCCATGGAAAGGAAAATCTTTTGAATTGTCCTATGTAAAAGATTTAAAATGTCTACGTGACAAAATTGTCAAAGTTTTAATTTTACAATGTTAATGAAAATATCGAAAAAAATGTCATGATCTAAAGATATTTCAAAAATGATAAAGTAAACCAAATTAATAAACAATTTTTTAAACTCTTTAAACGAGTTAGAATGTTTAGGAAAAATATCAATTTATACTTCTAAATTTTGGGTTGTATTGATTTGAACTTTAAACTAAGAATTGTATTAATTTAAATCTTAAATTTTTGGGGTTTGTATCAATTTAAAAAGTGATCTTTTCAGATTTATATCAATTTAAACCCAGACTAATAATTATATTAATTTAAACCTTGAATTTCATAAGTGTATCAATTTAAAACCTAAACTTTCATAAATATATCAATTTAAACTTATCCAAATCAAACATAATGGAGGGTTTAAGTTGATATAATTATGAAAGTTCAAGGTTAAATTGACACACTTAAAAAAGTTAAATTGAATTGATACAATGATTAGTTTGGGATTTAAATTGATACAACTCCCAAAATTTAGGATTTAAATTGATACAATTATTAGTTTAGAGTTTAAATGGATACAATCTCCAAAGTTTAGGGTATAAGTTGACATTTACCTAAATTGTTTTAATTAAATAAAATACAAACAAGAAAGTATTGGTTATGATTTTCCAACTCAACCATATTGATCATTTTCATCTCTAAAGAGAGAGTACTTTATCAACTTAAGATACTCTTTTCTTTTGCAAAAAAGAAAAAAGAAACAAAGAAAAAAAACTTAAACAAACAAATTAAACGCAAAGGCAGCCGTTGCCGCCACACAAATTAGATCCAACATTATGCAAGAACCAGAAGTCTCAATTAATCATATTATATAAAATTGAAATTATTTATCGACTATTTAAGAAAACATGAAGCAAGGAACGTGTTTGGATAAACATAAAAAGGTGTGAAAACCACAGATACATGTGATATATGAATGCGTATATGTATATATTGTAGTTGACAGTTTGTTTTTTATTTATTATTTTGAGAGGGTCCACATCAAACGTAATAATTTCTTTACACTCCCACGACACAATATGATATTAAATTTCGGTTGATATTTCATGGATTCAATATCGAATCAACATTTCCATTATATGGTTTAAAAAACTAATTAAACATAGAAAAAGTAATAAAATGATATTAACGTGAATATAATATAAATAATAAATATTCGGGGACATACCAATTTATACCTATAAATTTTCAGTATTGTATCAATTTAAATCTTAAACTAATAATTGTATCAATTTAAACTTTGAACTTTGGATTTGTATCAAACCCCAAATTAATAATTGTATCAATTTAAACTCTGAACTTTTATATGTCTATATCAATTTAAGCCATAAACTTTCATAATTCTATCAACTTAAACCCTTCATTATGTTTTATTTGGATACACTTATGAATATTCAAAGTTTAAATTGATATATTTATAAAAGTTCAGGGTTTAAATTGATACATTTATGAAAGTTCAGGGTTTAAATTGATATAATTATTAGTTTGAGGTTTAAATTGATACAATCCCCAAAGTTTAAGGTTTAAATAGATAAAATTTTTAGTTTACAGTTTAAATTGATCAAATCTTCAAAGCTTGAGGGTATAAATTGATATTTGCCCCAAAAAAATTTTAACTGCCTTTTGATTTCTTAATATGCTCCTTGAAAAAGTATTTTAACTGTTGTGAACTTGAGGAGCACAACGGGAACAAGGGCATCAATAAAATATAATATTAAAATAAATAAATATTAAAATAAATTTAACATAATATATAAATTAACAAAATAAAATAAATTAACAAAATATAGAATAAGGAATTTCTCTGATTCTTCACTTTCTCCAATTTTCATAGATTTTGCCCAATGTATCTTCAAAAACTCACCAAATGCCACTATTTATAGACAATTTGGCAAATACGATCTAGATTACATGGACATTAATAGTGTGTAATGTTGAGACACATTGACAATATTTTGGGAATGGAGGCATGACACATAGTCAATGGACATTAATCATGCCCATCTAATGGGCATCTATTATCAGAATATATATAATACTCCCCCTTAGATGGTCATTATATATATTAAATATGTCTCGTTAAAACCTTACTAAGAAAAAGCCTAATGGAAAAAATCTTAGTGAAGGGAAAATAGTACATATTTCATATAATTTATAATCCTAAAAAGTACATTTACTCCCCCTCATGGAAACATCACTTGAGATCTCTGAGTCGCCGCATTCCAATGTTATGCACCAGTTTTTCAAAGATTGCAGTAGGTAATGCCTTTGTAAATAAGTCTGTCAGGTTATCTCTCGAACAAATTTGTTGTACATAGATGTCATCATTTTCTTCAAGATCATGAGTGTAGAAAAGCTTTGAATGAAATATGCTTTGTTTTATCTCCTTTAATATATCCTCCATTGATTTGGGGTATGCATGTTGTGTGTCTTTGTATAATATTGTTGGAAGATTTTTATTAGAAGACAAACCACGTGTTTCACGAATGTACTGAGTCATTGATCTTAGACATACACATTCTCAACTAGTCTCGTGAATTGCAAGAATTTCAACATGATTTGAGGAAGTAGTCGTTGTGGTCTTTTGCACTGGCCGCTACGATACAGCAGTTCCTCCACATGTGAATAGATAACATGTTTGAGATCTAGCTTTGTGTGGATCAAATAAATATCCAGAATTTGCATAACCAACTAGATCAAAATTTGATTTATTTGAATAAAAAAAAATTCATATCAATCGTTCTTTGGAGATAACGGAGTATATGTTTAATTCTGTTCCAATGTCTTTTTGTTGAAGAAGAACTATATCTTGCTAATAAATTTATTAAAATGTAATATCTGGTTTTGTATTATTAGCAAGATACATAAGTGCACCAATTGCACTAAGATATGGTATTTCAGGACCAAGAAGTTCTTCATTATCGTCTCGAGGTCGAAGTATATCTTTCCTCACATCCAATGAATAAACTTCCATTATAATGTTCAATGGATGTGCTTTTTCTTTATAAAATCTTTTAAAAAACTTTAATGTATAAGTTGATTGATGAACAAATATCTCATCTACTAAATACTCAATTTAGAAACCAATACAAAATTTTAATTTTTCGAGATCTTTCATCTCACATTCCCTTTTAAGATATTCTATTGCATTTGAAAGCTCAGGAGTTCCAATTATATCTAAATCATCAACATATACAACTATAATAGCAAATCCTGACTGTGATTTCTTTATAAAAACACATGGATATACTAGATTGTTTTGATATCATTCTTTCAATAAATATCGACTCAGACGATTGTACCACATTATATGTTTCAAGTATCTTAAATTCTTATGGGATTTTCATATAAATATCATTATCAAGAGATTCATATAAATATGCTATGACTACATCCATAAGATGCATGTCCAGATTTTCATATACAATCAGACCAATAAAATATCTTGATGTAATTGCATCCACCACTGAAGAATACGTCTCCTCATAATCAATATCAGGTCTTTGTGAAAAATCTTGTGCAACTAGTCTTGCTTTATATTTTGTGACCTCGTTATTTTCATTTCTTTTCCTCACAAATAAGCATTTGTATCCACAGGTTCGTTATCTTCTGATCTTTGGACTATTGGTCCAAAAACCTGATGTTTTGAAAGTGAGTTTACTTCTGCCTCGATTGCTTCTTTCTACCGAAGCTGATCTTTTCTATGTCGACATTTTTCAACAGATTTTGGTTCAAGATCCTCACTTTCAAATATAATATCAAGAACAACATTATACACAAAAAAATGTTATCAATAACTACATTAGTTCAGTTCTAACTTTTTCTTGTCATGACATAGTTTATTAAAATCTCATTATTATCTTTAGGAATTTCACCTTCCTTACTAGTCATATCTGTTGGGAATGTTCTAGAACTCGTAATTCGTGTTAAACATTCTATTTATCAATAAAATATTATTGAGTAACTTATTCAATAAAGTTGTTGATTTTGCATTCTATTATGAAAATCCAATAAACATATCCATGGTTATAGTGTGAATATTTTAACTTTATGTGGTGATATAAACAGGATCAAGTTAATAGTTTATAGTCTAAATGGTCTAATAAGTATATGGATAGAATTAGGTATCTCATCTTGGTAACACTATTGAATGCGGCCCATTTTGTAGGTAATACAAATGATGTGATCCATAAATCATTCATATAGAGACATATGAGTGGAGGCATCCTATGCAATGAGTTTGCATATAGACTGGACCATAAAAATAGTCACTTTTCTTTGTAACAACTATTTACTGATAAAACTGACTATTTCATTATTAAGTAACCTAGGATAGCTCGATCTTAATCCTGAGCTAGCTACAAACTCCTGTTTATTCGGGATTATCCTTTGATCTGCATGGGTGAGAATAGTCTAATAGCACTACTCAATAAGCATTCCATTTTGGGGATAAGACTGGATGAATAGCTGGGAACATAGCCTTGCAAGATGAAATTCGCTCTTACCCGATTTAGGGTTAGCAGATAGGTTGTTCTCTTAAGTACTGATTCCAGGTCTTAAACAATCGGGGCCCCGCCTTCTCTTGATAGAGAAAGAACTTGATTCATAAGTATTATGAATCAAAAGTTTTCATTAGAGAGTCCATAGGAACTTAAGGAACAAGATGTATTTACATGGGTAAAACGGTGATCTTGATCCAGCTATGATTACGAACGACCTATGAAAGATCGACTTACTAATCATGGCTATATCAAGTAGACATAATATATCTATAGTGAGGGGAGTTCAACTATGGGCTTTAGTGGAGTGACCATTAGTTAACGAATGGGGGTTAATTCGTTATAATGAGTTTAGCCAATTAATCTCGGATCGTTTAAGCTCATGATCTGTAGGTTCGTGAGGTCCCCTACTATCTCGTAAATAGATTAACTTTAGAGTAGCAAGATAAATTAATTTGAAATGATCAAATTAGAATTAAACGGAATAAGAGAATTTATATTTAAACATGATTTAAATATATAAGGTGGATTTGTGTAAAACAATTAATCTAATATTTGATATTAAATTAATTGAAATAATTGAATTAATCTAATAATTTTTTGCAATTTTAAAATCAAGTTGATATTTGAAATCATTTGATGGAAAATTGAAAAATTAGAAAATTTACACAAAATGGAAAAATGGGTTTTTCCATTATCATCTTCAACTAGCTCACACAAAAACCATTCATATTTGCTTCAATAATTCCAAGCATGAGCTGCATCTCATGTAGCCATCTTCTTCACATGATAGCCACAATAAATAAAGAAGATTGAAGTGGAATTGAGGCATGCATTCAAAGAGTTTTTTCAGAAAAAATCGAGCTGAAGAATTGTTATAGCAGTGAGCTACTCTCCTAGTTTCCTTTCGTTCAAGTTGTTCTCGAGACCCAAAACTCATTCTAAAGCTCCAAAAGGATAGTGGGGAAGATCTTAAGGTGGTTCACAACAAGTTTCGGAAAAGACAACAGTTGAGAATCAAGATCTTGAAGAGTTCTACAAAGGTATGACTTCAAACCCTCTTATGTTAGATGAGCATGCTTTAGTTTCTGTCAAAATTAATGAATTAGAGTGCTTATTGATCCTTGTTGCTTCCGCTACATAATGATATACTCTTACAATGTCAAGGATTTCTTCATTGATATTTATATTCTCAACCAAGTCTTCTTAACTATTTATTATTTTTCTTTTTCAAGGATTTTTATCTTTGGAACCTGCTGGTCTACCATGGTTCTAGCGTGTTCCATCTCATTAGTGACAACTTGTTGTGTTGGGACATCAATTTTCGATGGAACATCTACAGCTGGTATATGTGACTTGATTACTTTCTTTGCATCTATAAATGCATCTGGTAACTGATTTGCTATATTTAACAAATGAATTATCTACTGAACTTCTACTTCACATAACGATGCACTTCATATAATTTTTTTTCCAACATCTCAATTCCTTCCCTTAATGTTGGAAAATTTGTCTCATTAAAATGACAATCAACAAATCATGTAGTAAATACATCACCCATCATGGGTTCAAGATATTTGATAATTGTTGGGGAATCATATCCAACAAATATTCCTAACCTTTGAGGACCAATTTTAGTACGTTGTGGTGGAGCAATTGGAACATATACTACATAACCAAAAATTCTCGGATGGGAGTTATGATAAGCTACTAGCCTAATACGTACAAGTGACGTTGCATACAAAATAGCATGTCCTTATACAGATATAGGAAGTTTAGCTCTCATAAGTAATGGTCTAGCAATTAACTGCAAACGTTTTATGAATGATTCTGCTAAACCATTTTGTGTATGAACATGAGCTATAAGTTGTTCAACACTTATCCCAATTGACATACAATAATTATCAAAAGCCTGGGATATAAATTCACCAGCATTATCAAGACGAATAGTCTTAATTGTATAATTAAGAAATTGTGCTCTTAACTTAATTATTTGAGCAAGTAATCTTGCAAATGCAAGATTTCAACTTAATAATAAGCACACTTGTGATCATCTGTTGGATGCGTCTATTAATACCATAAAATATTTAAATAGTCTACTTGGTGGGTTAATAGGTTCACGTATATAACCATGAATTCGTTTTAAAAATATATGTAATTTAATTCCCACTTTAGTTGATGATGGTCTAATTATCAATTTTCCTTGAGAGCAAGCATCACATGATAATTCATTAGATTGAAGAATCTTTTGGCTCTTCAATGGATGTCCATTTGAATTCTCACTAATTCTTCTCATCATTATAGACCCTGGATGACCTAATTTGTCATGTCAAATTGTAAAAAAGTCTGGATTCATGAACTTTAGATTCATTGTTGCATATGTTTCAATTACTTGTATATGAGTATAATATAATCCAGAAGATAAAGCAGGCAATCCTTCTAGTACATGTTTTCGATATGAGACAGTAGATATGATATAAATATACTCCATATTATTCTTTTTATCAGTCTTAATATGATAACCATTGTAACGTATATCTTTAAAACTAAGTAGATTTCTCTTTAATTGACTAGAGAACCATTGTCAATTGTAAATTTTGTTCCTCTAGGAAAAATAATATTTGCTTTCCCAAATCCTTCAATCAGATTTACAAAACTTGATATTGTATTGACTCTTGTTTCAGCATTGTTAGTTTGGAAAAATATTTTCTACTTGTAAGTATTGTATGTATAATTGCATTGTGCCAAACATAGATCTTTTTTACTCATTTTTGGTCACTCAACATATGAAAATGATTCAAGTTTCTTTATTATAAGAAAACAATTACAATTAGAAAAACAATATCTGGAATATACAAAGATTAGCATCTACTAAGAGGGAAAACACATGGAGATGAATAAAAAAACAACATTAGATCTAGATATTTTTAAAGTCAAAGGAGATGTTTCATCAATTCTGCCGATTTTCTCTTCGGGAGATTCAAAGAAGTTAGCCACATCCAAATTTGTCATTGGGATGGGTCAAATATGTCATTATCCTGGTATGAAAAATTTGCTTCCATATTTTTCTCTTTTTCCTTTAGAGATGCTTGATAGAGATCAACTAAGTGTTTTGATATACAACAGGTACGTGACCAATGTCCAGTTATTCCGCAGCAGAAGCATTTATTTTCAACACTTTTTGAACTCTTATCTAGTGGAGCTTTTCCTTTGTGATCATCATTTTGTGTGATTCTTTTGAAATTTGAATGATTATTAACGGCCACCACGAAAATAATAATTATTTCTTCTTCGACCATGGTCACGACCTCGACCACGACCACGACTTCAACCACGATTATTATTAAAATTCACAGCATTCACTTTAGGGGATGGTGTCGTTCTGATTGGTCGAGATTCATGATTTTTCATTAATAACTTGTTATTTTGTTCGGCCACGAGAAGAACGAAATTAATTCAAAATACTGTTTAAAACCTTTATCTTGATATTGCTATTGTAGGAACATATCTTAAATGTAGAAAAATGTCTTCTCTAGTATATTGATTTAAAATTTTGGAGCCTCAAGTGTATCCATTTACGATGAGCTTTAGGAACAAAAATTGTTTTCTAATGATCACATTTTTATGGTATCCAGGTGTATTTTTGCACCAAATACTAATGACAAATAATTATTACCATTAATATCAAATAATGCTACAAATTCTAATTTTATAATATTTATAGTAACACTATTACAAGATATTATATTTATATTAGAAATTTAATATATATCAAATATGTAAACAACATTTAATTTATTAATTATAATGAAGAGAGAAAAACCGACATACCTTTAGAACCTACCTTTGGCGAGGAAAACGATAGAAACTCATGCTGATAACATGTTGTAAACTTGAGGAGCACAACGAGAACACGGATATCAATAAAATATAATAATAAAATTAATATAATATAATATAATAATAAAATAAATAAATATTGAAATAAATTAACATATATATAAATAAATTAATTAATTAAATTTTAAAAATATAAAATAAGGAATTTCTCTAAATTCTATACTTTCTCCAATTTTTATGGATTTTGTTCAATGTGTGTGTTCCAAAATACACTAGATGCCACTATTTATAGACAATTTGGTAATGAGGCCAAGATAAGTTTAAAATCAAGTAAAATTTTATGTTCTCAACAAAAAAAATCCAATAAAACTTTAAATTGATATAAATAATAGGAAATAATTATGAAATTTTGGAATGTGGTTCATGATACAAGATGTCCTAACAAAGTAAGAGACAACAACAAAGTAACAAATAGTGAATTAAGCATAAATACACAGAAGTTGGTAACCCAGTTTAATGATAAACCATCTATGTCTGTAGGACAATATACCCATAAAAGATAATCTACTAATATATAAGAGTCAAACGATTACAACATTATACTTATCTATAAATAATGAAGATTACAGTGACACACATAAAGCACAACTTAACTAATCACCTAGGTTCCCCTAGATGCGAGACTCTCTCTCTCAAACCTAGGCTTTCCCTAAGTATGATAATATTAGTGAGGCAACACTTAGGCTCCCCCTAAACGTGTGAGACTTCCTCACTTGAAGATATCTTTCCTTTTACTTGTAAACTCTCTTCACGTGAGAACTTAAGTTCTCCCTAAGTCTTGTGAACTCCCTTCTCGATGAATAAAACCTTAGAATTCTCTTAAGGATGAGAAATCCTTCTCTAACAACTTTGTCTTAGAATCCCCCTAAAACTAGACATTACTTCATAATATTGAAAACGTTCACTATAAGAACAATGTGAACAAAACGGTGCCACATGCAAAGAATAAATCCTTCTTCAATTCAGCACAACGCAAAAGGAATTTTGTTGAACTCAAACAATGATCTTATAAAATAATATATGCGGCAACCCTAACACAAAAACTTCTTGGACTTAAAAAGCACAACGGAAAGATGGAAAATATCCCCACATATAATCAACAATTCACCAAAAAAAAAAACATTCCAAAGAAAATATTATTCATAATAATTTAAATAAAGAAAGAAACATTCCGAAAAGTTAGCATTTTGAAGAATAGATTCTGAGACAAGTGTCATAGAGACAAAATCTGAGACAACTCCTAAATAGTCTAAAGAACAAATGTCAAGAGTCTTAAACAAACATATATATATATCTAACCAATATCACTGATCAAACAAGTTAGTTTAATAGAGCCATTACTTTGAGTTATTATTTATAAAAAAAAAAAAAATCAATAGAAGCGAGAGGATTAGAATATTTAATTGTCATTTCAACTAAATTAAAGTATTTGTTTTGTTAATAAAATATAAAACTTCTTCTATTAAAAAAAAAAAAAAGAAAGCACGCACCAAAATTCAAATTGAATAAGGCACGATAGTGTGAGTGCATTTCATGAGTAATGTAAGACTATTAACTACTTATTTAAAGTGAGATGTATGATAAAATTAGAAAAGTGTGAACTCATTATGCTGAAAAGGAAAGATATCATGTGGATGTAAGGGTGGGGTAAGAAGTATAATGTAATTTGGATTTGGTACATAATTTCATTGTGTTTGTGGCTTGGAAATTGGCCCTTCAAATCATATCTCTTTAATAAAAACAAGCAAATAAATAAATAAATAAAAAGGTAGGAGGTAAGTTTTCAGTCACCAAAGTCGCCAAACCAGCCGACTTGCCTCTTCCAAGTTGTCCTCTTCCGGGTTTCCCCTAAATTATTATTTTATTGGTCATTTGCCTCGATCATATATTTTCCATTCTTTCAATTTTCAATCTTTCATAGCATTTTCCGTCTGTTCTACTTTTACAACTTTTTTTTAAAAAGTATTTTCAAGTCTTTCAAGTATGGACTTGTATTCCTTTAATCATACTGATAATTAACCTACGCTTAAATTTATTTGTGTCACAATTTTCCCTTTTATCACATAATTCAATGGATATTTGTAATACATACTAGAATTTTTTAAAAAAAAAAATCTAAAAATGTATTACATCTTTAAAATATTTATAAATATAGATGAGTTGATTATTCAATCTTTAATTTTTTTTTTTAAATTTCCAATTCCGTCATCTATTGTCTTATCTTATTGTACACTTTTTTTTAGTCTTTTTTTTTTTTTTCGATTTTTGCTTCTTTCCTCCCTTTTTCATTTTTTTCATTTTCTTTTCCTTTTCAATTTTTGCTTCTTCCCTTTCTTCTTCTTTTTTTTCATTTTATTCTTTCTTTTATTTTTTATTGAGGCTAAGTTTCGTACCCAAGACTTAAAAGTACTCAATTCATAAGTGACTTAACACCAACAAACCAATCATCAAGTTTGATTATTATAACAAATAATAAATATAGATAGAAAATGAAAATCTATTAATGATAGCCACTAATATTTTCTTTCATTAATAGCTTAATCTTTGATTATATTTTCATAGTTAATAGCCACTTATAGAAATCTATCATTGGTAACCAACTTAGTGAATTTAATTAATAAAGTTGAATCCCAAATTAAAATATAAGTGGAATGCCTATAAGTTATCACCAATAACATATTTATAAATGATAGAAGCTATCATCGACAAGAAAAGGGACTTATAAATGTTTAGAAAGGACAAGAAAGGAGCAAAAAGGTGTTCATTGGCTACGATTGATAGAAGCTACTATTGATAGCATGTTACCAGTGATAGAAGCTAATACTAATAGCATGTTATTGATGATAGAAACTACTACTGATAGCACGTTATCAGTGATAGAGAACTAATATCAGTGAGATCATTGATAGCATCTTATCAGTGATGTTATTAGTGAAAGAAGCTATCATTGATAATCATAATATGAGTGATGTTAGTGATATCGGTGATAGAACTTAGGTGATATCTATATATCGAGTTTCTTTTAAAGGTGATAACCAGTTATAGAAATCTATCATTGATAGCCTTAAGTGTTAATATTTCAAGGTTGATTCTAATTTATGAAAGTCTATCAGTGATAGCCATGGTAAAAGATTATTAGTGATAGCTAGTGTGGTAATCAAAGTTGTTGGTATTCTTTCAAAGTTGATCACTATTTATAAATCTATCATTAATAGCCACTGATAGCCTTAAGTATTGATATTTCAAGGTGATTCCAATTGATGAAAGTGAATCAATGATAGCTATTAATAATTGATAGCAAATTAAAAGCTAATATTTCAAGGTTGTATTAATTTTTCTCAAATTGAAAGATATCACTGATAGCAACTATCATCGATAGCAATTGATAGAAGCTATCAGCGATAGCAGCTGATAGTAGCTATAAGTGGCTATCACTGATAGCTACTATCAGTGATAGCTTTTAATTTGAGAAAACTGGGAAGAAGCGAGCAAAATGGTGGCTAGGCATAGCTTTTTTAGTCTCTTACCATTATTTTATCTTTGTACTACATATTCTATTATTTGGGGCTTGAATTCTATTTATGCAACTAGCCCTAACTCAATAAGTATAAAATATGATAGTGATTCTATGATACTGTTTGAGAGGTTTATGATTTAAATCTTCCGATTTAATTGTACTAAAAATACCATTTTTGTTGAGAAATTATGTCTTTATTTTGTTTTCGTCTCTGTTTCTTTAATAATTTTGTTTAGTTGGTTTGACGTTAAATATTTATTTTAGATTTTAAAGTTTTATTCTATGGCAACTCTTAAAATAATTGTTGACATTTGTGCTTTTAGAAAAATTAACTATGAAAAGAAGTAAGACAGATAAGTTTGAGCTTAAACTTGAAAACGTGTGTTAGAGTCTTTGGTAAATAAATATAAAACCATCTTATCTTAGATATAATAATTGAAATAGACTTATAAGCAACTATTTAAAAAAATGTAATTTAAAAGTTCAAATAATTGTTTAGTATGATAAATTTTATTTGTTATAGATTAATTTTTAAATATTAATAGAAATAGCTTTATTTTAAAAAAATCAACATGGTATATTTTTTTAAAAAAATGATGGTTTAACTTATGAAAAATAGAAAATTGATTTGATTAGGTGAGAAATACACAAATATATAAAATAAATCTTCTTTTTAAAGTATAAAATTGAAAACTAAATATTAATTAAAGAACCAACTTGATTTTAGGTGAATATAAAAAGCTAGTAGGATATTGCTTTCAAAGTAGATCTGGAATTAAAGCGTTTTAAAAGGTGATAATAGATAGTTTTAGCTTCCTATATAAAAAATTTTAATTGTTCATGTCGTATTTGGCTATTAATTGTTTGATAGCTTGATGAGGAACGACTCCAAATCATATGAGACGTTAGGCAAAACTTCGATAGAGAGAATTTCATATAGAAAATATTATCTGAAATTTATTTTTCTTGCTTTTTGAGATGTAAAATTATGTATTAATTTTGATAATCTAAGTTCATTTATATGGACCTTAACTAAGATTTAGTCAATTTTAATTTTGAAAAGCTTCTTTCAGCCGAAGCAACCATTATTGGTATTGTTAATAATATTCTATACGCAATATATGCATTAGAAAAAGCATTAACTTATGATATAATATTTTAATAGGACAATCAATATCATTTTGCAAAACTCTCTTCATATTTTTAATCCAAAAAATAAATCTAAATAGTTAATGTCAGAAAATGTATCATATTTTAATGTATTTTCAAGATTAATACTGTAACATCCCAAATTTCATGAAAATTTAAGTTAATTATCTAAAATTATTGAGTTTAAGTTTCCCTTTCATTTGGAAAATTGGGATTAAATTGAAATAATTAAAAAAGTTTTATTGGGTTAAATTGAATTTAATTGATTAGATATTCGAACTGATTATCTTGAAAATATTGAATTTTGCTCCCTTTGATTTTGGATTTTAGGGCCAACTTAAAAAAATAATAATAAAAGAGATAATTAATTTCATGTGGTTTTTAATTGATTTAAATATTAGGAAGGATTTAATTTGTATCAAATTGATGGATCTTATGCCTTTAATTTTGATTTTTGAAGCCTAAATTAAATTAAAATAATTTGAAAAGTTAATTGATTTATAAATTTAATAGAATCTTTGGAGATTTTGGAGATATTGTGATAAAATATTTTATTTATCTTTTCAGAATTTTTTTAAAAAATAAAAGAATTAAGATTTTTTCGAAATTAAATGAGAGTGAAAAAAGGTAAAAAATTGGGGAGAAAACAATTTGGCGACAGCTTTTACAAAATTGTCGATAATTTGAGTTTCAACCGCTGGATCGTGCTCAAATTTGGTCATTCTGTTCGAGACATATAGAGTTTCATTTTGAACGGTTGGATCGTTGGTTGAAGCTCTGGTTTGCTCGTAATTGCTACTGAAGAAAATCTGTAAAACTAGAAATTCCCCTTCTCTCCCACCCTCGCAAACCCTCCTCATGCAAGACCCTCACTACCAGCCGCTAGCCTAAACAATTTATGTCATCTGACAGCAACACCCGCTGACTATCTATAATATCCACGAGCCGACGTGCCATATACCGCCACTACCAGATCTTTGCCGAAATCTTGAGAAAAGCCTTGGGTAAGATTTATTTTCCTTATAATTTGGGAGGTGAAATTCACCCATTTGATTTTAGGTTAAATTAGTAACCTCTCTTTGATGTGAAACTTAGATTCAAGATTTGGAAGTTTTGAGGCATTGACCATCAAGCTAGAGACCATTTTGTTTTGTAGAAATTTGGTGAAGATCGGTAAGTTTTGTAAGTTATTGGATAGTTATTCTTTTGGATAAAGAGTAATAGTGGAAAATTAAGTTATTGATTTTGAATTTAATTCTTGATCAGATTGGCTAATTGAATCAAGTTTTGGAATTTGTCTTGGACCAAGCCACAACTTTAGATTGATTCAAGTGTGCTAAAGAAGTTCTAAGGAGATTTTGTTTTGCGTTTTTTACCAAGTTGAGGTAAATGATACTATTATAAGTGTCTTTATACCAAGCGACCTAGTCTAAAATTATAAAGTTAACTAATGGACTCTTGAAGCATGATTTTGTCATTATGTTGCAATAGTTATGAGTATTATGAGCATGTTCGAATTTCTAATCAGTACTAAAATTATGTATGTGATGTATGAATAAACCAATAAGGAAGTTTACCATCTTGTCTTGATGCATGTTTTATTTCAGAGGACCGATAGGTCTAGTTCATGTTTGACGGTGTGCCTACGGGTCACTAGACATACATAAGCCGACATATTTACGTTAATGTTATTTTTTCATGTTTCATGTTTGACGGTGTGCCTACGGGCCACTAGACATCCGTGAGCCGACAGGTTTACGTTCATGTTATTTTTTATGTTTGACGGTGTGCCTATGGGCCGCTAGACGTGCATGAGCCGACAGGTTTACATTCATGTTATTTCCATGTTTGACGGTGTGCCTACGGGCCACTAGACATACGTGAGTCGTCGGGTTCACGTTCATGTTATTTTCATGTTTAACGGTGTGTCTACGAGCCATTAGACATGCGTATCAAGGCAAGACAGTACGTCTTTTGGTTTCCTTTCATCATCAAAAACTGATGTAGCTGTATGAGCCACGAGCCATCATTCTTTGCTCGTGGATGCATAGCTTGATCCCAATGGAATCACTTACTGAGTATTTTATACTCAACCTTTCTTAATTTATGTTTTTTAGATAAGGATAGGAATTGACTGGTGGGTGATGAGAGGGACCTGTGATCATGCCATATGGGACATGTAAATCGCTTCCGCCCAGTTTACGTTTTCAAGCTATTTAAAAGTTTTGATTTGAAACTCGATGTTGGTCAAAATTTTATTTATTTAAGTTATTTTTTTCTTCATTATTTTAGGGCCCCGAACAAAGCTTTTACTTATTTGTTATTTATTTTGGAAAAATGTCTTTATTATTTTAATGAAATTTATTTTCCTCAATGGTCAAAATGTTTTTAATGTAAATGTGTAATTATGAGTACCGGCCGTTATTAGAGTACTCAAAAAGTCGGGTCGTTACAAATACAATATCTTTTCAAATTATCATCTAATGACTTTAAAATTTTCATATCAAAATAAGAAGTTACAAATATTTTTATATACTTGAAATCGTTCAAATCTATTTTAAAGTGAAGAAATTACTTGATCTATAATATATTAAAAGTAATCAATTTTAAAAGAATCTTCATGTGATCGTGTTTCTTCAATGTCAAAATTCTCATCAAATTGTCTTTTTTTTTTCTTTGAATCATTCTTTTTTAAAGAAATATTGATTGTATTTTCATACCATTTTTAAGTTTTTTAACTAAAATCATAGTATCTGTGAATCTATTTTCTCTATTTTTCTAAAAATTAAACTAAACCTTTCAAGTGATCTAAAACAACATCAATATGCACATCTTTATGTTGTAAAACTTTACTCACAGAACTTACAACAAAAGATGTCATACCATATAGTCATGCCTAACAATAATTCAAAGTTTTCAAATTCATAACTAGCTAAACAATTAGCTTCACTTTTCACTTTTGAATTTTCACTTGTTTCTCCTAATTTTAATAAAATTTCCCTTAATTGAGGCTCTTGAAATTGATTTCTGCATTTGATAATCAAACTTGGTCCCATGAGACCATACAAAATATCGATGAAAACCTATCGGGAGGGAGAGAATTCAACTTAATATGAATCTAACCTACCATAAATAATATATTTATGAGGAAAACCGGAAGTATTTTAATTTTGAAAAAATAAATAAGAAATATAAGAAATATGAAAGGTTTTCAACTCTCCTAACGTAAACTTATGGGAGTTAGGAATTTTTGAGAGAATTATATTATTAATGGTTGAAATTTTTAAGGAAATTTAAAATGAATTATGAATAAAATATAAAAAGTTAATAAATTTGAAATGTTGGTAGATCAAAATTTGGAGAGTTTAGGAGTCCATTCATTATTGATTTTTTTTAGTAATTTGTATTTTCAATATTATAAGAAAAAATTTATGAAAAGTAATAAGTATATTATTTTGTATTTTAAATTTAATTTCATTAAAAATTATATTAAATTATATATATGTAAAATTTTAGATGTTTCTAAAATTGGGGTTTTAGGTGATATACTCACTCGTCTATAGCTTAAGTCGATCCTAACTTTGATTAATGTGTCCTTGAATATTATTATTAATTTATGTTTTTTTTTTTATTTTACTGTGACCATTTTAATTGTGCATGCCCATAATGTCATATTTGTCATTAATTGTTTGTTAGCTCCATAATGTGGCTTTGATTATATATGCTGGTTGAGGTGGGAAAATTTGGTGACAAAATAATATTACTGATTAGAACAAAACTCTCCTTTTTTTTAATTTGATAACTAAATGGATGCTTAATAAATCAATAAATAATATATTTGAGTAGAGTAATTTTAGAATGACTCAAATCATTTTGTCATCTCAAAAATAATTTTCTTTTAAAAATAGAAAAATTTGATACTCTCTATAGATACATCCTATATATAGTCCAAGAAATATTGCCCTTGAAAATTTTACTTTTTAAAAAATTAATTTTTTCTATTTTTTTCATAGTAAAAAAGTGGAGAGCATAAGAATTAGGTGTAGTCTAGGTGACGCCTAATAATTATTTTTTAAAAATTATGATGTTTTTCAACCTAAGTAATTTTGAAAAAATCAAAACTCATTTTAAGTGATTCTAGTCAATCTAGCAAGTGATTTTGTGATACTTTGATTTTTAAATAATTGTCGTATATTCTTTTAATAAAAAAGTATCCTCCTATTTTACTTTAGTTTGTCCAAAAATTATAAGAAAATTAACTTTTTTTTTTTTCTTTCTACCTTTTTAATCTCTAGATTCTCGCTCTCTATTTATAATTTCTTTCTTTTACGTTTATGAATTCTCGCACTCTATTTATAATATTTTCTTTCTTTAAGTTTCTTGTCTTGCTTATCTTTGACATTTATTTTACGCGGTGCAACTTCTCTTTAACCCTTTTTTTTTTTTTTTTTTCATTCCCAATCTTTTTCTTCAACCATTTAAATTTTTGTTATTTTCAATGTAATGCCGTTTTAATAATTTGATGGTCTTAAATGCCCTTTCAAAACAATAATTACTAAAAAAGTACTTTTAGTTAAATAAAATTTTATTTACAGATGTGGAATCAAAATTTAGAATTATTTTCTTAAAAAAAAAACAAACACTTCTAGAAAATTAATTTTAATTATATTGTTTTAAAATATTTATTATGCAGTCACTTCCAAAATGCTTTTGAATCATTCAAACTTACTTTTAAAATGGTAAATTTAAACATTAAAATGATTATCTAAAATTTAATTTTAATACATCACTCTCAAACAAATCGTTTTCACTAAAATCAAAACCGGACACACTAACTATATGATATTTTATAAGTTCAATTATAAAAAATAGATACAATCTTAAACAATAGCCTCTTCGTTGTTATGTCATTTTTCAGGTAGAGTTTAAAGTAAACTTATTTAACAATAATGGTGGCCCTTTCCCTTATCTTTTCGCTTTAGTACATCTTTTTTCCCCCTTGTTCACCAACAGTAAGGTAGTAATGTAGAAGACATTGAGATGATAATTTGAGTTTTGTTGAATTGGTTTTCTAATACAATATATGAAGTAGACTTGATTCAAACTTCGATCAAGAGCTATGCTTATTTTAGTTAGTTTTTTTTCTAATACAGTTACAAACAAAAAAAATTAGATAATGATCAATTTTTTTTTCCTATTGAAGTAGGCTCAAATTAGAAAAAAAAAAATAATAACTAAAAAGTAAATTTTCACATTTTATTATTGAAATTTTTGTATTTCCTTTTTTGTAGTACCAACTTTTTTCATACTATAATTCTCTTTTTTCTCAAATAATTTTTAGTGCTATTAAGCTCGCATCAGTTATCTAAAAAACTCACATGATTGACCATAAATAAAAATAGTAGAAAAATTACAATAGGTGACAATTCTAATATGCTATTTTGTAGGTGTGTTATTTATATTCGATATTTTTAAATATGGCAAAAACTTTGAATATGGTTTTTAATTATTTTTTATTCTATATTTGTCTTAAACAATCAATTGATAGAGAGAGAAAAGCGGTGACCGGACGTGCGGTGGTCGATAAAGGTAAGTGGCGACCAACAACAGATAGTGTGGAGCAGTGCTAGTTGGTAAAAAAAAGATGTTAGGGAAAATAAAGATAGAAAGAGAGAGAGAAAAGCAACGACTGGACATGCGACGGGGAGGTGAGTGGTGGCCAACGACATATGGTGAGGAGGAGTGCTAGTAGGGGGGAGGAAGTCTAACCTTTTTTAAAAAAAAAAGTGAAAAGTATATCAATTCAATTAAGCAAATATTTAAGTTTATCAACACTATATCAATCAAGTGTATTATTAGTATATCAGTCAAGTGTATCAACATTATAAAAGAGTTCAGCATTATCAAGTTTATGTGCAGTATATCAGTCTAGCGTATCATTATCAAGTATATGAGTCAAAATGTATCAAGTTTATCAAGGATATCAGTTAAATGCATCAACATCATTATCAAATATATCAATTAAGTGTATCAGCTATATAACAGTGGTGTATCAAGCATATATCAACATAATGAGGATATTTGCGACATTTTACATCTTTTATATATCGGTAGGGATTCATTTTTGTCATTTTTGTAAACACGCAAACATGTGGGCTTTAAGCCCTATTAATATACTTTGTTTTTCTCTTTTTGCAAGTGCCACATAATAGTATCCGCATTTCCATAATTTTGTAAAATGTCCTTGTAAAGATAACCCATTAGGTGTTTATAAAAATAACCCATTAGGTGTTTATAAAAATAACCCATTAGCCTATTAGTTTTGATCACATGATTTGCACGTCTGAATTAGTTATTGTTGTAAATGGTGTTTATAATTTCCGTTAGTAACAGAGAGTTTGTTATAGGAGGTTTTCTTCCTTTCTTCGATTTATAATCTCTTCTTGTACTCCCTCTGTAATGTAATGAAGTGAATGAAATGAGAAGGTTTCCTCCTACTTCTTGGTGTTATGAGTTTATTCAAAATGGTATCAGAGCCATAGTCTTGCGACTCAACACGTTCAAAATTCTTCAGAATTTTTTTCATTCACAACATCAATGGATGAAGTCAAGGGAGAAACCAACATTCGATCTAGTATGATCATCAATTTTGGCAATAAAATTTCAACTGTGAAGCCGACGAATGAAAACTTTATCACATGGAAATTTGAAATTGAAATTGCTCTTGAAGGCAATGGATTAAAAGAGTTTCTAGATCCTACATCGAAACCTCCACCTGAAGTAATCAAAGTTGTTGAAGGTACAAACACTATTAGTAAACCTAATCCAGTCTTTTTGCCATGGAAACGTTAGGATAGATTGATTTCATCTTGGTTACTTAGCTCCATAACTGAGAACATCCTAGAACAGACTCAACATTGTCAATCGTCTAAGGATATCTCGCATCGTCTTTTGACAATTTTCAATTCTAGAAATATGGCTTTAATAATGAAAATCAAAACGAAACTTCTGACGATTCAAAAAGGAAGTTTTTCATTAAGTGATTATGTTGGTAAAATCAAGAAATATGTCAATGCTTTAGCTGCAATTAGAAAAGAAATACTAGAAGAAGATCATATAACGTACATATTGGTTGGACTGAGATCTGAATATGAATCCATGGTTTCTTTTAGCTTTACGAAAGTTGAATCTCAAAGTGTTCAAGGTATCATTGGTCTGTTATTAACAGAAGAAAAAAAAAATGAAAGTAAGATGAAATCGATAAATACATATGGTATACCTCCCTCAGCAAATCTCACAGTTCAAAATAATACTACACATGAAAACGATCAACCAAAGTCTGGAAATCAATTTCAAGGACAACAAAATTCCAGGGGACGTGGTTGAAACACTGAGGTGGTAGAGGATGGAATAATCACAACAAGTCACAATGCCAATTGTGCTCAAAGTTTGGTCATACTACAAACAAATGCTATTCTCTTTACAATAGACAAATGTTTCAATAGCAGGATAGTGGTTGAGTTTACTCTCAACCACAAATTGGTAATGGTAACTTCAATCCTTCGATGACTGCTCTATTTGCTACCTCCAACACTGCTGAATATAATCAAGACAATAATTGGTATCTGGATTCAGGAGCAACAAATCATCTGACACATAACTTCAACAATTTAGGTTTCAGTTCTGAATATCTTGGAAGAAATTGAGTACAAGTTGGAAATGGTACAAGTATGTCTATTTCTTACACTGGCTATACTTCATTCATATGCCCTTCAAATCGATTACTTCATGTTTATAATCTCCTTCATGTTCCAAATATAACAAAAAAAAAAAAAAAAAAAAAAAAAAAAAAAAAACTTAACAAGTGTTAGTCAATTTGCTAAAGATAATTTTGTCTTCTTTAAATTTCATCATTCTTTTTGCTATATGAAGGACCAAATCTTTGGCCAAATTATTTTCCATGGAACACTCTATGAAGAACTATATCGATTCAATATTTCCTCATTCAAAGATCATCAACCATATTCTATTACTCCCAAAGTTATTGGTGCTACTATTAAATCCAACTCTACAAACTATTGTACTCTAAATAAATGGCACCAAAGACTTGGACATCCAACCTTGCCAATTTTTAGACAAGTTACTAAACTTAGTAATATTTCAATTCCTTCTAATACAAAATTTGATTTTTGTTCTGCATGTGTTGTTGAAAAAACTCATACTTCTCCGTTTACTCCTTCTGTTATAACTTATATAACTCCTTTACAACTCATAGTTGCTGAAACATGAGGTCCTGCCCATATTAATTGAAATAATAGCTTTCAATATTATGTGAGCTTTATTGATGCTTTCTCTAGATACACATAGATTTATTTTCTATCATCCAAATCTGATGTGTTCCATGCTTTCAAGTCTTTTAAAACTTATGTTGAAAAATACTAGATATGGCAATTATTCTTTTTCAATCCATGGAGGAGGAGAATTCAAAACTCTAACTTCTTTTCTAACTCAACATAGCATTGAACATAGATTATCTTGTCCATATACCTCTCAACAAAATGGTATAGCCGAGAGAAAGCATCGCCACATTGTAGACATGGGTCTTACACTCTTGTCTCAAGCATATATGCCCCTTATTTTCTGGGATGATGCTTTTTCCACAGTTGTATATCTCATCAATGAGTTGCCATCTATAGTCCTGAATGGAGTGAGTCCAATGTTCATTCTTCTTATAACTCATCCTAACTACATGTTTCTTAAAACCTTTGGTTGTTGTTGTTATCCTTGCCTTCGTCCATATAAATCAAATAAACTCAATTTTCATTTTGAACCCTGTACTTCCATTGGCTATAACAATCAATATAAAGGGTACAAGTATCTTGCATCCAATAGAGTTTTCATTTCTAGAAATGTTTGAGTCATCCTTTACTTTTGCTCAATCTCATCCATCTTATAGTACAAATACAAATTCCACATCAACCCTACAAAATCTACCTTTAGTGTCTAATTTATCTATACCAAATACTACTTACTTGATTCTTCCAATATTCAAAGAGAAATAAGAACATACGGAATCCGATCAACAGTTGAACAACAACAATGTAACAGACACTTTTGTTGATTATGATGGAATTAACACAAAGCAGTTGAAATTAATCAGGTTGGGTCAGTTGATGCAGTAAGATCAAATATATCAGTTGAAAACACTTAGTCCTCTGCACCTACAATTCATGTTCTTGCTAGCAATTCCCATCCTAAGATTACGAGTGCCAAAAATAGGATATTCAAACTTAAAGCTCTTACAGTGAACTTTGCAGAAACAGAGCTTTCAAATGTAAAGGAAGCCATGAAACATCCTTAATGAAAAAAGGCGATGCAAGAAGAATATGATGCTTTGATGGAAAATTGTACATGAGATTTGGTTCCTCTTGAAGGAACTCTTGTACAAGAGTATCTATGAGCGGAAACGGATCTTTCCAATTCATTGTAACAGAATTTCTACAAATACATTCAAACATACAAATATGCATTCACAACGTTAAATTACTGGCATGCTTAGATAATCAATAAATAAGAGATCGAGAGATCATACCAGTTGAAGTCTTTTCTTCACAGCAAATCTCCGCTTTCGCTGGAACGACAAGCTATCGTTCAGCAACTCCCAATCGTTTACCTCGAACAGTCTCCACACGAACAGAAGGAAACGGGGACGACACCACCACTCGGAACCTTCAGTATTCTCGGAGCGAGAATAAAAAGTGTGGGCTTTGTTCGGATTTGGTAGAGGGGAGGAGGCAAAGATATCGTATACAATGATTAAGCGAGTGGGAGAAAGACTCGTCTATCGTATAGACAAAATGCTTGATCATTTAGGTGAAGTAGACGATCGTGTAGGAATAGGTAATCGATCGTCTAAACGATCGTGTAAGAAAAGCTAAGTGATCCTCTATACGATCGTTTAGAAAAACTCGGGTGCTAAAACGATCGTTTAGTAAATAGCGCGTGCGGGTGTAAGCGTTAAGCGATCGTTCAGCACTATCGTATAGGTTCTGATTTTTACTAAGCGATGACATACTTCAACACTATCCGCACATCTAATGCTTAACACACCATAAGCTATTTAAGCGTCTCAAAGTGATTCTTCATCTTACTCATCCGTTATGAAAACAGAAGAGATGCCGACTAATTATCCCATAACTGTCCAATTAATAGATAATAAATATAATCACATTATATTCATAACCTATAGTTTAATATCATATATTAACCATAGTATTTTTTCTCCACTAGATATAAATCATATTTATATCCAATTTTTTCCAAATTAATGTATCTCATACATAAAGTTAATTATATCATATATAATCGAACTCCCTCTTGTCAATTTGAACATTTCAAACATACCCAAAAACTGATTCTCAACTTGTATCCAAGCTACCAAGGGGACCTTATGAACTTATGGCTCGAAGCTCCAACAGTACGTGAATAACTGACTAAACTCTATAGCCACGATATCCACCATCCGTTAATTGCCAGGCATTCCACTAAAGACCGACAACTGAACTCTTCTTACCATAGATATATTTCTATATCCATTGGATATAACCAATTATCAGTACGGTGAACCTTCACAAATGCTCGTAAGTACAATTGGGCCAGTTTACCGTTTTGCCCCTATAGTTACATCTTACTCCTTAAGTACTACTGATCCCTCTAATGAACAATACAACATAGGACACGAGACTTTAATGCATCAACCCCAACATCTCTACCTACAAATCAGAAAATTATAGGTTGCAAATGGGTTAGCAAAATCAAAAGGAACTCAGATGGGTCTATCTTTAGATACAAGGCACGTCTCATGGCTAAGGGATTTCACCAAACAACATACATTGAATATACTGAAACATATACTCCGGTTATAAAGCCTATAACTATACGAGTCTTATTAGCCTTAGCTCTTGCTTGTGGCTGGTCTATACGTTAGGTTGATATGAATAATATTTTTCTACATGGTTCCTTGTCTGAAAATATTTAAATGTAGCAGCCTACTGATTTTGTTCAAGAGAATGATGTTTCTTTGGTGAGCAAACTTTGAAAAGCTCTATATGGCTTGAAGTAGGTTCTTCGTGCGTGGTTTGAAAGATTAAGCTCATTTCATCATTCATTGGGTTTTTCTTCTTCCAGAGCTGACTCTTTTTTGTTGAGTTAATCAAGGTGAATCTTGCTATATTTTAATCTATGTGGATGACATTATCATTTAGGAAGCTCATAAAAGATCATCACTGAATTGATTGATACATTGAATAGTCAATTTGCTTTAAAGAACCTTGATTCCCTCAGTTATTTTCTTGGAATTGAAGTTTCTTATCCATCTAATGGAGGTATTTTTCTCTCACAATCTAAATATATACTTGATTTGTTAGAGAAAACAAATATGGTTGGTGCAAAAAGTAGTTTCACTCCTATGGTCAGTAGACCTTTACTGTCAGCTTATCAAGGAGAGAAAATGTCTGACGTTCGACTATATCGAAGTGTAGTGGGAGCCTTACAATATGCTACATTCATTAGACCAGAAATATCATTAGTGTAAATAAAGCTTACCAGTTCATGCACTCTCCAACCATGGTACATTGACAGCTGGTAAAACGGATCTTGAGGTACTGTACTTAAAAGGGACAATCAATGATGGTTTACTCTTTTTGGTTCCTTCTTCACTTTCATTACATGGATATGCTGATTCTGATTGGACCTCTAACCCAAACGAGAGTAAATCTGCCTCAAGTTACTGTATTTTTCTTGGTAGAAACTTGATATCTTGGAGATCAAAGAAACAAACAATCATTTATCGATTGAGTATAGAAGCTGAGTACATATGTTTAGCCACAATTGTTACTGAACTGGTATGATTGTATTCACTATTTTCTGATCTAAATATCTTGTGACCACATAAACCAATTTTTTGGTGTGACAACTTAAGTGTTGTGTATCTTAGTAGCGATCTGATCTTACACAAAGACTAAGCACGTGGAACTAGATATTTATTTTGTATGAGATTTCGTTTGTCAACAATGCATTGCAGTTCAACATCTTCCAGGCTTTGCACAAATTGATGATATTCTAACCAAACCACTTTCTGCTGCTGCCTTTTTTCATCTTAAATTCAAGCTATGAAGTCCTATTTCTTGGTGTTTTGAGTTTATTCAAAGACCTCTCATGTCTCTCTCAAACCAATATTTCAATTATTATATTTAAAACGATTAAAAATAAATAATTTGATTCTTGATTGATTAAGCTTTTTTTTTTTTTTTTTTTTTTTTTTGTGTTAATATCCCTCTGGTGTCTCTCTCAAACCATCATTTTTTTTAATTACTTATAGTTCAACAATTGCAAATATTAAAAACTATGGATGTTTGAATAAATAATTTGATTCTTGATTGATTAAGTTTATTGAAACAGACAACTTTTGATTAATTGTTATTAGTTATAGGCATTCTGTGTGAAATGAAATAAAAATATGGAACCTAATATGAATCTAAATTTAATTGGATAGAAATTGAATAAATTAAAATGAATATTGACTAACCAATAATATCTATTAGTAATTAAGAGGATATATATATACACGTGTGTGTATATGAATTGAATGAAGAAGGAAAGGCAATGCCGATCCCCCTTTTCACTCTCTAATCGCCATTACTTACCTTTAATGACTTCAGACGGTAAATAATAAAGCATTAATTAAAGATAATTACCACATTCGTATCATAGAGTTTTGAAAAGTCAAAATGTTTAATCAATCCGACCGTCCACCTTCTCATCAGCTATTGCCAAACAAGTGCTTCCACGTAATACGTCCTGAGTTTAGGCTAAGGTACCCGAATCTCCATAATAATAACATTCCAGTAGTAAAATTAATTACATCCCCACTAAATAAAACCTTTTATTTCATAATTTGACCATTATATTTTCCTTTTACATTCCATAGGTGGTAACAAAGCATTTCATTTTTAGTTATTTATTTATTATTTTCTTAAACTATAAGTTTTGTGTTATCAAAATCAACCTAATTTAACAACAATTTATTGGTACTCATTTTTTAAATCAGAATTTTAAACTCCTATATCCACTTATGAGTAGAAAAGGTTAGAGATATTTAAATAATAATACGTTTAATTAAAGTGTGGACTATATATGTAGATTAATAATTTATCACATTGAGTTAATTTATTAGATTGAGTCATATTATATGATCTAATTAATTAAGACTCTGGATTTCTAATTGAGTATGGATTTAATGGGTAGAAGCTTATTCCTAGTTAATTAGGTTTAATGGGAACCTAATTGAACTATTGTATAAAGAAACCTTAAGGCTATGGTCCCTAATATACCAAAACAATAAACACTCTGTCTTTCTTGAATCTCATCTAAAGAGATCCCACAAAGGACATTCGGAGTTTTGGTTGAAAAAAACCATAATCATCTATCATCATTTTTAAGCTATCGTTAGTTTCTCAATGGAATCCAGTTATTTATTTTTGACAATTTAGTATGAATGATCCCAGGATTTATCTATTCGATCAATATAGATATAAAGTAATTATGATAACAAGTGGAGCATGAATTTCATGTTGGATTGTCGATTTATATTTGCTTCCTACTGGGCATGTTCTTCAACCTTCGATTTCGATAAAGATGTTTAAAGTCACACATATCTATAAAGAGGCAAAAACAATGCATGATCGGTATTTAGGCTAACAAAATATTCAAGGAGTTGAAAATTATAGACACGGTATTCTGAATTCTATAATTTCATACTATCAACATAGTGGAGAAGTTTTTGAAAGTTTACTTTTCTCTTAAATACTATTGGAAGACACAACAGCTGCGGATGAGATATTTAACGAAAATTCCTTGCAATTAGGAAAGTCGACTATTCATAATTAACTAAAATATGAATTTTCTTAAAGTCTTTTTTAGGAACTGCCCTTATACACATGTATGCTAAGTGTGAATTTAAGTTAAGCTTGAATTTGATTAGATTCGTTTTTGTTTTTAAAATAGTTTGATAATAATGAATTTGATTAATTATGGATTGGGGGTCTCGTCGGTCTTGATTTTTTATTCAAGTTGTCGATTGAATTTCTTGTTGGCGTTTCTAAGTTTTCTTTATTAATAATTTGTTGAAGTTCTTGTTGATGGTTATTGGTTCTTGATTGATAAGTTTGTGAATTTAAATCTAAAGTCTAATTGATAATTCAAATTTAAATTAAATTAATTATACTGTGAATCCGGTTTAATTTTGATTAATCATTTGTGAATTTAAGTTAAATGTGATTAATCATGTTGTGGATTCAAGATTAATTGATCATGTCGTGGATTAAATATAAATTTGATAGATGTTTTGGTGAATTTAAATTTAAATTTTAGTTGATAATGTGGTAAATTTAAATTTAAATTTGATGATGATATTTGGTGATGTTCATATGTTTATATTGTTTTAATTATATTATGTGTATGCAATTATTGGATGAGTTTTGGTAAAGACTATATGGTGTTCTTCTTCTATTATTTTTGTATAATAATATTAATATATTATTGTGTCTTATAGTTTGGATTGAATTGGTCAAAATAATATATTACTAAAGTAACCTTTGTTATCTAGCTTAATTTAGTTATAAAATATAAGATGTGTATATTCATGAATTTATGCAGATAATTATCGACCAAAATGAAGATAATTATTTGGAAAATTGTGGCTATGCATGTGATAATGAGTATGTGACAATTATAAAGATTGTTTATGTAAAAAATAGTCGGTCCAAAGAAAGACTGTTTTTTTTTACAGAGTTTATTGTTAGTACTTTGATTACTGCATTGAGAATACCATTTACAGTTGGTGTTTTTTCCCAAAGGTTGGACATTAATGTTGTGTTAGATATCTTGTTAAAGGGACACACCACATATGTGAAATTATTTTGTTATATTTTAATTGTGAGTATATGTTTTGTTGTTTATTGTTTCAGTTGGTCTTACTCAAATATCTGGAAATCTGAGTTCAATCCCTAAGTTGAATAGATCAAACTTCAAGATTTGGAAGGAAAGTCTTCTCAGTGTATGGATTTGGACCTTGCATTAAGGACCAATAAACCTACTTCTACTGAGGAACAGTTGAATACAACTAATATAGAAAAAGGAGAATGGTCAAATCGCATTTATCTGATGATCATTAGGCACTCCATTCTAGAGTCTTTTTGGGGCTCTATCACGGAAAGTGGAAATGCCAATAAGTTACTTGCTCAAATTGAGAAATATTTTGCTAAAAATGAAAAAAGGGAAGCAAGTATTCTTTTAACTTCTTTAACTTACATGAGGTATAAAGGCAATGAGAACATAAGGGAGTCATTATGGAAATGTCCAATCTCGCAGGTAAATTAAAGGCACTTGATATCAAGATAAATGAAAATTTACTCGTACATCTCGTACTTATCTCTCTTCCTGAACAATGCACTTAGTTTAAGATAAGCTATAATACTCAGAAGGATAAATGAAGTATTAAAGAGCTAGTCTCACAATGTGTGTAAGAAGAAGATAGGATTGAGAGAGAAATGACAGAAAATGCTCATTTGGCAACTGGCTCTCGTGATAATAAGAAAAGGAAATCCGTGGATGTGCAGAAAGGACATCTCAAGATAATAAAAACAAGAAACAAGCTACTGAAGATCCTTGTTTTTTTTTTCAAAGCAGGAGGTCACTTTAAGAAAGATTGTCCCAAGTTTGCCAAGTGACATGTAAAGAAGGGTAAACTTCTTACTTTCGTTTGTTCTGAAGTTAATTTAGCTTTTGTACCTACAAATATTTGATGGGTAGATTCTGATGCTACTACTCACATGAGTATATCTATGCAGGGTTGCTTGTGGAGCCAACCTCTAAGTGATGTCGAAAAATTCATCTGTGTAGGTGATGACAAAGCAGTTCTAGTTGAAGCTATTGAGAATTTTAGATTACATTTAAAACTGATGGTTATTGGATTTGAATTAGACTTTGGTTGTACCGTCATTTAGACGAAATTTAGTTTCTATTTTCAGTTTGGACAGCTTTGATTTTTCTTGTTCTTTTGGAAATAATAAAGTTAGTCTTTTTCAAAATTACAAACTTATTGGTACTGGTTCTTTAATTGATCATCTATATATGCTTGATTCTTTTGCTTCATTTAACAAGATCATGTTATCTAATTCATATGGTACAAAGCGTAGACTAAATGAGAATTTCGCTATGTTATGACACAAGCGTTTAGGTCACATCTCTAAACATAGAATTCAGAGACTTGTGTCAGATAGAATTTTTTATTCCCTTTTATTTAAGTAACTTTTAACGTTTGTGTAGAATGTATTAAGGGAAAACAGACAAACATAAGAAAACTAGATGTGAACAGATGCTCAGACATCTTAGAACTAATACATATAGACATTTGTGGTCTATTCCCTACGACTTTTTTGAATGGACAACAATATTTTATTACGTTTATAGAAGACTGTCAAGATATGGGTACCTATATTTAATTCATGAGAAGTCTCAATTTTTGGATGTTTTCAAGTCTTTCAAAACTGAAGTTGAATTTCAACTTGTAAAGACAATTAAGGCTATCAAATCTGATCGTGGTGGTGAATACTACAGTAAATATGATAGATTAGGTGAGCAACGTCCAGAGCCCTTTGCCAAATACTTAGAGGAATCTGGAATCGTCCTGCAATACACCATATCGGGAAAATCCGGTGTGAATGATGTAGCAGAAAGGCGAAATAGAACACTTAAGGATATGGTAAGAAGTATGATTAGTCATTCTTCTTTATCAGAATCCTTCTGGGGTGAGGCATTAAAGACTGCACCATATATCCTAAATAAGGTACCTAGTAAAGCAGTAGATAAAACTCATTATGAGTTGTGGACAAGAAAGAAGCCTAATATTAGGCATCTTCACATCTGGGTTGCCCAGCTGAGGCTAGGCCTTACAGGCCTAACGAAAGAAAATTGGACTAAAAAACTATTAACTGTTATTTTATTGGGTATTCTGAGTGCTCTCGAGGTTCCAAGTTTTATGATCTCACTTCTAGATTATTGTTTGAGACGGGAAATGCTAGATTCCTTGAGGATATCTACTAGAGAAAGAAGAAGTGCAATTCCAGATGACTATATTGTATTTTTTCAAGAATATCAGGATGATGTGGGCATAATGGAAGATGATCCAATCAATTCCAACAAGCTCTACAAAGTTCTAACTCTCAAAAGTGGATAAATGCTATGGAAGAGGAAATAAAATCCATTAAAGACAATGACGTTTGGGAATTTGTTAAATTGCTATTAGAAGTGAAACCCATAGATTGTAAATGAATATTTAAAACCAAAAGGGATTTGCACGGCAATATCAAAAGATATAAGGTTCGTCTTGTTGCAAAGGTTTTTACTTAAAATGAAGACATGGATTACAAAGAGACTTTCTCTCTGGTTTCATTGAAATACTCTTTTAGGATAATTATGGCACTGATAGCTCACTTTGATTTAGAGCTACACTAGATGGATGTAAAAACTTCATTTCTCAATGGGAATATTGATGAGACAATTTATATGGTGCAACTAGACAATTTTGTGTCTGGTAGTTCAAAGTCTATGGTGTACAAATGGAAGAAATCTATCTATGGTCTCAAGCAAGCCTCTCCTCGATGGTATCACAAATTCCATGAAGTAATTATCTCCTTTAGTTTTGAGGTGAATATAGTGAAAATTTGTGTATATCACAAGTTTAGTAGGAGTAAATCTATCTTGATGGTGTTATATGTCGATGACATACTCATAATAAGTAATGATGTAGGTTTATTGCATGACACTAAGAGATTTCTCAAAGAGAATTTTGAGATGAAATATCTTGGTGATGCTTCTTTTGTATTAGGAATTGAAATATTGCGAGATCATTCTCAAGGTATTTTGAGATTGTCACAAAAAAACTACATTGAAAAGATTTCGAGTAGATTTGGCATGAAATATTGTGCACCAGGAGATACCCTAGTCGCTAAAGATGATAAATTTCATTTAGGTCAATGTCCCAAGATTGTACTTGAGACTACAGAGATGCAGAAGGTTCCCTATGCATCGACTATTGGAAGTTTAATGTACGCTTAAGTATGCACACGTTCAGATATTACATTCATAGTTTTGGAGTTATAGAAGATAAAAGATCATATGCTCACTCATCAGAGATTAGAAGTTTTGGGGATCATTAGGTACTCTGATTCTAATTATGTTGGATGACAAGACACTTTTCAATCTACTTCAGACTATATCTTCATGTTAGCTGGAGGAATTGTATCTTGGAAAAGTGTTAAACAAATATTTATGGCTTTTTCTACCATGGCTGCGGAGTTTATAATATGTTATAAGGCGTCAAATTATGGAATATGGTTGCGAAATTTTGTCACTGGGCTGCGGATAGTTGTTGCTGTAGAAAGACCACTAAAATTATTTTGTGACAATAAATCGATAGTGGTGTATTCCAACAACAACAGAAACAATATGAAATCAAAGCATGTAGGCGTGAAGTTTCTTGTTGTTAAAGAAAGAGTTCAAAATGGTTAAATTTCGATAGAACACATAGGAACAAACTCTATGGTGGCAGATCCATTGACTAAAGGTTTACCACCTAAAGTTTTTCATGAGCTTGTTGCTCACATGGGTGTTAAGTCACTTTTCTGATTCCATGGTTTAGTAGGAGTTTGTTATTAAGGACGTTCTTTGAACTTATTTTTGTTTATTTACTATATAGAATAAAATTGATGGTTTATGTTTTATTATCTGAACTTGTTTATCATGCATGCGGTTTAACAAATAAAGTTTAGCATAAAGTTTTTAAAAATGATCTCACTAAGGAATTTGGACCAGTTGGAAACATGCATGATCTAGATCATTTTATATATAGTTTCCATGCTATCCATCTATACTTGATCTATGTCATTAAATGTATTGGAATTGGTGATCAAGGAAGGTTTTGTTACAAGGGTAGTGACGAAAGCTGTCTTGATTCCATGCTAATACAAGAGATGGGTCATATTGAACTAAAGAGGAATTCTATTATTGAAATAACCTATTTAGGCGCGCTTAAGGTTCAAATGATTTAATTATATCAGGTACACAGACATAGTCCAAGTGGAAGATTGTTAAACATATTTAAATAATAATACGTTTAATTAAAGTATGAGCTATGTATGGGGATCAATAATTTATCACACTGGATTAATTTATTAGATTGGGTCATATTATGTGATATAATTAATTAAGACTCTTGATTCCTAATTGAGATGGACTTAATGGATAGAAGCCAATTTCTAGTCAATTAGGGTTTAATGGGAACCTTAATCGAACTAGTATATAAAAAGACTTTAGGGTTGTGGTCCCTAATATACCAAAACATTAAGCACTCAGTCTTTCTTGAATTTTATCTAGAGAGAGATCCCACTAAGAACATTCGGAGTTTTAGTTGAAGAAGATCATAGTCATCTATCATTATCTTGAAGCTATCATTAGTTTCTCAATGGAATCAGGTATGTTATTTATTCTTGACAATTTAGCATGAATGATTCTAGAGGTTATCTATTTAATATAGGTATAAAGTAATTATGCTAATAGAAAAAAGAAATTAATAAATGGATAGCTGAGTTTTCAAATTTTTGTCCATTAAATATTAAAATAAATATGTTTTTTTTATCTCAAAGTTTTGATTTTAATTTCAATTTGGTCTAATAGTGAAACTTAAAACCTAGAGACAAAATTAAAATAAAACTCAAACTTCAAAGATAATAACAATTTGAAATCTTAAGATTAAATTGAAATCAAACTCAAAACGTAATAACTAAAATTGTAAAATTTTGAAAAAAAACATATTTCACCCAAAAATATTTATAAATTTTATCTTACATTTAATTGACATTATTGACAGAGTTATGTTTAAAATAAATTAAATATAAGAATGATCCATATTGTGTCTTATTATCTTATTATTGCAAAATTAAATATAGAGAATGGTATCATGTAGTGTAATTATATGTAAGAAAGTTGAGGGCGGAGAAATATAATTGATTTATTTAATATTTGTTTAAATGTTTATTGCGTGGACGGAAAGTTTTGGGCGAACAGAGAGTCCACCGCCACCGACTTTTATCTCAGCTGCTTCGCTCCCACGCTCTCGCATCATCATCCACTTGTCCACCATCTAAGCTTTCATTTTTCGACGTCATCTTCTCATATATTATCTTTTTTTCTTTTTTTTTTTCTTTCTGTTATTTCAGTTTGGTCAAGAAAAGAAAATTCCCATCGTTTGAATTAAAATTGGGTGCGGGAATCCACGTCGGCTCTCGCACGGCCACAAACTGCTACGTGGATTTATATTTTCGGTACTTGTCTCCCCGCCGTTCGGTGAATGTTACTTCTCACCTTATATATATTTTTTTATTTTTATTTTTATCAGTTCCAATCATCCATCCTTAACCTTTCAACTCACTCCCCTTTCTTTTCATCAATTTCACCAAAATCTTTTATATATATAAATATATGTTTATAAATTAGGCTATTTCGTATATATATATATATT
The DNA here is from genome assembly GCF_009727055.1 of Benincasa hispida. Lineage (NCBI taxonomy): Eukaryota > Viridiplantae > Streptophyta > Magnoliopsida > Cucurbitales > Cucurbitaceae > Benincasa > Benincasa hispida. The sequence goes on from NC_052357.1 coordinate 84,292,431, forward strand.
TTTTTTTTGAAAGTTCCACTCATCATATTTGGTAATATTATTATGGTGTATGTCTTTTTTTTTTTTTAAATATCAATTTATACCATTACTCATAAATCAACAATTCATCTAAAAACTTAAGCTAATAGATTATGATAAATTTAATTATAATATATAATAAGAAGACCCAACAAATGGAAACAAATATTAATTGGAAAGGAAACACTATTGTAAAGACTTGAATATAGGACCTTCCTAAACCATCTATTCTAATATTATCTTAGATCATCAATTGCCTTAAAATTTAAAACTAATAAGTTAAGGTAAATAAAATTATAATAGCTAATAATTAACAATGTATCAATTTAAATCATAAACTAATAGTTTTATCAATTTCAACTATACAATTTTATAAGTATATCAATTCACACCCTTTATTAGGTTTTGTTTGAAAAAAATATCTTTTGTGAAATTTATAATTTTATCAATTAAATCGTTAAATTTTTATAATGGAATAAAAAATATAGACCTTAACCAAATTTTTCTTTGAGAATGAAAGAAATCGACTCGGTGTTTGAGAATTAATTTACTTTGATGAATTTGAAAGATAATTGTAATGAAGTGGAAGTTATAAATGGATATATTTACATAAATTTATATTTTTAATTGATACCATAAAAAAAAATTAAAGATATAAATTGATATTTGTTGTCGACATAAAATCCTGTCATTATTTTATTATAATTATTACTAATTTTAATGCAAATGAAGGAAGAGTGGGTAATTACGGCAGATTGATACAGATTAAGAAGAGAAAAAAAAGCACACAAAGAAAAGGAAAACGAATAGATAAATACAAAAAGATTGAAAGAAAAGGAGAAGAAAGAAATATAGATGGATGTTTAAACTTTAAAATATGTCGGCCAGAGTTGGATTTGTCTTGAAGGAAGATCAACGTGGCGGCCGTGGCCAATCGACAGAGAAGCAGCCAAGTAGGAAAGAATTTTGGCACCCTCTTTTTATCTTCTCACTTGTTATATATATAATCTCAAACCCAAACCCAAACCCAAACCCAAACCTTATGTATTTAAAGTACACCCATACAGCGTCCCTATCTTTTTCTGGTTCAAACGGCTGGTCCTCCTTTTTGTTTTTATATACCGAATTCACAAGAAAATCAGAACCCGAGAACTAATACCACCCCCAAGTACAAGTAGTTACCCGCTTTTCATATTCAGCGTTTTCCTCATGGCCCTTCCCTAGTTACCTCTCAACTTGAATTTTTTACCTCAACCTTCTTATATATTACATACACCCAAAAGGGTGTGTGTTTGGGTTGGATTTTATTTTATTCTTTTCGCTCTAAGATGGAAGGAGAAGTTTGCTCCGCTGTAAATTCATCACCGAAGAGGAAGCAAAGACATAGTCAGAATCATCTCCAACAAGAAAAGCCTTACAGAGGAATAAGGATGAGGAAGTGGGGAAAGTGGGTTGCAGAAATCAGAGAACCCAACAAACGCTCCAGGATTTGGCTTGGTTCATACACAACCCCCGTCGCCGCCGCTAGAGCTTATGACACCGCCGTCTTCTATCTCCGTGGCCCTACCGCCCGCCTTAACTTCCCCGAGTTGATGTTCGAAGCAGACCAGCTACACGACATGTCGGCCGCCTCCATACGCAAACGAGCCACCGAAGTCGGCGCTAGGGTTGACGCCATCCAGACCTCCCTCAACGCCTCTAATTCCGGTACTCAAATTTCCGACAAGCCCGATTTAAACGAGTACCCCAACCCTGAAACCTCAGACGACGATTGATTTCTCTACCGTAAAACCGAAATTATGAAAAAGAGAAACGGAATAAAAAAATGATTCCGTTTTGCTCGGTTGTAGTTGTGCGATTGTAACCGCCCCCCTACACGGCTTTATACAAATACTTGATCATCTCGCCTAATTTTGGATGTTCCTTTTTATTCTTGGTATTTGTGGTTTATTTTAATTGGTAGGAATAGCAATTTTTTTGTTAGGAGGGGTGGCGCCGCCGTGTGGACGAGTGGACGCCCACCGGAGAAATTTGGGATAAGGGATGAAGATCTCAATTAAAAAAAAAAAAAAAATTAAAAATAAAGTTTGGAGCAAGGGGGGACAACAACTGGTGCACATGACATGCTTGTGGAGTCCACAAGAAGGCACAATGAAAAGAGAAGCCCAATATTATGTGAGAGCGAGAGAAAGCGATGTTATATTAGTGGCCTTCATATTAGGTTCTAAATTGTGAAGCTTTTGCCGGACATTTCTTTTGATTTCCCTCATCTTCTTTTAGCAAACATAGAGACGGCAACCGCACCGCCGCCCTGCCATCTTAAAATTAAGACTACTACTCCCGCCGTTTTCAATTTGGTTGGTTTTAGTCTTCTCGTATTTAATGAAAATCTTAAGTTCTCTCATCTCATCTGTGTAGTAGACTAAATTAAACAAAATTGATCAAAACTTTTGACTTTTCTCCTCTTCTCCTTTTAAATCCCTGCTGTGGATGTGGGTCGAGCCTGAAAATCCATTAATTTTGTATAATTATAACACCGCCTTTCATGGATCTTGTACAAAAATTTAATTTTTATAATATATATCTCCCCTTACATTTGATTTAATCTTCGTCTCAGCTTCCATGCACCACTCATTATCAATATATATGGCAGACGCTACAGATGTGGCATAGGCCATAAATAAATTAATAATAGTCAGTTATATTATAAGGCAGCTGAGACTTTTATTTTAATACGTAGTTTGAATAGTGAAACAGCAGTCTTAATAATTACCGGAAATCCCATCACTAGATTTTGCATAAATAGAAGGTCGGTGGCGGGTGTAGTCAACAGCACCGCTAATTTACTCTTTTAACTTTAAGATTAGACGTTCAATTAATGAAAAATTATTGAAAGTTCTTTTTTTTTTCCCACCCCCAAAAGGTGGCGTTTTGGTTTTGGAAAGGAATGGATTCGATAATATGTGATTAAAATTAATAATTCTAACTTCACTGAGAGAATCATAATAATAATGGGTCTCTCGATTTGGAAAATTCCCCCTTTATTCCATCCTTCCATAATAAAAGATCCTAAAATTTAGATCGATCCACATGTAAACTATATATAGGAGTTGTTACGAGGTGCCCTAAAAAAATTGTGTAAGAAAGAAAAAGGGTTCGAACTGGCATTTTGTAATCTAATCGTGAGAGAAGAATATTTACTAAATCTGGGTTAGAATAAGAAAATTTGTGTGGAGTAAGCGTCGGTATTTACAGGTTGTTTGTATAGTTTTAGATTAAAAAGTGATTTAGAGTTGAAGTAATGGTAATTTAATAATAAAAACGTTACCGGGTGGTGACTCACCGTCATGGAGGTGTCACTTTCACACCGAACCGTCTCCCAATATGGAGAGGGTTTTGTTGGGAAATCATTCAGTAACGTGTCAAGCAGTTATTTACAATACAACTCCCGTCCCCACCGCTTAAAATCTTCTTTTCTAATATATTCGAGAAATTGAATAAATCCATAATTCGACGGCCACTCCCAATTTTTATAATGCTTTCAACGATAGCTACAAGGAAGGAACAAAATATCGAACAAACAATAATGAGACAAAATTGTATTATATGATTTATATACTCCGTACACAGCATACAATCATGTGGAAATAATATAAATTACATAAATATATTGGAAACGGAGAGTGGAGAAATGATGTGGGGGAGAGTCACAACTCATAACTCAACCTACCATCAACGCAATACTGGGTTTGTAATGAAAATGAAGTATATGACCATGGTCGGCCAAATATTGATTGAGAATTTATAAGGAAAAAACATAATAGCTGAATAGATAAGATACTAATAAGTAAGTATAACATGTTATTCTCTCCCTTCTTCTTCTTCATTATTATCTAATCTTAGTCTATTTAATCATTGGAAAACTCCTAAATAAATTAGGGTAAAAACTATAGATAAAAGATAGAAGAATTCCACGGTATGAAATAGGAATTTCAAACTTTCTTTCCTACCAAGGAACACTAAGCTCTCTTATAAGAAGAAACTCTTTCTCTTTATCTCACTCACTTATTGGATAACCATGAGTTCTCACCTATTTATAGCCTAAAGAAACTTAGCCATCCAGCAAATCCAATAGCTTCAAATTGTTTTTGATAGATGTGAATGATCTAATGACTTCAATTGTTCTAGAGAGATGTGAAAGATCTAAGGGTCACAAATTGGTCTTGAATAAAGTGTAAAATCTAATGGCCCAAAATTGTCTTCTAAGAAACTTCTTGAATAATAAGGATTTTTCTTGATAATTATCAAACAATCTCCCATTTGGAGAATTCAATCACATCTCCACATCATTCTTTCTACCTTGTCATCTTCATGTTGCTTATGCTTCTAGCTACTAGGCCATTCGGACACCAAATGAACTTGCCAGCATTGATTGCTTTTGTCAAGTAATCTGTCAGGTTTTCTTTTGTATGAATTTTATGCATATCCATTGTTCTTTCCTCCACTTTCTCACAAACAAAGTTGTACTGCACTCAAATATATTTGGACTTAGCATGGAAAGATGGATTTTTTGCAAGTTACAAGGCGCTCTGACAGTCACAAAACAGAGAAATTTTCTCATGTTCATGCCCAAGCTCCTCTAATAGTAATTTTAACTACCGCTTCTTTGCTAGCTTATGTAGCTGCAACATATTCTACTTTTGTTGTTGATGTCGCCACAACTGACTGCAGTTTGGAAACTCAGCTTACAATAGCAAGAGTAAACACATATCCATTGGTGAATTTGCTTTATCAAGATCACCTACCAAATTAGAGTCAATATATCCTCTGATAGTAAAGTTTGATCCTCCATAACACGTTGCATCATCTATGGACCCTTTAATGTATCTAAGGATCCTTTTAACAACACTCAAATGCTCTCGATCAAGATTCACCATATACCGACTAACAACTCCCACTACATGTGCAATGTCTGGTTTGGTACAAATTATGACAAACATTAAACTTCCCACTGCTGATGCATATGGCACTCGAGACATCTCCATCCTCACTGCTTCACTATTAGGGCTTATACTAAAGGATATCTTGAAATTAATAGGAAGAGGGGTAGAAATTGGCTTACAATCTTACACTAAGAAGCATAGATACTTCTAATTGTGCAGAGAATTAGTATTAGATACAGATATGATACGGATACGTTCAGATACGTGGTAGATACGTGATTTGAAGTATCTGATTATTTGTATTTTTATTTTTAATTTTCAGATATGCGTATCTGCTTCCAGATAGGGATACGTGGGTCAATTTTTTTTTTCAAATTTAAGCCCAACCCACGACCCATTTTATTTTAGTGCATATTTAGGAGTGATTTTAAAATTATCAAAAATCATTTTTTTTCATTTTTAAAATCACTCGAAAACACACATTTAATTACTCAAAATTAATTTAGTTTTCAATTTTACTCTTTTGAATGCAATTTTCATATCGTCAACATTAGTTTTGAAGGATTAAACATGTTTCACGGTAATTTTGAAAATAACAAAAGTGATTTCAACCATTTTAAAACCATTTCCAAATATAAAGTCCACTTATATTGAGCAATCTAAAACAAAATAAATTAAAAATGTTAAAAACATAAAAAATTGAAAAAAAAACCCGAAATGTAATTGAATCTTCATTCTTCCCTTCTCACTCACTATTTAAATCATGATTCACACCCGCTTCATCTTCAACTTCATTCTTCAATCTATATCTTCTACTTCTTTCCTACCGTCTACTCTAGTCGTTCAACAATCACTCGAAGTTATTGGACTTTTTTTTTCAAGTTTTCACTCTCTTCTTGAATCTACTTTAATCTAACTTAAAATAAGTATACGTATATATATGTATGTATATTATATATTATATATGTATATATGTATATATGTATACATACACATACATACAGACACACACATGCACATGTACACGCACGTACGCACACACTTTTATTTATATATGTATGTGTATATATATATATATATATATATATATAAGGTATCTTCAACGTATTTGTATCTTAGTTTTCTTAGAAATTAACGTATCGTCGTATCGTATTGTATCCATATCATGTATCCGTATCCATATATGTGCTTCTTAGATCTTGCATGTTAAAAATCGCAGGACATTCTTCAAATAATTTTTCTGAGAAAGCCAAATTTCTTATTATTTCTATCTCGGTGAATTTGCATCCCCAGAATCTTGTTTGCTGGTCTTAAGTCCTTCATTTCAAATTCCCTAGCCAAGTGAGCCTTCAAATTTTTTATACGATCTTTATTGGGGTCTGCTACCAACATGTCGTCTACATACAACAGTAAGGCAATGAAGTTGTTTTCTTCAAATCTCTTGAAATATGCACAAGGGTCTACATTAAGTCTATTGTATCCACGACTCATGATGAAGGAATCGAATCTCCTGTACCAACATCTCGGCGCCTGTTTGAGACCATACAAAGATTTGTTTAACCTACAAACCAAGTTCTCTTTTCCTTTTACTTCAAAACCTTCTGGTTGGAGCATATAGATTTCTTCTTCAAGATCTCCATGGAGAAATGCAGTTTTAACATCCAACTGCTCTAAGTACAAGTCAAATGTAGTACACATTGTCAGGACTATTTTAACAGTAGTAAATCGAACTAGGGGAGAAAAGTTCTTATTGAAGTCAATACATTCTTTCTGAGCATATCCCTTTACCGCCAATTTTGCCCGATATTGCTCCACTTGGTCATCAATGTTACACTTGATCTTATACACTCATTTGCTAATGGGCTTTCTCCCTTGTGGTACTGTTATAAGTCCAAGTCTTATTTTTATGAAGAACTTTTATTTCTTCTTGCATTTTTGTTATGCACTAAGTAGCATTTGAACTAGTCATTGTCTCTTGAAGAGTTAATGGTTCTCTATCCTTGGTTAGAAGACAATATGTAACATTACTCTTCATAATATATTCAGATTGCCAACTTAGTGGTTTTGTTATCCAATTAGATCGACGGATTTCTGATACTTGTAACTTAGCTAGTTCTTGGATCTTGTGCATTGGTTTAGCTTTAGAAGAGTCCCCTATATATTCTTTCTCCACAAGTACAGTTGTAGTCTTTGAGCTTTCATTCATCTGCTACTTGTTTTTTATCTTCTACAAAGATCATGTCCCTACTGATGATAACCTTGTGACAGTGGGATCCCATAGGTGATAGCCTTTTACACTATCAGCATACTTTAAGAATAAACATCTCCAAGATTTTGGATCTAGCTTTGTAGTTTCTTGGGCATTGTACATTATGCACACCAGACTTTTGAATATATGGATGTTCGAATAATCAGCCTATTTGTCAGACCATATAAGCATTAGTGTCTTCAATTTAATTTGCAATTGATGGAGCACGGTTCACTACATAATAGGCAGTATTCACTACCTTTGCCCAGTTTTCTCTAAGTTTACAGTTCCCAACATTGCTCTTGTTTTCTCTAACAAGGTTCTGTTCATTAGCTCTGCTACTCCATTTTGTTGAGGAGCATAAGCAATAGTGAATTGTCTTTTGATGCCTTCCTAATTGCAAAATTTTGCAAACTCATTGCTTGTATGTTCTCCTCCATTATCTATCCTCAAACACTTAATCTTCTTACCAAATTGAAGTTCCACTTACGCTTTCAATACTTTGAAGATTGAACACACATCTGCCTTTCTTGATGGGATACACCCAACACCTTCTGGAGTAATCTTCTATAAAGGACATAGAGTACCTTGCTCTTCTTCGAGATGTAATTGGTGCTTGCCATACATCATAATGAATCAATTCGAGAATCACTTTACTTCTAGAATTTGATGTGTTGAACTTTAATAGAGGAAGTTGTATACTCTTCAGGCCTTCTATATGTTGCACTTTTTGAATCGTGCAAACTGTATTATCATGGGACTTCAACTTGATCATTCCAATACTGACAATCTTCAAGGCATGATCATTATAACTGAACACAGATCCTCCGGAGACAGGTTCATAATGATGGTAACCATTATCGATGAGAGATTTGATAAGTGGTTTCTGATCTGAAGAACCATTAATCAACCATTCTTTTCCTCCCTTCCATAATTGTTACTACTTCACGCAAGATAAGACACCACCTTCATCTAAGGTGCTTGCTACATTTACATGAGGATTGAAATCTTTCTTGTTTAGATTCCAGCAATCCTTCTTCAAATGTCTCTTCTTTCCACAATTGTAGCATTTCATGTTCTTACTTTGTGATTTTGACATTCATTGATTTTTGCTCCCACGTGAGCCACGTTCCATTGATCTACCTCTTGTCACTGTTATACCAATTTATCTTTGATCTCACACCAATTTTCCTCTTCCAAGACAACAACTGTAATATCATCAAAACTTAGATAGTCTAAGAGAACATTACTTGTTAGATGACAAGTTGATCAAACGAATCAGGAAGATTTTAAAGTAGAAGTTCAAGATATTCATTTGACTTTATTTTATGACCCAACGACATGAGCTAAGAAAATATAGTATTTAACGTGTTCATGTGCTCTATCATTGAGGTGGATTCTCCGAAGAGTATACAACTTCCTCTTAAGGTAAATCTTATTGTGAAGTGGTTTGGTCTCATACAATTTTGTGAGGTGGTCTCAAATCTCCTTTGCGGTTTTCTTCTTCTCAATGCTTGACAATACATTATCAGCTAATGTTAGATGTGTTGGGGATGATGCCCTAAAGTCTCGTGTCCTGTAGTTTATAAATACAGTTTGTACGAACGCTTGTGATTTATAATATATGATACTTACTTCATTTCTTATCTTTGAACATTGGATGTCTTATTTACTTTACCACAAACCAATAAACTAAAATCCCTGGTTGTCATTATGTAACCTAAGCATGTATGTAGTGACATATAAGTGGATCATGTCTTAAGTGATAACCAAAATGGTCTGTAGTATATGGATATAGGAGAGAAACTTTATCCAAGTAATGCTACATATGCGGCCCGCTTTGTAGAATAGTTACAAGTATTGTGACTTGCTACAGATAGTCTGATCCTGATCATTCGTGTGGAGACATGCGAGCGGAGGCGTTTTATATAAAGAGTTTGTATAAGACCTGACCATGAAGTGTTAACGTCTTGTTATATAGCACCATTTATGACAGAGACTTCACTTCACTATGATGACCATAGGTAACATGACCTCAATCCTGAGTGAGTTGGGAACTCCTACCATTGAGGGTGGTTCTTTGATTTGCATGGGTGCGAGTGGCTAGGTCGCCGACTCAAACCTAGCATTTTGGGGATTCGTCTGATTTAAGAGTTGGGAACTCAGCTACACAAGATAAAATTCACTCCTTCCCTAAATCAGATGTAAGTAGATAGATTGCTCCCTTAAAGATTGATCCCGGGGCTTGAACGATGTGGCACCACAAACCTTCTCATGGCTTGAGAGGTGTCCACACATAGTAGGACTATATCGTATTGTTCATTAGAGGATCAATGGTACTTAAGGAGTTAGATGTAACTATAGGGGCAAAACGGTAAATTGGTCCAGCTATACTTACGAGCATCTGTGAAGGGTTATTGTACCGTTGATTGATTATATCCGATGGACACAAAAATATATTTATTGTAAGAAGAGTTCAACTATTGGTCTTTAGTGGAATGTCTGGTAGTTAACAGATGGTGGATGTCGTGGCTAAAGTATTTAGTTAACTATTCACATACCGTTGAAGCTTCGAGCCATAGGTCCATAAGGTCCCCTTGGTAGCTCAATGGATTCAAGTTGAGAATAAGTTTTTGGGTCAGTTTGGAATGTTCAAATTCACAAGAGGGAGTTCGATTATATATGATATAATTGAACTGGTTAATTATATATGTTATGATTGACCTTATGTATGAGATATATTAATTGGAGGAAAATGGATATAAATATGATTTATATCTAGTGGAGGAGAAAACATTATGGTTGATATATGATATTAAACTATAGATTAATGAATATAATACGATTATATTTATTATTTTATTTTAACAATTATAGGATAATTGTTCATGTCATTTTCTCCATAACCATGCGTTAGTGGGAAGTCCCAATCGGTTTTCGTAACTGAAGAATAAAATGAAAATTATTTTCCTTTTGCAAAGATCACGATTATTTGCTCAAGAGTAATGTGCTGCCTATCGCTTAGTAAAATCAGAGACTATACAATACCTCGAATTTACTGCACGATCGCATACACACGAGCGCCATCTTCTAAACGATCGGCTACCTTTTACTAAACGATCGTATAGATGATCGCTGTCCCTTTCCTACTTGATCGTGTATTTCATCTAAACGATCAAGCATTTTGTCTATACGATAGATGCAGCCTTCTTCTACTTGCTTGATCGTTGTATACGATCTTCCTCTCCTCTTCCCCTCTACCAAATCTAAACAGAGTTCACTCTTTAGATTCTCACACCGAGAATACTAAGGATTCCAAGTGGTGGTGTCGTCCCTATCTTCCGTCTGTTCGTGTGAAGACCGTTCGTGGTAGACGATCGGGTGTTGGTGAACGATAGCTTGACGTTCCAGCGAGAGCAAGAGCCCCTATTCTCTTAGAGAGAGCGAGATTTCTGCTGAAGAGAGTCTTCAACTGGTCAGTTTTCTTGTTCTTCTGTTTGTTAATCTTAAAGCATGCCGATAATTTTATAGTATGATGCATATCTGTTTGTTTGGATGTAAATGTGGTAATTCTATCACAATGTCTTTGGAAAGATCCACTTCCACTCAGAGGTACTCTTGTATAAGAGTTCCTTCAAGATGAATGTTTGCCATAACATTCCCGTCCATCTCGTTCCATCTGTTATCATCTGTGATCTCCACTGGCCTCTCATCAATGGCTGCAAGGAAATTATCTTTTCTCAAGAAAGCCTTCATCTTCAACTTCCACAACGAGAAATTAGTTCCTTTAAACTTTCAATCTCGAACTTTGCTGCCACTTCTATCACGAACTATAAACAATCCTTGATCATTTCTATTAATTCAGGTGAAAAATATCTTACTTATTTTCTAATATGGAGGATCCACCTATTAGTGGCAACCACAAAGTATACGATAAGTAGATATTAACACCCAAAATTAAACCAAACTCTCATAGCACTTGTTACAAAAGAGACTGTGACCAAATATAGTAAGATCACAACTAAAGCAGATTGAGAATAATAATAATGAAGAAGAAGAAGGAAGAGAATAACACACAATGATTTACTTGAAAAATCCCTAAAAAAATTAGGGCAAAAATCACGAGAAAGGATAGAAGAATTCCACTATATAAAATAGGAGTTTCAAACTTTCTTTCTTATAGAGGAAGACCAAGCTCTCTTACAAGAAGAAACTCTCTCTATTTTGTCTAATTCACTTGTTAGAGATTTTTTGGGATAGTTTGGCAACTAGGGGTTTTCACCTATTTATAGCCCAAAGAAACTTGGCAAGCAGATCCAATAACTTCAAATTGTTCGTGATAGATGTGAAGGATCTAATGACTCCAATTGTCCTAGAGAGATATGAAAGATCTAAGGATCACAAATTAGTCTTGGACAAAATCTAAGATCCAATGATCCTAAATTGTCTTCTAAGAAACTTCTTGAATAATAAGGATTTTTCTTGATAATTATCCAAAATAATCAACATAAAATAAGAATAGGAGAAACAAGGTTTAGCTAAAAGTAGCACCCTTGTCCAAATTAACGTGTTCGACTTCAGCCAAAGTCAACTCTAGCAATATAGTTAATGGGCCATGTCCCACACATAACCACCCCAAAATATCACCTTAGGACAAAAATAGGTCTAAGATAAGGTGCTTGCATTGGTCAAGACTGAGGTTGACCCTAGTCAAACATGAATTAAGACAAAGCCCGATAAGTTATATGATTATCCTAAAGTGACTCCAAAACCCTATCGAAATAATGTAGCTCAATCACTTCTATAAATACATAATTATAGCTCCATATGAAGTAATTTTGAGTTCTATAATCAAACTCTCTAACTTCCACACTCTCACTCTCTGATTTAAGCATCATGATGTGTGTGAGAAACACCACATCGAAGTATAGATTTTCTCTTTTTTAAATTAAGTTTTTCTTCCTTTTCAATAAATTTATTGTTAGTGCCACGTGAAGGTTTCAATCTCAATGGTTTCCAATCCAAATTTGAAAGGAAAAAAAAAAACGGAGAGAAGTTAATGGGGAAAAGAAACCCGAGTAGAGTAGCAAAAGTGCATAACAATGCACGCAATTGTGTATTTTTCAAAGCAGAGCCGTAAAAGAAATGTACATCATGATATGGCAATGCCACCACTGTGGATCAAGTCATTGCATTCTATGTTTGTTTACCTCCCTTCGTTCATCTTCATTTTTTAGCACAATAATTAGTAGGGAAGGATTTTAACTACTCATTTCATAGTTTTAAAAGATATTTTAGGTCGATGGAGCTAAACTCCATTTGGTTTATTCATTCCTTTTTGTAATTAAATTAAGGATTGACTTTATGTTTTTTGGTTTACAAATTATGTTTGTATTATAATAAGATTTGAATTCATAACCAAAATTTTAAAATAAAAATAAGTTTCTAAAAAGATTTGAGATGTATTTTGAAAAAAATATATAAAAAGTAGATAACAAAACAAATAAATCTATTCGTTGAAATAGCCTTAATGAGTTTAATTTTAGAAAAATAAATTATTAATTATCAATGCTTATTAAAGGGAGTCTAACTCATTTACTATTCCTTTACTTTGAAATCTTTCAATATTTGTTGTATTGGAAAAGTTAAAAATATATATTTGAAAAAAGAAAATAAATTTTCTTATACTATAATGCATACTACCTAGTCTATTGATTTCTGTAAAACCAACATTAAAAACTAGTTTGGATAATTTAAATAAAATAACGTCTCCTTAATAAAGTGTCAACCCTGATAATACTAGAAGATTTTCTAAAACTAATATGAACTTGATTAGACAAAATAATCTATCATGTTAAGACGTGAAATTGTGAATGAAAGAATGATACATCTACCTGAAAAATTTCTCCCACCACAAGAGAGATGAAGACTACAACTGAACATAAATATAGCCCAATGATATATCTCAATGTATAATATACTTTTATACCTTTTTTTTTTTTTATGTGGTATGATATTTAAATATTTATATTCTAATTTTGTTGTACTCATGGTATTAAATTTTTATCGACATGTCGATATTTCCACGTTTCTATAGGTTCGATATCAATGTGGAGGAGAATAACTATTTTTATTATATCGTAAAAAAATATACTAAACATAATAATTAAATAACAAAATATCACTAATATTAATATAATATTTGACCTGTTAACTTGTTTAAAAATCATGAAATATTTACAAACTAATTTAAGTTTTTTTTTTGAATTATTTTGTTTTTATTTTTTTTCAAAAATAACTATCGAAATCGAAATTTTATCACTATTTCCATTGAAGTTTCCGTAAAACTAAGATCTTGATATACTAAACATTTTGTTAGGTATGATATTTTCAATATTGGTATCAAGGAAAACCAAATATGAAAAAAGAAAAAGCTAAAAAATAATAATAATAAAAAAAAGGATATTTGTAATATTGTAAAATAAGGGAAAAATCTAAAAATATATCACTTCTTTAAAATATTTGTAAATATAAAAGTGTTGACTAGTCACCTTTAAAATTTTTCTAATTCTCAATTTCTTCTTTCTTTGTCTTGTCTTGTTGCACATCTTCTTCTTCTCACTTTTTTTTTTTTAATTTTTTCTTCTATTTTCGCTACTTTTTATTTTAAAATTTTATTTCTTTTCTCCAGTTTTTGCTTCTTCGCTTCTTTTTTTTTTAATGCTATTTTTTCCCATTTTTGCTTCCAGTTTTTGCTTCTTCCCTTTTTTTTTTTAATTTTTTTAATTTTCTTTCCTTTATTCAAAATTTTCTTCTTCATTTTCTTTTTTTTATTTTTTTAAAAAAATTATTTTCTTTTTTTTATCCGGTTTTTGCTTCTTCCATTTTTCCATAAGTATTATGAGACTGAGTTTTGTACTCAAGAATTGAAAGTACCCAATTCATAAGTAACCTAACACCAACAAACCAATCATCAAGTTTGATTATTATAACAAAACATTAAATATAAATAGCAAATGAAAATGAATTTGAAAGAAACATTTTTTTTGTCCACAAATTTGTACCATTTTTAGAAACATTTCTTAAAAGTTTGAAATAAGAAACGAGAATAGTTATTAAACAAATTTATTTCTTAAAAAATGAGAAATGCGAACAGTATCATACATGCCAATAGTTTTTTTTTTCTTTTTATAAGACTTTAACAGTATGATGTCTATCAGAAATAAACTTGAAAAAAATGGCATAGATGACCCAAAATGAAGGGCACAAATTGAAAATTTTGTATATTTGTGTATCATAATACTTGTTTATAAAATCAAATGAAGAAGAAGGGTCTGGTTTGGCTGTTAGCTATTTTTGTGAAAGTGCCCTTGAGAAGTATCGAAAAGAAAATGGACTATATGGATGTTTGGAAAGGACAAGGAAAGGGACAATAAGGTGGTCAGTAGCTATCATTGATAGAAGCTACCACTAATAGCATGTTATCGATGATAGAAGCTAACACTGATAGTACGTTATCGATGATGAAAACTACCATTAATAGTACGTTATCAGTGATAGAAGTTATCACTGATAATATGTTATTGATGATAGAGAGCTATCACTAATAATATGCTATCAATGAGATCATTGATAGCATCTTATCAATAAAAGAAGCTGTCACTGATAACCACGATATGAGTAATATTAGTGATTCGGTGATAGAAGTTAGGTGAAATCTATATGTCGAGTTGTTTTGAAAGTTCATAACTAGTTTTAGAAGTCTATCATTACTAGCCTTAAGCGTTAATATTTTAAGGTTGATTATAATTGATAAAAGTCTATTAGGGATAACGACTATCAATGATAGTCACGATAGAACATTACTAGTGATGGCTACTGCGTTAATTCTAAAACGCAGTAACTATCATTGATAGTCACTAATAACCTTAATTGTTAATGTTTCAAGGTTGATTCCAATTGAGGAAATTATATTAATGATAGCCACTGATAACTGATAGTAAATTAAAAGATAATATTTCAAGATTGTATTAATATTTTTCAATTTGAAAGCTACCATTGATAGCAACTATCAGTAATAACAATTGATAGTAGCTATCAGCTGCTATCAGTGATAGCTTTCAATTAGAGAAAATCAGAAAGAAGCCAGCAAAATGATGGTTAGACGTGAGATTTTTAGTGTTTTATCATTTTTTTGGTCTATATATATAATTATTTTATCATTGTCCTACATATTATATTATTTTGGGCTCAAATCCATTTACGCAACTAGCCTTAATAAAAAAGCGGTGAACAGTGCAGATGGACTAAGAGTTGGGCCAGTGTTGGTGGGGTGGAGAAAGGATTGAGGCACTGGTGGGCCGATCACAAATGGACCAGATGACGGAAGATAAGAGGGGGAAAGTATTGGGAAATTTGTGAGGGATAGCTATTTTAATAAATGACTAAAAGAAAAAAAAAAGTTGAAAAATAGCTAAACCGGTTGAATATGGAATAAGTTTGTCTATTGGTTATTTCGGGTTACTTCCGTATGTTTTAGGATTTTCTCTTTTAATTGTAATTTGATTTTGAGATATCATATTTAATTCTTTTGGTTTCTAAAATTCAAAATTTGTAGTATTTTCAGAATTGTTTGCGTCTTCGATTTTTTAAAAAATCCTATTGTGTTTATCCTGTCATCTTCGACGCGTTCCAATTTTGGTTGCTTTTCGTCTCTCATCTTCAACCTCTGATTTTAGCAAGTACTTTACATAACAATTTACATAAAACTTGTGTAAACTGTTTTACATTTTCCCCCTGTTTTCCAAGTCTTTGTCAGAATTACGTTCTTCATCACTTGTATCACTTTTTGAATTTACATTATCCTATATGAACATTGTATGTATAAGTAGTAAACTACGTACTAAAAGTAACACACTAAAAATTCCAGACAAATACAATGTATATATTTGTGTACGTACCTCTCTTCTTCTTCAATCTCCTGTTCTTGTGTGATTTGACTTACTTTTTGGTGGTTTGTTTACTTTCCACAAGGTGGAGCCCCTGAATTAAAAGTACACATATTGAATGTGTTATGATGTACAAATACGATATATTTACCTTCTTTATTCTGGCTTTTTTGTTTTTGTTACTTCCTTTGGCTTCTTCCATTATATTGGGCGTTCCCTTTTTTAATTCACGATTATAATGTTTTACTTTACTGTAAAAACTAAAACCAAAAGGTGGAAAAGCTAAATATTTGTACCTCTTGATCGTAGTTAATTGTTATTGGTGCAAGGTCCTTTAGTTAATGTAAAGCTGAAAAAAGAAAATGGAGACAGGGAAGATGAAGAGACAGGGAGCTCAAGAGACAGGCGACTGTTCGAATTTCCTCATATATTTCTCCAATCAAAACCTCTAACATTTATACATCAGAAGCCCTAGGAAATGAGGGCAAATTAAATGAAAGAATAAAAGAATAATTTGTGTATAGGTGTAAGCAGATTGTAGGTGGTCCTAGACCAATCATAAAACTTCCTAACAAATTCTGTTGAGTGGGAATCATCCTAGTCACCTGCTGATTGTATTCCTATGACGCCACTGTGGTATTTGTGTTGTTGACGTGGAGTTTTCTTTTCTCTTCCTCAATATCCCCCCTCAAATGAGGCGGAAGTGCAATGACCCCGAGTTTGTCCCGAAGAGTGAAAAACTGATTATGTGTGAGAGTTTTGGTAAGACGATCAGCCACTTGATCAACTGAAGGGACATACCGAACATCTAGAAGTCTTTTGAGAACTTGGTCTCTTACAAAATGAATGTCTATCTCAATGTGTTTTGTCCTGGCATGAAAAACTGAGTTGAGAGCCAACGCATTAGCACTCAAATTGTCGCACCATATGACGGGTTTGCTACGCTGTGCAACACCGATCTTTCCAAGAAGCTGTTGAAGCTAGATTATCTCAGCCGAGGCATGTGCTTGATCGGGCCACCTTGATTGTTTTTTCGAAGACCACAACATAAGTGTGCTCCCAAGAAAGATGCAATAAGCTGCCACTGATTTTCGGTCATGGATGTTCGTAGCCCAATCGGGATCTGAGAATGCTGAAATGGACATATTAGAATTGGACTGAATGTAGAGGTTGAAGTGTTTGATGCCACTGATATATCGAAGGAGACGTTTGACAGCAGACCAATGATTATCAGTAGGGCATTTTAGGAACTGACTGAGCTGATTGACAATAAAGGTGATATCAGGTCAAGTGTTAGTGAGGTATTGGAGAGTGCCTATGGTACTTCTATAAAGAAATTGATCTGCAAGGGATGTTCTACTGTTACAAGAAAGCTACCGATTCATTACACTAGGTGAAGGAGCAACCTTGAGATCAGACATATTCAGCTTAGTGAGAAGATCAACATACTTTTATTGACTTAGTAGGACTCTTTGTTCTAAATAGTGAATTTGTACACCAAGGAAGTAGTGAAAAGGTCCGAGATCCTTTAAGGAAAAAAGATTATCTAGCATACCAACTAACTTTTGTATCAAGAGAGCATCATTTCTAGTCAAAATTACATCATCAACATATACTAGCAGTAGCACAATAGTTGAACCTCTTCTAAAGATGAATAAGGAAGTGTCTGACCTTGCATTGTGAAATCCCCATGACAGTAACTCTTCTTTGAGGGTGTTGTTCCAGCCGTTTGGGGCTTGTTTGAGGCCATAGATGGCTCTATCCAGCTTACACACATGATGAGGGTGATAAGGATCAACGTACCCTAGCGGTTGGCTCATGTATATGTCTTCTTGGAGTTTGCCATTGAGAAAGGCATTATTGAAGTCAAGATGTCTCAACTTCCAGCCATGAGCTACAAGTGTTATGACCATTCAGATGGTTGAGGCTTTAACTACGGGGCTGAAATTTTCAAAGAAGTCAACACTCGGAGCTTGTGAAACCTTTTGGCTACTAGTCTGGCCTTGTAGCGTTGGATTGTACCATCAAAATGCCATTTAATTTTGAGACCCACTTGGCACCAACAACATCCAGGGAAGGAGAAAAGGGAACAAAGCTCCATGTACCATTTGTCATCAAGGCAGAGTACTCTTCATCTATTGCACTTTTCTATTGTGGTGTTTTGAGTGCATCAATAACATGGGTAGGCTCTGTGATGGACCAATCTTTCAAGGACTGAGTGAGAAGGATCCAGGGTTTGAAAATGCCAGCTTTCCCTGGGTGATCATAGAATGTGTGGGGAGAGGAAGTTGGGCCAGTGGGGTGGTTGTGCTTGGTGATGGGCTAGATTCAGTAGGGAAGAGGTGTGAATAGGGGAGGTTGAAGTAGGTAAGTCAGGGGTAGATTGAGGGGTGGGAAGTTGTAATTGTATAGGGGAAGGGAGGTCAGGTGGGTTGTTAGAGAGAAAGTTTATGGAGTGAGAGGCTGGTGAGGCCGTTATATGAGCAGGGCAAGATGCTGGTGTGTTGGTTGAGGCAGGACCAACAGACTGTGGGCAAGAGGGGGTTGCTCCTACAGTTGACACTTCAGGGATTATGGTAGCCAAGAGACCGGGGCTAATGGTTGTTTTGTCATACTTCTTGTACCTGTAAAGCTGGACTTAAAAGGAAAATCATCCTCATTAAATATAACATTTCTAGATATAAATATTCTACCAGACATGTTTAAGCACATATACCCTTTGTGATGTAAGCTAGGTCCAAGGAAAACTCATTTTTTCGTGCGATAGCTAATCTTATGATCATTGTACGATCTTAAGCAAGGAAAACAAGCACACCTGAACACTTTTAAATCTGCAAAATCTAACCTCTTATCAACCAATAGTTCAAGAGGAGACTTACCTTGAAGGACAGGAGTTGGCAAGCCATTGATTAGATAGGTTACATAAGCAAAGGCTTCCCACTAGTGATGAAGAGGAATAGAAGATTGAGCCAATAAAGTCAGACCTTTTTCAACAATGTCTCGATGTCGTCTCTCAGGCCTTCCATTTTGTGATGAAGTATAGGGGCAAGAGAACCTTGAGCTAGTACCCTGCTGACCACAAAACTGATGCACTCGTACATACCCCCCCAACCCCCCCCCATTATCAGATTGAAGTATTTTCACAACCCCATTGTATTGTTATTTTATCATAGTAGTAAAGTGTTGTTAGGCAGCTAACGTGTCGATTTTCAATCGTAGGGGATAAATCTAGGTGTACCTACTGTAATCATTCAAAAATATAACATAATATCTATAATCTTCAGAAGATAAAATTGGTGCAAGCCCCCATAAATCCGTATGTACTAAGTCAAATAGTTTAGTAGCTCTCGACTTAGAGTTTGGAAATGCAAGAGAATGAGATTTCCCATATTGACAATTATCACAAAATTGAACTTCATCATTCATACTAGTTGGAAGATTACATTGCTTAATGACAAGTTCTAAAGTTCTCAAGGCAAGATGACCAAGATGTTTGTGCCATAAGTTTTTAGACACTTCGTTCTTAGGAGACTTACTAAGACTCGAAAAAATTAAAGCAGACAGCTTGTTATTTTTATGCACTGAATGCTTCTGATTAGACTCTTTCGTGGGTATACCTCTCGAACATACTTTAACATCCACAAGTTGGTAAAGACCATCTTTAAGTTTCCCCTTCGGCATGATTAGCCCCGTATCCTTGTCCTTAATGAGACATAAATCATTGTGAAACTCAATAAGTATGTTATTATCTTTAGTAATCTTGGACACACTCACAATACTTTTGGCAATATTAGGCACACATAGCATATCTTTTAACTTCAGCTGATTATTACCATTCAAGAGACAAACATCACCTATATGCGAGATTCTAAGAGTATCACCATTTGCAACAACAATTGAGTCCTTACCTCTATATTCGTTCGGATTTCCTAAATTGGTATAGTCAGCTGTCACATGGCTTGAGGCACCACTATCTGCATACCAACTTAGATTAGTGAGAGTTTCAGGGTCTGCCATGAAGGATTGGGGAGTGTGGAGGTAACAAGAGCAGACTGACATTATGGGGCTCCCTTGTTTTGTTGTTGGCTTGTGTTTTCTCCCCTATTTTGTGAAAAATTTGGTGGTGCCAACTTTCTGTTATAATGCCCATAGCAGTAGTATGCAGTGTGACCAAAGCGACCACATACTTGACAGGATGGTTTGTTGCCTCTTCCTCTGCCTTTTCCTCTATTACTGTTATTACCTCTCTGATTCTCGCTTGAACTGTTGTTGTTGTTGCCTTGAGGCCTATGATTCGAGCTGACAGAAGGACCTCTGGTATTAGCCATGTTAATAGTGGTATTGTGGCTGAATCTTGTTGAGACTTTGTGCACAGCTTGATAATCTAAACGTTTCTCAAAGAGAAGTAACTCTGACTGCATATCCAACCAAGATGCATCTGCTTTACTCTGAATAGTGGCCACCACAGCATTGTATTCTTCATCTAATCTTAAAAGCACCTGTGACACCAAAGCCCTAGTAGAGACAGGACTACCAACTTGCTCAAGATTTTTAGAGTTATTTTTCATGATTCTTAAGTATTCTTCCATTTTCAAGTTACCTTTGCGAGTAGACTGAAAGACTTGCCTGGGATAATCTTCTTCAGCATGCGATTGGACTCCAAAAAGTTAATTAATATTGTCCCATAGCATTTTGGCACTCTCACACCCCATGACTTGAACTGCAATTTCAGGGGTCATCGAGTTGTACAACCACCCAAGTAGTAGCTGATCTACCGCCATCTAAGCTTCATATTGAGGGTTCACCTCAGAGAGCAATGTGGAACTCGAGCCCCATACATTTCCATTTGAGCCTCTGTCAGATGTAGAAGCTCCAATAACAGCTTCGCCGAAAAACCCAGCTCTTGCGGCAATCGCCTCCCTACCTGTGGAAGGCTGGAGATACATTGGAGGGCATGGCTTTTCGCCAGTCAGATAGCCTTCAAGTCTGTAGCTCCTCAAAATCAGTTAAGATTCTTCCACAATAAGAAGTTCTCCAGTTAAGTTTTATAGAGGTGATTTGGTTTAGGAGTTGGTTCAAGGGAGGGCTGCTAAACACAGTATTTGCGGGGTTCAAAGGAGAGCTATCACTGAGGTTGGCGTTGGCCATAATAGGCTCTGATACCAAGTTAAAAGAAAATGAAGAGACAAGGAAGATGAAGAGATAAGGGAGCTCAAGAATAAAAGAATAATTTATGTACAGGTGTAAGCAGATTGTAGGTGGTCCTAGACCAATCATAAAACTTCCTAATAAATTCTGTTGAGTGGGAATCAGCCTAGTCACTTGCTGATTGTATTCCTATGTGGCGCCACTGTGGTATTTTTCTTGCTGACGTGGAGTTTTCATTTCTCTTCCTCAATACCTTTTGCTTCTTTCTTCTATGGGTTTCTCTGGCAGCTAATAATCAATCTCTTTTCCTTCTATTGGTACTTGGTAGTTGATGCTGCTTTTACATGATTTTAGGGCTAATTATGTGTAAAATAATGAACATTAGTTTCTAGATTGCATGCACAAATTTTAAAATTTTTTGAATCAGATATCTTGATGATTTAAATGTTCATCGAATCTGGAATAGGAAATCCCGCAATCGAATGGTCATACTTTATTCTAATATCATGCTCCTTAATCCACTATTCATTTTTGTTTTTTTTTCAAACATCCTTTCATTTTTTTTTTTAAAATCAATTTAACATTGATGATGAGAACATAACATCAAAATCGTATTAAAAAAAATTATTTTCCAAGAGCCCTAAAAGGGGTGTTAGATATATTTAAATAATAATATGTTTAATTAAAGTATGAGCTATGTATGTGGATTAATAATTTATAATATAGGTTTATTTTATTAAATTGGACTCTATTATGTGATCTAATTAATTAAGACCCTAGATTCCTAATTGAGTATGACTTAATGAATAGAAGCTCATTCCTAGTTAATTAGGGTTTGAGGGAACCCTAATTGAACTAGTATATAAAGAGACCTTAGGGCTATAATCCCCAATATACCAAAACAATAAGCACTCAGTTTTTCTTGAATCCCATCTAGAGAGATCCTACTAAAGGCATTCGAAGTTTTGGTTGAGAAAGACTATAGTCGTCTTAGTCATTGTCATCTCGAAGCTATCATCAATCACAGTGGAATCCGATATGTTATTTATTCTTGACAATTTAGCATGAATGATCCTACGGTTAAATCTATCTAATATAGATTTAAATATTTATGCTAACAAGTGGTATTAAAGCATGAATTTCATGTTGGATTGTTGGTTTATATTTGTTTTTCATTGGTATTGTGATTCAATTTTGGTTTTGGTTAAAGAATTTAAAGATTATTTTTGTTATGGTATGAACACCGCCTAAAAGCGAAGCCTACAAATTGAATCATGTTACCAATTATTTAGATTTTATTCTTTTTGTTCTTTTTTTTTTTTGTTCTTTTAGCAATCTATTGTGATTAATAGTCAACATGAACACAAATTTGTTTTTCTGATTAATGATAAGCATGAACACAGATTGTGATTAAAAGAATTAAAAAAAAAAAATATGCACAGATTGTGCATATTGTTGTGTCGCCGACAATTGCCTAAATTTTTTCCATGGCAGCAAGTTTCTTTCATTGGTGGTGGAAGCAAGGCTTCAACGCCAATGGTCTGCAAGCTAAGAAATTGGACATCGATTGAAGAATCAAATTGGTCAACTGCCAATTGAAATTTTGTTGTTATTGCTTATTTGATCTTCTTGGTGGTTCATGATGTTGATAGTTGATAATTGACTAAATTTAAATAAGGTTTTTAAATTAAGTATGTGAATTTGAATCTAAAGCTTGATTGATGATTCAAGTTTAAATTAAATTAATTATATTGTGAATCCGGTTTAATTTTGATTAATCATTTGTGAATTTAAGTTAAAATTGATTAATCATGTTGTGGATTCAGGATTAATTGATCATGTTGTGGATTAAGTTTCAATTTGATTGATATTTTGATGAATTTAAATTTAAATATGATTGATAATGTGGTAAATTTAAATTTAAATTTGATTGATATTTTGGTGAATTTAAATTTAAATTTGATATTGCTTTAATTGTATTATGTGTTTGCAATTATAAATGAATATTGGTAAAGACTATTTGGTGTTCTTTCTCCTTTAATTTTGTATAATAATATTATTATATTATTGTGTCTTATATTTTAGATTGAATTGGTAAAAATAATATGTTGCCAAAATAGCCTCTATTATCTAGATCGATTTAATTATGAAATATAAGATATGCATATTCGTGAATTTATGTAGATAAATATCGGTCCAAAGGAAGATATTATTTGGCCAAATTGTGGGTATGCATATGATAATGAGTATGTGGCAATTAAAAGGATTGTTCATGTGAAAAATAGTCGATCCAAAGAAAGATTATTTTTTTATAGAGTTCATTGTCAGTACTTTGATTACTACGTTGAGAGTGCCAATTATAGTTGATGTGTTTTGCTCAAAGTTTGGACATCGATGTTGTGTTAGGTATCTTGTTAAAAGGGTCCGCCACATATGTGAAATTATTTTATTATATTTTGAGCATATGTTTTGTTGTTTATTGTTTTAGTTGATCTTAATCAAATATCTAGAAATTTGAGTTCAATCCCTAATTTGAATGGATCGAACTTCAAGATTTGGAAGGAAAGCCTAGAGATACTTCTCAGATGTATGAATTTGGACCTCGCATTAAGGATCGATAAACTTATTTCTACTGAGGAATAGCCAAATACGACTAATATAGAAAAGTGGGAACGATCAAATTGCATGTGTTTGATGATCATTAAGTACTCCAATCCGGAGTCTTTTTGGGGCTCTATCATGAAACGTGAAAATGCCAATAAGTTCATGCTCAAATTGAGAAATATTTTGCTAAAAATGAAAAGGGGGAAGCAAGTAGTCTTTTGACTTCTTTTAACTTCTATGAGGTGTAAGGGCAATGGAAACATAAGGGAGTACATTATGGAAATGTTCAATCTCGTAGGTAAATTAAAGGCACTTGATATTGAGATAAATGAAAATTTACTCGTACATCTGGTACTTATCTCTCTTCCTGCCCAATTCACTCAGTTTAAGATAAACTATAATACTCAAAAGGATAAATGGACTATTAATGAGCTTATCTCACAATGTGTGCAAAAAGAAGATAGGATTAAGAGAGAAAGGAAAGAAAGTGCTCATTTAGCAATAAGGTCTCGTGATAAGAAGTAAAGAAAATTTGTGGATGCTGCAGAAAGGACATATCAGCAGAATAAAAACGAGAAACAAGCTACTGAAAATCCTTGTTTTTTTGCAAAATGAAAGGTCACTTTAAGAAAGATTGTTCCAAGTACGTCAAGTGGCGTGTAAAGAAGGGTAAACTTCTTACTTTGGTTTGTTCTGAAGTTAATTTAGCTTTTGTACCTACAGATACTTGGTGGGTAGATTCTAGTGCTACTACTCACATAAGTATATCAATACAGGTTGCCTGTGGAGCTGACTACCAAGTGATGTTGAAAGATTCATCTATGTGGGCAATGGCAAAACATTTCTAATTAAAGCTATTGGAAATTTTGGATTACTTTTAAAAATTGGATGTTATTTGGATCTGAGTGAAACTTTTGTTGTACCGTCATTTAGACAAAATTTAGTTTCTATTTCCAGTTTGAACAAGTTTGAGTTTTCTTGTTCTTTTGGAAATAATAAAGTTAGTCTTTTTCAAGATTCCAAGCTTATTGGTCTCGGTTCTTTAATTGATAATATATATATGCTTGATTCTTTTGCTTTATTTAACAAGATCCTGTTATCTAATTCATGTGGTACAAAGCGTAAATTAAATGAGAATTTCGTTATGTTATAGCACACACGTTTAGGTCAAATCTCTAAACAGAGAATTCAGAGACTTGTATTAGATGGAATTCTTGATTTCCTTGATTTAAGTAATTTCGACGTTTGTGTGGAATGTATTAAGGAAAATCAAACAAACATAAGAAAATTAGGTGCCAACAGATGCTCATGTTAACAGTTGCTCATGTTAGGGTTGATTCCCTAAAGTCTCGTGTTCTGTAGTTTATAAACAATTTGTATGAATGCTTATGATGTATAATATATGATATTTACTAAATTTTGCTCATTTGAATGTTTTATTTGCTTTACCACAAAACCAATAAACTAAAATTCCTGGTTATCTTTATGTAACTTAAGCATGTATGTGGTGACATACAAGTGGATCATGTCTTAAGTGATAACCAAAATGGTCTGTAGTGTATGGATATAGGAGGAAAACCTTATCTTGGTAATGCTACGGATGTGGCCCGCTTTGTGAAATAGTTACAAGTGTTGTGACTTGTCATAGATGGTCTGATCCTGATCATTCGTGTAAGGGACATGCGAATTGGAGCGTCCTATACAAAAAGTTTGTATAAGACCTGACCACGAAGTGTTAACATCTCGTTATATAAGACCGTTCATGACAAAGACTTCACTTCATTAGGATGACCATAGGTAACATGACCTCAATCCTGAGTGAGTTGGGAACTCCTGCTATTGAGGGCAGTCCTTTGATTTTCATGGGTACGAGTGGTCAGGCCGCCGACTCAAACCTGCCACTTTGGGGATTCGTCTGATTTAGAATATGAGAACTCAGCTATACAAGATGGAATTCACTTCTTCCCCGAAGTAGGGGTAAGTAGATAGATAGCTCCATTAAGGGCTGATTCTAGGGCTTGAACGATGTGGTACCACACATCTTCTCATGGCCCCAGAGGTGTTCACACATAGTTGGATTATGTTGTATTGTTCATTAAAGGGATCGGTGGTACTTAAGGAGTGAGATGTAACTACAGGGACAAAACGGTAAATTGGCTCAGCTTTACGTACGAGCATCTGTGAAGGGTTATCGTACTCATGATTGGTTATATCCGATGGACACAGAAATATATCTGTGGTAAGAAGAGTTCAACTGTTGATCTTTAGTGGAATGTCTGGCAGTTAACGGATGGTGGATCTCGTGGCTAAAGAGTTTAGTCAACTATTCATGTACCGTTGGAGCTTTGAGTCATAGGTTCATAAGGTCCCCTTGGTAGATTGGATAAAAGATGAGAATCGGTTTTTGGGTCAGTTTGAAATGTACAAATTGACAAGAGGAAGTTCGATTATATATGATATAATTGAACTGGTTAATTATATATGATATGAAAAAACTAAATGTATAAGGTACATTGTTTTGGAGGAAATTGGATATAAATATGATTTATATCAAGTAGAGGAGAAAACACTATAGTTGATATATGATATCAAACTATAGATTGAGAATATAATATGATTATATTCATTATTTTAATAATTAGGCGGTTATGGGATAATTGGCCGAAGTTTTCTCCGGATTCGTGCGATAGTGGGAAGCTGAATTCAGTTCTTGTAACTGAAGAATAAAATGAAAATTATTTTCATTTCGCAAGATATCCGAAAATTCGCTCACGGTGTGAAAGCCTTCGATCGCTTAATGTTAAGAGCCTATACGATAACATCCACTTAACTAAACGATCGCACATCTACGTTTTTAAATGATCGCCCACAATTTCTTAAACGATCGCTTATGTTTGCTAGACGATCACTCAGTGCGCCGAGCGTAACTAAACAATCGCTTACCTTTTGATAGATGATCGCTTAGCATTTATTACACGATTGTGTACCCCTTTCTAAACGATCAGGCACACCCAACTATACAATAGTCTTTTCCTTTCTTCCACTTGCTTGTTTGTAGTACACGATCACTTTTCCTCCTTCCCTCTACCAATTCCATCTAAGTCCACCATTTGGATTTTCACTCCAAGAATATTGAGGACTTCGAGTGGTGATGTCATCCCCATTTGCTTGTTGTTTGTGCGCTGCTGATCGTATAGACGCTGTTAGGTGATTTCTTGCTGGACGAGTAGAAACGAGAGGAGTTCGTTCATGTTAGATCAAGTTCTTGTGAAGAAAGTCTTCAACTGGTATGTTCTCTTAGTCTTTTGTATTTATTTTTTAGAGCATGCCAGTAATTAGTGTTTTCAATGCATATCTATTTGTTAGAATATATGTGTAGTAATTCTATCACAATGAAATAGGAAAGATCCGCTTCCCCTCATAGGTACTCTTGTATAAGAGTTCCTTCAGCTCAGACGTCTTAAAACTAATACATACAGACATTTGTGGTCCATTCCCTACAACTTCTTGGAATGGACAACAATATTTTATTACGATCATAGATAACTATTCAAGATATGGGTAACTATATTTAATTCATAAGAAGTTTCAATCTTTGGACGTTTTCAAGTCTTTCGAAGCTAAAGTTAAACTTTAAATTAGAAAGAAAATTAAGGCTATCAAATTTGATCGTGGTGGTGAATACTATGGTAGATATGATGGATTAGGTGAACAACGTCTAGGGCGCTTTGCCAAATACCTAGAGGAATGTGAAATCGTCCTGTAATACACTATGTCGGACAAATCCAACATGAATGGTGTAGCGGAAAGACGAAATAAAACACTTAAGGATATGGTAAGAAGTATGATTAGTCATTATTCTCTACTAGAATCCCTTTGGGGTGAGGCACTAAAGACTGTAACATATATCTTTAATAGGGTACCTAGTAAAGTAGTAGCTAAAACTCCTTATGAGTTGTGGACAGGGACGAAGTCTAGTATCAAGCATTTTCACATCTGGGGTTGTCTAGCTGAGGCTAGGCCTTACAGGGCCTAGTGAAAGAAAATTTGACTCAAGAACTATTAGCTGCTATTTTGTTGGGTATTCTAAGTGCTCTCGGGGTTTCATGTTTTATGATCCCACTTCTAGATTACGAGAAATGCTAGATTTCTTGAGGATATTGAGTTTGGGGAGGGGATGGGGAGATAACATAAGAAAAGTTGTCTTTGAAGAGGAATTAGTTTCTTTTCCTAATGTGATTATAATTGATATTCAAGCTCTAATTCCTAATTTCACTATTTAACCAATTATAGAACAATATAACATTGAAGTCCCCATATTGAACCTGAAGTTCAAACTCAACAACCTCAAGAAGTGTGACTACGGAGATCTATTAGAGAGAGAAGAAGTGTAATTCCAAACGATTATATTGTGTTCTCAAGAACATCAGGGTGATGTGGCGTAATGGAAGATGATCCAATCAACTTTCAATAAGCTCTACAAAGTTCTAGCTCTCAAAAGTGAATAAGTGCTATGGAAGCGGAAATAAAGTCCATGAAAGACAATGATGTTTAGGAACTTGTCAAATTACCATTAGAAGTGAAACCCATAGGTTGTAAATGTATATTTAAAACCAAAAGGGATTCACATGACAATATCGAAAGATATAAGGTTCGTCTTGTTGCAAATGGTTTTATTCAAAAGGAAGGCATTGATTACAAAGAGTCTTTCTCTCTAGTTTCATTGAAAGACTCTCTTAGGGTATCATGATACTAGTAGCTCACTTTGATTTAGAGCTACACCAGATGGATGTAAAAACTACGTTTCTCAAATGGAATATTGCTAAGACGATTTATATGGTACAACCAAAAAACTGTGTCTGGTAATTTAAAGTCCATGGTGTGCAAATTGAAGAAATTCATCTACCGTCTTAAGCAAGCCTTTCGCCAATGGTATAAAAACTGCATGAAGTGATAACCTCCTTTGGTTTTGAGGTGAATATAGTGGAAGATTGTGTATATCACAAGTTCAGTGGGAGTAAATCAATCTTTCTGTAGTTATATGTCGATGACATACTCATAGCAAGTAATGATGTAAGTTTATTGCATGACACTAAGAGATTTCTCAAAAAGAATTTTGAGATGAAAGATTTTGGTGTTGCTTCTTTTGTATTAGGAATTGAAATACTGCGAGATTGTTCTCAAGGTATTTTGAGATTGTCACAAAAGAACTACATTAAAAAGATTTTGAGTAGATTTGGCGTGAAAGATTGTGCACCAGGAGATACCCCGATCGCTAAAGGTGATAAATTTCATTTAGCTCAATACCCCAAAACCACACTCGAGACTAAGGAGATGCAGAAGGTTCCCTATGCATTGGCTATTGGAAGTCTAATGTATGCTCAAGTATGTACGCGTATAGATATTACGTTCATAGTTGGAGTGTTAGGCAGATAGTTAAGCAACTCGGGGATGGATCATTAGAAAGCACCCGAACGGGTTATGAGGTATTTATAGAGAACAAAAGATTATATGTTCACTTATCGGAGATCAGAAGTTTTGGAGATCATTGGGTATTCTGATTCTGATTATGCTGGATGCCAAGAAACTTTGCGACACTTTAGGCTATATCTTCATGTTGGTTGGAGGAGCTGTATCCTCGAAAGTATTAAACAAACACTTATGGCTTGTTCTACCATGGTTGTAGAGTTTATAGTATGTTATGAGGTATCCAATTATGGAATATGGTTGCGAAATTTTATCATCGGGCTGTGGATAGTGGTTTGCATAGAAAGACCACTAAAATTATTTTGTGACAATAAGTCGGTAGTGATGTATTTCAACAACAACAAAAGCAATACAAAGTCAAAGCATGTAGACGTGAAGTTTCTGGTTGTTAAAGAAATAGTTCAGAATGGTGAAATTTCGATAGAACACATAGGAATAAACTCTATGGTGGAAAATCCGTTGACTAAAGGTTTACCACCTAAAATTTTTCATGAGCATGTTGCTCACATTGGTGTTAGTTACTTTTCTGATTCCATGGTCTAGTGAGAGTTTGTTATTGAGAATGTTCTTTAACCTTATTTTGTTTATTTTCTATATAGAAGAAAGTTGATGGTTTATATTTTATTATCTGAACTTATTTATCATGCATGCAGTTTAGCATAAAGTAAAGAATGATCTCACTATGGAATTTGGACCAGTTGGAAAAAGACATGATCTAGATCACTTTGCATGTAGTTTCCATGCTATCCATCCATACTTGATCTATGTCATTGAATGTATTGGAATTGGTGATCAAGGAAGGTATAGTTACAAGGGTAGTGACGAAATTCGCCTTGATTTCGTGCTAATACAAGAGATGAACCAGATTGAACTAAAGAAGAATTCTATTACTGAAATAACCTGTTTATGCACACTTAAAGTTTATGTGATTTAATTATATCCGGTACACAAACATAGCACAAATGGGAGATTGTTAGATATATTTAAATAGTAATATGTTTAATTAAAGTATGGGCTATGTATGTGGATTAATAATTTATCACATTGGGTTATTTTATTAGATTGAGCCCTATTATGTGATTTACTTAATTAAGGCCCTAGATTCCTAATTGAGTATAATAGGTAGAAGCCTATTCCTGATTAATTAAGGTTTAATGGGAACCCTAATTGAACTATACATAAAGAGATTTTAGGGCTATGGTCCTTAATATATCAAAACAATAAGCTCTCAATCTTTCTTGATTCCATCTAGAGGGAGATCCCACTAAGAGCATTCAGAGTTTTGGTTGAGAAAAACTATAGTCATCTTAAAGTCATAGTCATCTCGAAGCTATCACAATGGAATCCGGTATGTTATTTATTCTTGACAATTTAGCATGAATGATCTTAAGATTAAATATATTTAATATAGATTTAAATATTTATGCTTGGGTTTTCATCTTTGATGTCTGATGAAAGATGCATACAATTTCATACATCTTTTCTTTCGATGTATATGTTTCAGTTGAGCGAATAATGTTGTCGAAGATGCCATGAACATCAAGCTTGTGGATGAGATTGAGAATCATGGTTTGGAAGAAAAATGGCAAATTTGCTTCAAGTTTGTCTTAGAAAAGTGGGGAGTAAAAAAATTTCTAGTCCTATCATAGTAAAAACTGTCACTATTATACATTTTTATTTATATAATTTTTTACATAGACCCCACTAATAATTTTAAATAACAATAATAAAGTCTAGATATTTATCAAAACGCCAAAATTTATTGTCCTTTCAATTGGACATATAGCTAAAAGTGTGTACCTTCTTTGAAAAATGGCCAAACCAATTTTTATTTAGAAAAATGTCTACGTTCTAAATTTGAAACAGAATCTGAAACTCAAGTTGGACTAGATTACCCCTGATCCAAAACACAATCCTATCAAAAAGGAAATTTACAAATTTTTTATTTTTTTATTTTTAAAATATATATTAAGAAAATGGAAAACAATCAATCACACGCTTTCTTGCAAAAATATCAAATCAAATAAGCAAAAAAATATACTCCCTCGTTAGCCACCACATCCAAATATCATCCATCTTCCACCTCCCTTCTTCCTACTCTTATCTTCTTTTTGCAACCATTCCCCGAAAAAATTTCCAATTCTACCGTTCTATACTTCTTCTCTTCCATGAGTAATATGTAACACTATTATACATTTTTATTTATATAATTTTTTACTAAAAATATGCTCAATTAAATTCCTTAAAAAAGAACTTTTGAAATCATGCAAAAAACAAAAAATAACAAAAGGAAACTTGTTAATTAAATCAAATAACATTAACAATTCTTCAAATTTGGAAACAAGATAAGATCATTTATTCAAATTTTATTTGACCCCAAAGGGTTATTTAAACCTCAAAATATATTCTGAATTTAAAAAATATTGAATTTTGAATACATGTATAAATACTTGGCAAAAAAAAAAAAAAGTTTTACACCCCAAAAACATTTTAATGAATTTTAGAAAAAATTAGTCCTGTTCGGTAACTATTTTCTTTTTTATTTTTAATTTTTAAAAATTAAACTTATTTTCTCTCATTTTCTTATTATGCTTTGTATCAATCTTCAGTAGAATAGTTGAACTTTTAGCCAATTTCCAAAAACAAAAAACAAATTTATAAATATGCATTTTTCAGTTTTCAAATTGACTTGATTTTTAAAAATATGAATAAAAAATAGATATCAAAACAAGAAATTTAGAGATAGTACAAGTGTTTATAGACTTAATTTTTAAAAACTAAAAATAAAAAATCAAATAATTACCAAATGGAGCCTTAGCAATTACAAACTATAGAAAATAGTAGCAACTAATAACCAGCTTCAACAATCTAATCAAAATATTATACAAACTTGCAATGCATTGCAACCATTGAAAATCTCCTCTCGCGACAATCTAATCGATTTAAAAAATGGGTAGTTTTATTGTAAAGTTAAAAGAACTATATGGTTGTGTATCAAGTTTATCCGAGTGTTTAGGGTCTTAAGTAAATTATTTTTCAAAGAATTTATCATATATTTTTTTTTTTAGTTATTTAGCATGCTGTATGCCAATGGTTTCGATCATTGCCACTTGACGTTGTCAAATAGAAGCAAAACGCTAATTCACTTGTCATTTGTATGCCGAAAAATCATCTACAATAATGTTAAAATTGAAAAATCACTATGTGCATCATAACTTTTCGTTTGTTAAATCTCAATTACACAAACCAAAACGTTTAAACAAACTACGCATCATTTCTTATATTGTAATTTGTAACTAACAATATTCTGCTTAAAGTTTAGACTTTTCTCCAAATTATAGTATCTATTACAAATATCCTTTTAATTATTGAATTGCTTTTCACTACAATACAGTCCTGCACGTGCTTAATACAATACCCATAATGGTCCCACATTAGCTCTTAATTTCACCCACCATCCGATGGGCCCTCTGTTGGGGTTGACAAACTTGGTACCAACATGCATTTAGATCTTTAATATTAATATTATTGTTTTCAAAATTTATTAGAAAAATATTTTTGTTTTGAAACTTATTAAAGAAATATAATTGTTTTGGGAGTTCGAGGCTAGAAGTCGAAGATTGAGGATTCGACTAATGTAGAGATCGAACGTTGGGAACTCAACAAAGAAAGAAAAACTTGGAAACAAGGGTTGTGGATGGTTGAAGTTTCGACATACATAAGTCAAAACTTCAACCCTCGATAAGGAAAAAGAAATCTCGCTATCTCTTACAATCTCACTCTCAATCTCGCTCTCTCTTACAATTCAAAATTCTATTATTGTTGTTATTTTTTCATTAATGATTACTAGCTTTTTTTCTCATTGGTCATGTATATATATATTTCTATGGAAAGTAAATAAATTTATTGTATATTCAAATTTTTTTTATTATAAAGTTGTACATTATTCTTTTAATTAAGTTGTACATTATTCTTTTAATTAAGTTGTACATTATTCTTCTAATTAACTTGTACATTATTCTTTTAATTAAGTTGTACATTATTCTTCTAATTAACTTGTACATTATTCTTCTAATTAAGTTGTACATTATTCTTCTAATTGAGAAACACATATTTTTTTTAATTGAGAAATAAATATTTTTTTTTCAGATCATGGCTTTAAACCCAGGACCTGTTGATCCTGATGTTTTGTACGACCAGTCTATTCATCGATTATCTGTTGTATGGCGAGATCATAGTACTGGAGAAAATATCTTGCAGGCGTTGAGAGGCAGTTCTCCAGCGCACTATCCCGCTCCACCCTCGAATACTACCGCTACTGCGCACATCTGGATTCTATGGGGTTGCCAGATTAGGATTTATTCAGTTGGACTGGCATCTGATCACAGCCTTGGTCGAGAGATGGAGGCCCGAGACGCATATATTTCATGTCTGTTGGAGAGCTGTCTCTTATACACATCTAGATGTGTATAAGAGACAGGTACTGGAGAAATATCTTGCAGGCGTTGAGAGGCAGTTCTCCAGCGCACTATCCCCCTCCACCCTCGAATACTACCCCTACTGCGCACATCTGGATTCTATGGGGTTGCCAGATTAGGATTTATTCAATTGGACTGGCATCTGATCACAACCTTGGTCCTGTCTCTTATACACATCTAGATGTGTATAAGAGACAGCTCAGAGGCTGGTCCTTCGTCTTCATACGTGCATGGACATGGTCGGGGTCGTGGAGAGCATAATGAATATTTATATTATGAAGCGCCTGTAGAGGTACCAGAGCAACATCAAGAAGAACCCGAGCAACCTCAAGTTCAAAGTCGACGATGACAACCAGCTCGAATCGACGACGTCCGCCTTATGGGACACATTGATTTTTGTTATTATTTTTATATAAACGAGAAATTTAATTTACATTTTTTTTTATTTTTATGAGATATTATTTTTTTAATTTATTCTTTTTATATATTATGAATAGTAATTATTTTGATATAGAAGCTTTTAAATGTCACTGACATAAATAATAACATCAGATAGCCTAAATTTAAAAAGTTAGGTAAAAAAAACTTCAATATTCAAATTAGGTAAAAAAAACTTCAATATTCAAATTTACATATTTTAGATAATAATTTGGGGACATAATAAATCAAATCAACACCCAAAAATTTCACATGCAAGTCTATAAATAAGACTGTATTATTGATATAAAAAACAGAAATTTTAATCACAGTAGTGAGGTCAATAATTTAAAAGATTTTACAATAATGATCTTGGATTCCTTTTGTACATTTGTTACCATGATTTTGATGGAGTTTTTTTTTTCTTTTTTTTTTTAAAAAAAATTATTAATAATAAAAAAATATTTTTAGAAATTGTTTTTATAAAATGGAAAATTAAAAAAAAAAAAAGAAAGAAAGAAGGTGAAATGTGTAATAATTAAAAAAATAAAAAAAGGGAAAATTGTACGGATATCTCGCTCTCGCTCTCGCTCTCTCAAAATCTTGCTCTCTCTCTTACTCTTCCCTCTTTCGTTCTCTCCCCATACAAAATTATTTTTAACACATCAAATAATTATGAGTGTTATTAGTAAGGTCTCTGGAAGGTCTCCGGAATGAGGAAAGTCTTTCGTTCTCTCCACATCAAATAATTATGAGGAAGATCTCCATAATGATAATTAAACAGACTCAATAATAATGTTAGGAGAAGGTTGAGGGTTCAAAGTTGTGCAAATGTAAAGGGAAGGGGAAGGTCAAGGGTTCAAAATTCGACCCATCTAGGTCGAATTTTCAACTCTCGACTTATTTTTTTTTAAAAAAAAAAACAATATTTTTACAAATAGTTTGAAAACAACAATATTTTTCTAAATAGTTTTTAAAAGGACAATATACTTTTAATTTTCTCCGTGCATTTACTATACAGTCAGGTAATTGAATTAATGGACGGCAGGCATCTTCATCAACTCTGCCTTTACTCTCAAGCTTAAATTATAATCTGCACAACTTGTTCTCTTAGTGTCGCAAACGCCGGCCATGAAACCCAATCATCCTCCACTCCAACAGATCTCCAATTGCTTCATTACACCTGAAAATCTTCCCCCACAATCAAAGCAGCCCTTCTATTTGGGCCCTTCTGATCTCACCGTGCTTTCCGTCCACTACAACCAGAAAGGCCTTCTCTTTCACAAACCTCCCCAGGCCTTCAACAATGGAGATCATTTTATGGTTTCCCTTCTTCATCGCCTCAAAACCTCCCTCTCCACCACTCTCTTCCATTTCTACCCACTTTCCGGCCGCCTTGCTACCACTACCAATGGGGTTTATGTCGACTGCGTTAACAGCCCCGGAGCCAAGTTCATCCACGTCGTCCTTGATATCACAGTCTCCGACATTCTCTCGCCGCTTCATGTGCCTTCACTTGTTCAATCTTTCTTCGACCTCAACAAAGCCGTCAACTACGATGGCCACACTATGCCTTTGCTATCCATTCAGGTAACTGAATTATTGGACGGTGTCTTTATTGCCTGTTCTTTCAATCATTGTATTGGCGATGGAACTTCCTTTTGGAATTTCTTCAATATGTGGTCTGAGATTTTTCAAGCTCCAGTATCTGATGGACGTGGAATTATTTCAATTTCACGGCCACCAATTCTAGAGCGGTGGTTTCCTGACGGGTATGGTCCAACTATTAATCTCCCCTTCACCGACCCGGATCAATTTATTAGCCGATTCGAAGCACCCGAGTTGAGGAAGAGAATTTTCCACTTCTCAGCAGAATCGGTTGCAGATCTGAAAGCAAAAGCCAATGTAGAGTGCGACACGAAACAAATCTCCTCCTTTCAATCGTTGAGCGCACTTGTATGGCGAGCCATAACACGAGCTCGTTGCATACCGCAGGATCAAAGCACCAGTTTCAGCGTGTCCGCAAATTACAGGGGAAGACTAAAACCAGCGTTGCCTGACGATTACTTAGGCAACATGATTACATCAGTGAAAGCGGATGCAAAAGCAGGGGAATTGGTTGAAAGAGGGTTGGGTTGGGGTGCGTGGAAATTGCACGAAAGTGTGATGAACAAAACAAATGAAAAGATAAGAGAATCACTTGAGGAGTGGATTCAGTGTCCTCATACTTATCAATTGAGTTCTGCTTCGAATCCATACAACGTCAAGATGGGGAGCTCGCCCAGATTCAATATGTATGAGACTGAATTTGGAATGGGGAAAGCCGTGGGAGTTCGAAGTGGATATGGGAACACGTTCGACGGCAAGGTTATTAGTTATCCAGGATATGAAGGAGGAGGAAGTGTAGATTTAGAAATCTGTTTGCTCCCACAAAATATGGCAAATCTCGAGTCTGATATGGAGTTCATGAATGCTATCTCTCCTCCGCGGCACTTGGATTGTTAATCATGATCTAACAACAAAATAAGCAATCAACATTGCAACGATATCCAAAAGTTGGGGGCAATGTATGGTATTTTCTTTTCTTTCATGGGTATTTAATATTAAATGTATGCAATACTCTTCTATAACTCTTCTATAACTTTCCACCCTGATCATTGAAATGTTTTAATTATTTTATTTAATGCATTTTCAAATTCAGTCTTGTACTCTTTGAAATTTTCAAAAGCTTCGAACTTATGTTACATTAAATAAACATATCAATATCTAGAATAATCACTTGTAAAAATGGTGAAATATTCAAACCTTTGGCTCTGTGACCTTTTCTAGTAAAAAGATCTTTCAGTCATCTTGTCTTTTAAGGCTTGACTCACATACATGTAAAAAATCTTCTTTTAACTCACTCAGATGTTCATTCTTAATCAGTCTTTCAATCCTATAAAGATTTATGTGTCCTAATCTTAGGTGCAAAACCTGGGCATTTTCTTTAGGAGAAATTTTCTGTCTTTATTCTGAGTTACTGCAGTTTTAAACAAGTATTTAGAAGAGTTTTAGTTACTAATGGTCTTAGCACATATAGATTATCCTCCAGTTTAACAGAACAAATATTAATATCATTTTTGTAAATAAATACTTTATTTACAGAAAAAGATAAAATATAATTTTTTTATGAAAAAAATTAAGTTCCTCTTTAAGTTAGAAACAACATAAACATTTTCTAATAAAATAAATGTTTTTTGTAAAATAAGTCGGAGTCCTCCTACTGCCCTCGTAGAAACAACGTGCCCAATTCCTACACGTATCGTCACCTCACCAACCTCCAGTTGCGGCCAGGAACTAATTCCCTGAAATGAAAAATAAAAGTGGTTAGTGACTCCCAAATCAATTATCCAAGCCAATTATCATTCTTCACTAAGTAGGTTTCCAATACAAGTAAATCGTATTTACCTTCCTTGGCCTTCTTCTTTTCTGCCAAGTACTTGGGACAATTCCATATGTCCTTCCTGGTTGCAATGGAAACAAATTGCCTTTGCAGCCTTGGTCTTGTTGCCTTTTGGGCAGCAGCTGGTGGGTTAGCATTCTCCTCTTTACCTTTCTTCTTCTTCCACTTTTTGTTATCTAAAGAGGAAGGTACAGACTTGGTTCCAGAGGTCGAACCTCTATAGAACCTCTTAGAGGACGAGGCAACATTTGCCTCATCTTTCTGTTCTTTGGATTTCATCGAGGACAGATAGGTCTGTAGCTCATTGAGCAGCGTGGTCAGGTTGTAGTCAATCCTATTCATAACAGTGTTGCTGCAAAATTGTAGGACACTTTCAAGTAAAGTTTCTAAGATGAAGCCAATCTGACTGGCTTCATCAATGATGGGCCCATTCATCTCCGCCACATTAAAATGGATCATCATATTCAGAACGTATTCTCGAACAGAGGCCCCTTCTTGCATACGAGCATTGAAGATGAATTTAAAGCATCATACATGAGCTGAATGGACGATTGTCCAAACATTCCCTTCAGGGAATCCATAATCTCATGGGCAGTGAGCACGAGCTCATACTTCTTGGCCAATACCTCAGATAGGCTTGCCAAGATGTTCACTCGAGTCTTATCATTTATCCATATCCAACGCTCATATGCCTCCCGAATATTTCGAGTGGCATTAGGAGTTGGAATTGGAGGACAATCCTCTGTTAGGACAAATCTTAAGTCATTGGTGATAAAAAAATGTATTGATTTTGTATTTAAGGTGATGTAATTTTCGCCAGTAAGTTTGTTGGCGACAAGTAAATTAAGAGTCGCAGAAGTCATATTGTAAATCTGCTGAAACATACAATTTATTTATATTAGCAAACCATACATTATCCATTTTGGAAAACCAATCAATTTTAGCAAAATTATTTAATGCATCCTATGTGACATCTATTTTGTAATGATGTTTCAGTGAGGTAGAGTAAAAGTCACCGTAGGATGATTAGGTACCCCTTTACTAAAATGAGACCATCTCAACTAATAAACAGAACAACTCGTTGTTCTTGTAATAATTAGTCATCATTGTTTGATCCAAAAATTATTAACTAGCTTAACATTTTCTCGTAAGTGTAACCCCTTATTTTAGATTCTAAAGTTTCGCCCTAATGAGCCAACCGTAGGCCAAAACTGATTGGGGTAAAAACTAAAGCAACCCTATCCATTTCTAGAGTTTGAGTAAAGCGTAATGCAAATACCATCTGTAGGGGACACAAGCAAAGGCCCCTCAAGGCCAAGCATGAAAATTTACTACAAACTAATGAGAGAGACTGTAAGATGTGTTGACAAGCATCTCGCTCCCACTTACTATAAACACTCTCTCCATTCACCTTAGTATTAACTTATACAAACGCCACCCGTAGGAGGCATAAATAGAGATGCCTCGAGGCCGAGTATAGGTCTCACGATGTGAATAATGAAAGAGTAACGTGATAGGAACAATGAAGTATCATATGCCCTATTTTCTTCCCATTGAGCGCTTTACCTAGGGTTAATTTAATTTAGGAAAAATATGGCTACTTATTTTTACTTAATAATTGTTTAAGTTTGCCCAATAGTAATACTTACTTTGGATAGTTAAACAACTTTGATTAATATTCATTAAGCATTTTTAATAAACTTTTAATCAACAATTGTATGCTTGTAGCAAATCTATTTATTTCACCTTCCAGGTCAGTTCCCAGGTAGGGATCTTCCGTTTTCGTCAGCTTAAATATCCCAGGCTAGACAAAACTGACCTTAGACAAATGTCCCTTAGAGATACATTTGCTACAACTTTAATCTTTTATTAAAACCAATTTAATCCTATTAAACTGATTAAAAAGATTAAACTATTTTTCAATCATATTAGAAATATTGTGAACTTAGGTCTATGTGAATCATATTTTAAACTATTTAAAAAAATAAATTCAACCTAAGTTTGTATGAAATTATTTATTATTGATTTTAATTTCTAATTTCATTTAACTATAACAATTATAAAATCAAATGAAATAAATTAAAACCAAACATTGCATTTGAAATCATACTTATATAAATTATAACAATTATAAAATTACTCAAAGTAATGACATACTTCATGTAATTTTCATTACATAACATTTGTATACTAAAGTAGTGAAATTAATAATGATATTGATCCAAACATGATTAATATATTATAACAATTATAATATAAATGATGCATGAAAATGTCATTAATGTATGCACTATATATTATAACATTTATATTATATGATGCATGAGTATGCTATAAAATTAAATCATGAAACCATATTATAACATTTATAATACTTATGACGCATGATTAAATGCATAACCTATGATGAGATTTTTCTATATAACATACATTATGACATATAAAAAAGATAAAATTAAATCATACATTAAATGCATAATTTAATGAGCACTAAATGGATTGAGAATGAACTCCTAAATAATTAATAAATTAATAAATTAATATAACTTTTTATATTAATTCAATTAATTATAAAACTAAATTATTATAAAAAAACAGTAGCTGAACTAGACTAAAAAGGTTGAACCAACCTGCGAACCTCTGCCCTCAATGAACCAGACCGCCCAGTTGANATTATAAAAAAACAGTAGCTGAACTAGACTAAAAAGGTTGAACCAACCTGCGAACCTCTGCCCTCAATGAACCAGACCGCCCAGTTGAATCGCCTGAACCGCGACACGTCTGTCTCGGAGCATCCGGACACCGTGCCCTAGTGTCGCAACACTACGTTGCAGTAGACGGAGTTGAACTTCCATAGCATCGTGACACTACTGTACAGTGACAAACTCCTTCGGTTTTGCTCCGAATTGGACCTCGTTTTCTCTAGATTTTCATTGGAAAACTCACGTACGACACAGGACAAAATGAATACAGACTCTATTGCATCAAATATGCCCCAAAAATCGGGCCTTTACAAACCTATTTGTAAAGAAAGTAGGAAATCTAAACAGTCCAATCCCGTAAAAGCATCCATAGTTTGCATAAACCCATACATTCATCAACATAAACTATTATTTGTGCAGAATCCCACCATCAACTGAATTTTAATTTTGGAAATTTAAAATTTGTGAACAAAAAATCTGGCTCTGATACCACATGAAAGTTTGTGAAAACCTTAGATAGGAGCGAGATCGTTTTCCCAATTTTAATTTAAACAGAATCATAAAATTTAGTAACCTAAATATGCATTCTATAAAGAAAATTTATGGCATGCTTCAAACTGTAGAGAATAGAAGAAAAGGTTTAAGAAAAATACCAACCCTTGAAGTCCAAAAAACTTCACGAAATCCTCTCCAAATGGTCACGATCTCTTCTTGGATCAACGCCAAATCAAGCAATTCCACCGAAATAATTTATTGGGCACCACCACAAGAGAAACCTTCGTATTCTCCTTAAGGTTGAGAATCGAAAAGAGAGTTGCAGGCTTCTTTTAATTTTCAGGGAGAGAGAGTTATAGGTGAGAGAAATTTTTGCCAGAACAAAATGATTTGTGCAACACAGCCTGTTATGTGTACAGAATGAAGAAGAAACCGTTCATCCAAAAATCACCCACGATTTTCATTTGAGAGATATTTGGGGGAGGAGTTAGAATAACTCCCTCCTTAATTAGTTTTAAAAAAATCAAATTTTAAAAAAACTAATTAAGTTAATATATATATATATATTAATAACTACTTCATTATATATATAACATATATCAAACTATATGTTATATCTAATATAACATATAACCCATAGTTTATATTACATCAAATATAATATAACCTATGGTTTGAAAATCTCTCAATATCTTATGGTATTTAATGTGAATCAAATTTGTATTAAATTTAATTATATGGATCCAATTTATGTAATTAATATTTGAATCATATTCAAATATTTATTTCCTCTCAAATAAAATTTATAATATAATGTATTAAATACATTATATTAATTATATCACATGTAGTTAATTTAAATGAATTATATCATATATAATTAATTTCCTCAATTATATCATATATAGTTGAGCTATAGTGGAGACCTTATGGACCTATAGATTGAAGATTGAATGGTACTTGGATAATTAATTAAACTCCTATAATTAAATTACCCAACATCCATTAATTGTTGGTCACTTCATTAAAGAACGATAGCTGCATTCTATTGGGTTGTATGTCCTAAAACTCGCAGTTTGTAAAGTTAAACATTTTCTATTATCAATAAAGATGTTATTCAACATTTCTTTGATAAAGCTGTTATTGAATTTATAAATTGTACTTGTAAAGATTAAATCCAATAAACTAAGATTCATGACTATTCTATGAATACTTAAACTTTATGTGGAGACATAAAGATGGATCAAGTTCGAGTAAATAGCCAAAATAGTCTATAGTATATGAATAAGGTTGGGTACTTTATTCTGGTAACACTATGGGATGCAACCTACTCTGTAGTTGTTACAATCTGTTGTAAGGTACTACAAACAAAGTGATCCTGATTTGTTCATGAATTGACATGAGTAGTGAGGGTGTCCTATACAATGAGTTTTTGTAAGATCGGACCAAGAAATAAGTCACTATTACTTTATAAACGTTGTTTACTATTTGAGACTGACTATTTCACTTAAATGACTTAGGTAACTCGATCTTAAACCTAAACTAACTATGAACTTCTGTTTCTTCGGGATTATTCTTAGATTGCATAGGTGAGGGTTGGCTCAACAACACTGACTCAATAAGCCTCCCATTTCAGGGGTAAGACTGGGTAGATAGTTGGGGACATAGGGTGCAAGATAGAATTCCCG